>NC_133111.1:0-333333 GCF_022965805.1 Primulina eburnea
GGTTGAGTGCTTTTGTTCCTCCGGACGGATGATTTCTGATAACTCCTTCCTTGCTCAGGAGCTCAATCATAGTCTCACTCTCCCCAATCGTGGTGGTATGTTATTTTTGAAGTGGATATGGCAAGGCCTCTGATCGGGTTCAATGGCCTTCCTTTTTGATGTTTTGAGTCATTTTTGGTTTCTCTGAGCAGGTTGTGGCTTTGTTCTCGTGCCTGTTATTTCTCATTGTCATTTCTCCGTATATCAATGGCTCTCTCTGGGTTCTTCGGCTATTACCAGGCCTCCGGCAGGGGAGATCCATTGTCTCCCTTCTCTTCATTTTAGGGGCGGAGTATCTTCTCGTGGCCTTGACAGACTCTACTTGCGTCATCCTGCATTAGGTGGTACCGTTCTTGTTGTGATCTTCCGGTTCCACCCTGGCCTAATGCTGATGATTCATTATTTTTGACACAATGTTGGGTCTCGTGGGATTTCAGCGTTTTTTCCCTTTTTAGGACTTTACTGCATCCACTACGAGAAACTGTCGGGAAGCTGGTTAATGCTGTGTCAAGAGTTCCCTGATTTACCTCCGCGATGCTCTGAGCGCCTTGCTCTAGACTTTTGCGTATCACTGGATTTGGGAGGGTCCAGCCTGCCGACCTTAAGTGACCTCGGAGTTCCTTTATTAGAGGAAAATAGGTCGTGCTCTCTTTTTGAGCCCCTCTTACAGTCTTTTAGGGGCGTGCTGGAGGGTTGGGGAGATTCGTACTCTTTTCTCCGGGGAGCCGCATGACTCTCATTCGTACGTTGCTCCTCTCGATTGCCCCTATTATACTTGTTCAGGTTGTTCAGCCTCCGTTGCTTTGTCATGGAAAAACTTGAGAGAGCCTTTAATGCCGTTCTTTGGGGATCCAGGCCATTGGAAGAAGAAATGGCATTGGGCTCGTGAGTCTCGGAGTTGCCTCCCTGTGGATGGGGGGGTCTCTTGGCTTCCGCAGACTTGAAAACATCTTGTGGATATAGCTTCTCATCAAATTGTGGTTTCGGTTTCAGGCAGGGATTCCTCCCTTGGGCCAAATTTTTGATGGAGGAAATATTGTCTCTGGCGCACCCAGATTGTGTTTCTTTCTTGTGTCTTATCTCTCCCACTTGGCGGCGTTTTGCTCCATATCAGGCCTCGGCGGAGAGTGGATTCGTGGGGCTCGCGCCATGGAGCGGCTTACATTTGGGATGATTGTTTGTTCGAGAGTGTCCCCTTGTACAGGAGGACTGAGGCTGTGGGGATCGTGGGGCCCGGGTTTCCCATTTTCGTTCGGAAGGAACCTGGGATTTTGACCTCCTTTGTTCAGTTGTGGCTCCTTCTTTGCGGAGCAGATTATGTTGGTCCCGATTCTTTCGGGAGAGGTGGATTCGGCTCGTTGGATCCATAGCTCCGATGGTGCTTTTTCAGTCAAGTCCGCTTGGGAGTTGATCCGTTTGCGCGCCCCGATCTCTGATATTAATCGGCCCTGTTGGGGTAGTTGGTTGAGGCCTACGATGTCATTCTTTCTTTGGAGATTTTGGCATCAGTGGCTCCCAGTTGATGAGGTGCTTCAGCGCCGTGGCTTTGCGTTAGCGTCTCGTTGTCAGTGTTGTGATATGTCTGAGACATTCACACATGTGTTTATTCGCAGCCCGGTGGCCCGCCATGTTTGGCATTTTTTTGGCGCTGTCTTTGGGGTTCGTATCCCTGACACTGAGGATTTCAGGTTATTCCTTAGTGCGTGGAAGAGGGATCTGGTCTGGGCTCCAGGGGCCATGTGAGGGAGTTTCTCCCTTTCATTTTTTGTGGTTTCTCTGGACTGCTCGGAATGATGCGAAGCACCGCCAGCTTTCCATTTCTGGAGAGACGGTGAAGTTCCAGATCTTGTCATACCTGCGCCTCGCCTATTCTGCGCGTACTGTCAAACCCAAGCATTGGTGGGTTTTTTCCAGGTGGCGCGATCGCTGGGGATTTCAGTTTGTTTACACAGATATCATCGGACGGCGATTGTTCGTTGGCTTCGGCCGCCGTCTGGTTGTTTTAAGCTGAATGTGGATGGGAGTTCGAGAGGGAATCCTGGGGATTCCTCGGTGGTGGCGTCGTTCGTGATCATTCTGGGCGGGTCTTGCTATCGTTCAGTGAGTTCATTGGAGCTGGGTCTACTATCCGAGCGGAACTCTGGGCGGTCTGGAGGGGTCTTATCCTTGTTCTGATCTTTCTCTTTTCCCTCTTTGGATCGAGGTTGATTCACAGATTTCTATTCAGATCCTCCGCTCTCGTCAATGTCGTTGGGGGGTTAGATCACATTGTGTCGAGATTTTGGTTCTCTTGAGGGGGCGTATGGTTCATATCTCGCATATATACCGGGAGGGTAATTCGGTGGCGGATGCTTTGGCGCTAGGGCCCATGACCTTAGGCAGTTTACCTTAGAGTTAGGTCCTTCCTTACCCAGCCACATCTCCATCCTTGCCCGTTCTGATCGTTCAGGGCTCCCTTACCTCAGATCCAGATATTCTTAGCCATTTGCAGCCCCTTCGTCCTTTTGGATCTCTTTCTGTATCTATATATATGTATTTTATTTTCTTGCAGGTTTTATGTCCTTGGAGGTTGTTTTTTTCTCTCTCATTTGAGCAGTGCAAGTTGGGCCAGACACTTGCACTTTCCGTGTTATGTTCCTTTGGTTTTGGATGGGTCACCGTATTGTCTCCGTCGGTGTTTTCCTTTGGATTATTTCTGTTTTCCGGCAGGCGCTCACTGCAGGCTTCTCCTTGCCCGCCGCAGACTTACTTTTATGCTCTCTGGTCGACATTTATGGTGGTTCTGGATGATCTATTTCAGTGGTTTCTCTGGCCCGAGCCTCATTCATGTCGGGATTTATATAGTTTTCTACTCTCGTTCCGTGCATTGGTGGCTCTGGATGTTCTGTTTTGGTTGCTTCTTATTTCAGAGCTACAGTCATGTTTGGATTTCTGATTTTATGTGCTCCGTCAGCTATCTCCCTCTCCTTAGGTCTTCGAGCTTCACTGACTTGAGCTGGATTACGGTCCTCCTTTTGTGTTTCGACCGTTTTTGCACAGTGATTTTCCAGCTGCTTACTATTTTGACTGCCAGATCGGGTACAGCAGATCGATCTCGGTGTAGGTTATATTCTTCAGTTTGGTATTACACTGGCAGATGGCTCAGATATGGGTACCATCGGTGGTCTTTTGCACCTATTTCTGAGCCGGATCTCTACTGCTTAGATAGATTTCGTTTTATTTCCATGTATTTAGCGTTGCTTCTTGATCTTCATATGTTTATATGCGCTTTACCTAGGGATTCGCTTTGGCTCATTTACTTGCCACCCTAGATTTTGTTTTTTGTGTGTTGTGTAGTAGCTTTTCGAGAGGTCTTGGTATAGTCCCCCTCTCGTTAGGTTTTATGTTGTTTCTTTGTTTTGATGATATATACAGGTAGGGGTCTGCCTAACCCCCCCGCTTCCGGCGGTGTTTTTGGGGAAAAAAAAATAAAAAATAAAAAAAACCCTAAACCCTAAACCCTAAACCCTAAACCCTAACCCCTAACCCCTAAACCCTAAACCCGAAACCCGAAACCCTAAACCCTAACCCCAAACCCCAAACCCTAAACCCTAAACCCTAACCCCTAAACCCCAAACCCCAAACCCCAAACCCCAAACCCAAACCCTAACCCTAAACCCCTAACCCCTAAACCCCTAAACCCCTAACCCTAAACCCCTAAACCCCCAACCCCGAAACCCTAAACCCTAAACCCTAAACCCTAACCCCTAAACCCTAAACCCTAAAAAAAATGACCATTTGACCCCAAAAAATTTTCTCTGAAAAAAACACACAGTAAAGGTGCGAAAAAACACACTAAAATTCGGCACTATTCACGCCCTAACCACCGCCATGCCGCCGCCGCCGGTTTCCGGCCGGCCACCTACCCCACCTGAACCGCCTCCTCACGGCGACCAATCTGTCCAAGTTTCAGTGCAAACGGAGCCCGGTAGCACCTCTAAATCACCGATCGATTTTCCGGCCATTTCTTCACTTCTTTCGCCGCCGGCCACCACCGATCTTTTGGTGCAGGACATACATCATTCGACTCGCCTCAACATGCTGCTTCTTTTCCACCACCTGCGCGACAGTCCTTTTCCTCCGTTCCGGCGCCATCTCCGTTCAAAGCTGCGCAGGTACTGTTCACTGCGCAGCCGTCTGGTTTTTCTCAGATCCCGGCGTCCTCCGGCGTCGTAGTGTTCATCAGGCCCCGATCTGTAACCTCCTCGACCAGATGATTCCAGTCGTACATGAATCAGTCGGAACGGAGTTCATTTCCGCCGGCAATTTCAGATCTACGATTCCGGCAGATTTCGTCCCATTTCCGTCAATTGAACCTCCGATTTCAGGCCCGATTCCGGCTTCTTTTGTCAATTCCTCTTTAGGATCTGATCGTCCACTTATGGGTAATCATATGCCTCAACCAATTTCAGATAAATCGCCGGCGATCGGAAACCCCCAAATCGGTGAGTTTCCGTCCACTTCACCGCCGATTTCAGGTACTGTTCCGGCTTATTTTTTCAATTCCTCTGGCCAAGATCTTCGTCCAACCATGGGTCGTGTTTTGCCTCAATCAATTTCTGGATTCCGACCACCGGTCGGAAACCCCCAAATTCTAGGGCAACATCGAATTTATTCTCATCCTTTGATGCAATCGACCCCTCTTATGCCCGGTTCTAGCGGATTGAAGACCGGTTCCGTGATCTCCTCACCGTCGCAGATCTTTGGTACATCTCCGGTGGTCAACTCGCCGGTCAACTCGGCCGGGTCAACTCAGCGAGTTGACCGAGTCAACTCAGCGGTCAACAACTCGGGTATGGCTTCTAAATCTGATTCTCGGGCGACAAAAACGTTTCCGGTGTCATTTAGGGATGCTCTGACTCCTACTTCCCCTCGCTCGGGGAAGAATGGCTTTGGAGATATCGTGGATGCTATGGAAGAAATGCCCCCACCGACTCTTAAGGATGGGAAACCGGGTATTCTTTTCCCGGATGAGGTAATGTCTTCCTTGACAGAGCCTTTTAAGTTTTCTTTAGTTGGGAAGATTTTTGGTAATCGATCCTTAGTCCCAAATTCGGAAATTTCTAAGGCATTTGGTCGTTTGGGATTGAAGCGATCTTTTGATTTGAGGTTTTTGCCTCGGGGTTTTCTGATCCTCTCACTTCATTGTAAGGATGATTATGCGTTTTTTTGGACGCGTGGGCAGATGATGGTGGGACCTCTCGGGATCCGTTTCTCCAAATGGACCCCGAAATTCAATCTACAGGAAGAATCTCCCATCGCCCCTGTTTGGGTGCGTCTCCCGGGTTTGCCCATTCACCTGTTTAACAAGAAAAGTCTTTTTTGCCCTTGCCAAGATTTTGGGCAACCCGGTGAAAATGGATGACTTTACTGCTGACTCCTCTCGGAGTGCTTTTGCTCGGGTCTGTGTGGAGTTGAATGTGTTGGAACCACCCGTTAAGCAAATTTGGGTGGGTTGGGGTGATCATACCCAGGAGATTGATGTTGTTTATGAGAAAATACCTGGGTATTGCTTGGATTGCAAGATGTTGGGTCATTCGACCGACGTTTCCTATTCCCGTGGTAAAATCCTAGACCTGCTCGATCCAAGCCTGCTGATCGAGATCCTCCTCAGCCGGAGGCCCCTCCTGCTCCGGCACCTCATCAGGGTGCTGTTCCTGTCATTGTCCCGGGACAACAGCCCCAGCTTCATCTCAATGGCCACGGTCCCCGACGTAGACAGAGACGGAGGCCTGTTCGTCAGGCTCTCCCGAGGGATGGTCCTCTTGCGTCGAACTCTTTTGGAGTTCTTTCCCATTTGCATGAGACAGAGGTCGGCTCTGAGGAGCTTGGATTAGGTGTTCCTGAGCCCTCTGTCGGTTTGAGTTCTCATCAGGAGGCCCCTATGCCTGACCGCCCTGAGGTCACGGTGGCTGATGACGATGAGAGTGTTCCTTTTGTGGACTGCGTGGATGACCTTGGGTCTCCATGCCCGGATGTGGTGACTGTGTTTGTCCCCCCGGAGGCTTGTGTTGAAAATCATAGCAGTCACTCGGTCCCATCTTTTCCTGCATCCCCTGCTGATGCCACTTCTATGCTGGACGAGTTGATTGCTCGACAGGGACCCCCTACTCTCGAGATGACCCCCAGTCACATGTCGGCTGATGATCCTGATCAGGATTTTGATCGACATTTTGTGTCTGGAGTTAGCTGTGGGTCCGAGTGTAGTATTCTGGACACTGACATGTCCAACCCCAGAAAAAGACCTCAGGATGATGGTCGGCGATCGCATAAAAAGCGATCGGGTCCTTCTTCCACCCGTTCCCCATGAATTGCTTAATCTGGAATATCCGGGGACTTCGCGGTTCGGAGTCCCAGCAGAGGCTTCATGCCTTTGTTAAGGAGAAACAGATTAAGGTTTTGGCTGTTTTGGAGCCCATGATTGATCTGGATCCGAGATTCATGACTCGCCGTTTGGGGTTTTCTGGAGTCATTTCTAATCTCTCCGGTCATATCTGGGTATTTTTTGCTGCTGATGTGAGGGCGGAGTGTGTTTTTGATCATGCTCAGTTCCTTCACATCAGAGTCTCTGCCTCTTTCTTACCGACAGAGATATTTGTTCTTTTGTCTATGCTAGATGTGATTATGTCCAGCGTAGGGATCTTTGGGCTTCTTTGCTTTTGGTTAAACCTGTTTTGGGTCCCTGGCTGGTTGGGGACGATTTTAATGTCGTCAGGGATGCGTCCGAGTGCTTGGGCTCCCGTGGTGGTAGGTTTCTACCCATGGAGGAGTTCAACACTTTTATTCTTGATTCTGGTCTTATCGATGCTGGTTTTGAGGGGTCTTCGTTCACTTGGACGAATAAGACCATTTGGAAGCGGTTGGACAGGGTCTTGGTTTCTGTTGATTGGGGAGATCATTTCAGCTCGATTCGGGTTGAACATCTCGCTCGTACTGTTTCGGATCACTGTCCGCTTTTGGTTACCGCCCCTGTTTTTGCCCGTGGGCCGAGCTCGTTTCGCTTCCAGCGTATGTGGGTTAGGCACCATGGTTTTTTGCAGACTGTGAGGCTTAATTGGAATCTGCCTTGCAGTCTGAGCGGCATGCCTCGGCTTTTTGCCAAGATGAAGCGTCTCAAGCATCACCTCCGGTGGTGGAATCGGGATGTTTTTGGTAACATCTTTGATAGACTCACTGAGGCTGAGAGGGCTGTTCGTTCAGCTGAGGATGTCTGTGAGGCCGACCCTTCTGACGCGAATTGGACTTCCCTGTCCGATCGCAATGAGGATCTGGCTCGTATCACCGCCATGGAGGCGGATTTTTGGAAACAGAAAGCGGCTTGCCATTGGCTTGAGGATGGTGAGCGGAACACCAGACTCTTCCATAATATGGTGAGGAAAAAGCGCGTGACGAATAAAATTTTCCGCATATGGGAGAATGGGGTTTGCCTGACGTCTCAGGATTTGATTCAGCAGTCGGGAGCCTTGTTTTTCCAGGATCTTCTTACCGGGGAGCTCTCTGCGCTCGATTGCCCTGATTTTTCGGGTTTTTCCTCGGTTATCTCTGTCGTGGAGAATGATGGTATTGCTGCGATTCCCTCTTTGGAGGAGGTCCGCGCGACCGTCTTCTCCATTCACCCTGATAGCGTTGCTGGCCCTGATGGCTTTTCCTCGGCATTCTTTCAGCATTGCTGGGAGATTGTCCATCAGGATGTTTTTGGTGCTGTTCTTGATTTTTTCCAGGGTTCTCCTATGCCTCAGGGCTTTACCGCCACCACGATCACTCTTATTCCCAAAGTCGAGGGTGCACGCGCCTGGTCGGACTTCCGTCCGATCAGCCTGTGCAATGTCACGAACAAAATCATCTCGAAGCTGTTGTACTCTCGGTTGAGGGATGTGGTGGAGAGACTTGTTTCCCCGAATCAGAGTGGCTTCGTTCCGGGTCGGATGATCTCGGATAATATTCTCCTTGCCCAGGAGCTCACTCACAGCATTACTCTCCCCACTCGTGGTGGTAATGTCATATTGAAGTTGGATATGGCCAAGGCCTATGATCGGGTCCAGTGGCATTTCCTCTTCGACGTTTTGAGACATTTTGGTTTTTCAGAGCGTGTCGTGGCTTTGGTTTCCGCCTGTATTTCCCATTGTCATTTCTCCGTGAACATCAATGGTTCGCTATCGGGGTTTTTTGGTTCCACCAGTGGCCTCCGGCAGGGCGATCCATTGTCTCCCCTTCTCTTCGTTTTGGGGGCGGAGTATCTTTCTCGTGGCCTTGACCGCATCTACCTGCAGCATCCTGCGCTCAGGTATCGTTCTGATTGTGATATTCTGATTTCCCACCTGGCTTATGCTGATGATATCATTATTTTTGCCAGTGGTGGGTCTCGTGGTATGCAGCGCCTTGTCGATTTTCTGCATCACTACGAGAACTGTTCGGGGCAGCGTGTGAATGCTGCCAAGAGTTCTTTGATTTTGCCTCCGAGGTGCTCTGGGCGCCTACGCTCCCGACTTTTGCGCATCACTGGGTTCGCCGAGGGTCATCTGCCCCTCAAGTACCTCGGAGTTCCCCTTTATCGGGGTAATCGCACATGCTCCCTTTTTGAGCCCCTCCTACAATCTGTTCGTAGGAAGTTAGAGGGTTGGGAGATTCGGACCCTTTCCCCTGGGAGCCGCATGACCCTGATTCGTAGCGTGCTCCTCTCCATGCCGATTTATCTGTTTCAGGTGGTTCAGCCACCTCTGGCTGTCATGGAGAAGCTTGAGCGGGCCTTCAACGCCTTCCTCTGGGGGTCGCGCCCCTTGGAAAGGAAGTGGCACTGGGCTCGGTGGTCCCGGGCTTGCCTCCCCGTGCTTGAGGGGGGTCTCGGATTCCGCAGATTGAAAGATCTCGTGGAATGTTTCTCTATAAAATTATGGTTCAGATTTCGGCAGGGCTCCTCTCTATGGGCGAAATTCCTTTTCCGGAAGTATTGCCGGCTGGATGCTCCTGCCTGTGCCCCCGCCCGTGCTTCTATTTCCCCCATTTGGCGTCGTCTCCTCAGGATCCGCCCTCGCGCGGAGCCTGGCATTCGCTGGCGAGTTGGTCTCGGAGATGTTTCCTTTTGGGATGACACTTGGTTTGGGGACGTTCCTTTGTCCTCCCGGTGTGTGGTCCGCGGGGGCCGTGATGCTCGGGTCTCTCATTTTCTTTCTGAGGGGTCCTGGGATTTTGATCGCCTCTGTGCGGTTGTTGCTCCTTCGGTTGCCGAGGAGATTGTTTTGATTCCTTTTCTTTCGGGTGACCCTGATCTGGCACGATGGATCCATAGCTCCGATGGTGCTTTCTCTGTGAGATCTGCTTGGGAGCTGATCCGTCAGCGTGCTCCGTCTTCTGATATATTCCGCCCGTGTTGGGGGAGCTGGTTGAGGCCTACCATGTCGTTCTTCCTCTGGAGATTCTGGCATCAATGGCTCCCAGTTGATGAGGTGCTCCAGCGCCGGGGTTTTGCGTTAGCCTCGAGATGTCAGTGTTGTGATATGTCTGAGACATTCACACACATATTCATTCGCAGCCCGGTTGCTCGGTCTGTCTGGCACTTCTTTGGCGCCGTGTTTCGGGTTCGTATTCCCGACACTGAGGATTTCAGTTTGTTCCTCAGTGCGTGGAAGAGAGATTCGGTCTGGTCCCCGGGGGGCCATGTGCGGGAGTTTCTTCCCTGCATTGTCCTGTGGTTCCTCTGGACTGCGCGGAACGATGCTAAGCACCGTCATCTTCCCATCTCTGGGGAGATGGTGAAGTTTCAGATTTTGTCTTACCTGCGTCTCGCCCACTCTGCGCGTACTGTCAAGCCCAGACATTGGCTGGGTGTGTTTCATGTGGCGAGATTGCTGGGTATTTCGGTTGCTCTCCACAGATTTCATAGGACGGCGATTGTTCGCTGGCTGCGGCCGTCGTCCGGGTGCTTCAAGCTTAATGTGGATGGGAGCTCGCGTGGTACATCTGGGGACTCCTCTGCTGGTGGCGTTGTTCGGGATGATTCCGGGAGGGTTGTGCTCTCATTCAGCGAGTTCATCGGAGCTGGGTCTTCTCTTCGGGCTGAGCTTTGGGCGGTTTGGAGGGGTCTTCTCCTTTGTTCTGATCATTCTTTTTTCCCTCTTTGGATCGAGCTTGATTCTCTGACTTCTATTCAGCTCATTCGTTCCCGTCGATGTTGCTGGGGTCTTGATCACATTGTATCCAGGATTCTGGTCCTTTTGAGGGGGCGGTCTGTTCATATTTCGCATATATTCCGGGAGGGTAATTCGGTGGCGGATGCGTTGGCGGCGAGGGCCCATACCCTTAGGCACTTTACCTTAGAGTTAGGTCCCTCCCTCCCTAGGCACATTTCCATACTTGCACATTCGGATACCTCCGGACTTCCCTACCTGAGATATAGATGTTCTTAGCTGTTTGCAGCCCTTCCCTTCACTTGGATCCATTTCTTCTGACTTTCTATTTATATATATATATATGTATATTTTTTCTTTGCAGGTACTGTTACTTAGGGGGTTTCTCTTTCCCCTCGTTTTGCCAGTCTGGTGTGAGTGGGCTCAGACACTCGCACACTACATGTTTGGTCTCCTCGGGATTGGGTGGGCTCTCGCACTTACCCTCTTGGTGCTTTTCTTTGGCCCTCTCATATTCCCTGGAGCGCTATTTCTGTTTGGGCCTCTCTTTGGTCCACTTCTGGTCCCTGGCGGGCGTTTACTGCAGTTTCTCCTTGCCCGCCGTCTCAGTTCTTTTACAGGAGTTTACTGGATGTCGTGGTGGTTCCAGGGATTCTTTCCGGACGATCCCCTTCATTGTTATGATACCTTCGTCAGATCTATACTTCAGATGCTGGATCTTTTTTGTTCTAGCTGGATTGCGATCTTCATTTTGCTCTTCTATCGTCATTGTACAGTGATTTCCTGGCCTTATCTTATTTTGACTGCTGGGATTCATACAGTTACTCGGTTTCAGATTAGAGTCGTTTTGACATATTGGATTATTCAGGGTGATGGCTTAGAGACGAGAATTTCTTCATGGATTCTGCACTCATCTCCCAGTTATCATTTGGTCTTCTTCGGCGTGTTGACTCTTAGCGCAGCTCGTATTTGATTAGTTTCTGGCGCACTTTTTGTCGTACTCTAGGGTTATTTTTGTTTATGTATTTATGTCCCTAGGCTACTTGGTATTTATGTTTTTACTGCTTTAGCCTTTTTGAGGAGGTCTTGGTTTAGTCCCGCTCCTCTTTTAGGTTTTCTTTCTGCTGTTACTTTTTATTTTGTGGATATATACAGGTAGGGGTCTGCCTAACCCCCCCGCATCCGGCGGTGTTTTCCGGTTAAAAAAAAAAAAAAAAAAAAAAAAAAAAAAAAAAAAAAACCCTAAACCCTAAAAAACCCTAAACCCTAAAAAAACCCTAAAAAACCCTAAACCCTAAACCCTAAACCCTAAACCCTAAAAACCCTAAACCCTAAACCCCAACCCCTAAACCCTAAACCACTATATATAACCCTAAACCCTAAACCCTAAACCCCGAACCCTAAACCCCGAACCCCGAACCCCGAACCCTAAACTCTAAACCCGAAACCCCAAACCCCAAACCCCAAACCCCAAAACCCTAAACCCTAAACCCTATTTTTTTTTCTATTTTTTTATTTTGGTTTATTCCACCTTCTCATTTAGGTTTTTTCTTCTGTCTTCTGTAAACCCTAAACCCTAAACCCCAAAAAAACCCTAAAAAACCCTAAAGCCTAAACCCTAAACCCCTAACCCCTAAACCCTAAACCCGAAACCCGGAACCCGGAACCCTGAACCCTGAACCCCGAAACCCTAAACCCTAAACCCTAAACCCCGAACCCCGAACCTTGAACCCCGAACTCTAAACCCGAAACCCCAAACCCCAAACCCCAAAACCCAAAACCCTAAACCCTATTTTTTTTTTCTATTTTTTTTATTTTTGTTTATTCCACCTTCTCATTTAGGTTTTTTTCTTCTGTCTTCTGTATTTTGTAACTGGTTATTTTGTGGATATATACAGGTAGGGGTCTTCCTAACCCCCCCGTATCCGGCGGTGTTTTCCGGAAAAAAAAACCCTAAACCCTAAACCCTAAACCCCAAACCCCTAAACCCTAAACCCGACCCCCGAAACCCTAAACCCTAAACCCGAAACCCGAAACCGAAACCCTAAACCCTAAACCCGAAACCCCAAACCCTAAACCCCAAACCCCAAACCCTCAACCCCGAAACCCCGAACCCCGAACCCTAAACTCCTTGCTGGGGCAGTTGGCTGAGGCCTACTATGTCTTTCTTCCTCTGGAGGTTTTGGCATCAATGGCTTCTAGTTGAAGATGTGCTCCAGCGTCGTGGTTTCGAGCTGGCGTCTAAATGTCAGTGCTGTGAGATGCCTGAGACATTCACGCACATTTTCATTGATAGCCCTCTTGCCAGGTCTGTATGGTATTACTTTGGGGCTGTTTTTCATGTCCGTATTCCCCTTACCAGTGATTTCAGACTCTTCCTCAGTGCTTGGAAGAGGCATCCGGGGTGGACTCCTAGGGGCCACGTGAAGGAGTTTTTGCCTTTCATCATTTTAAGGTTTCTCTGGACAGCTAGGAATGATGCGAAACACCGTCATTTGCACATTTATGGGGAGACTGTTAAGTCTCAGATTTGTCTTGTTTGTGTCTCGCTCATGCTGCATCTTCTGTTAAGCCCATGCACTGGCGGGGTGTTTTGCAGGCTGCGAGAATGATGGGGATTTTTGTTGAGTTGCGTGGGGCTCATAGAATGGCGATTGTTCGTTGGTTGCGGCCGTCGTTCGAGTGTTTTAAATTGAATGTTGATGGGAGTTCTAGAGGTAGTCCTGGGGCTTCTACTGTTGATGGTGTTGTTCGTGACTCCTCTGGGCATGTGGTGGTTTCTTTCAGCGAGTTCATTGGAGTTGGGACCAATGTCCGGGCAGAATTATGGGCTATTTGGAGGGGTCTTCTCATTTCTTCCGATCTTCATCTCTTCCCTCTTTGGATTGAGACTGACTCTTGGATTTTCATTCTTTTACTTCGTTCTCGTCGGTGCTGCTGGGACCTTGAACATTTGGTTACACGGATTCTTTTGTTGATGAGGGGGCGATCTGTTCACTTATCGCATATTTACCGGGAAGGGAATTCAGTGGCGGATGCCTTGGCGGCAAGGGCCCATACTTTTAGGCAGTATACCTTAGAGTTAGGTCCTTCCCTACCTCCAGACATCTCCATCCTTGCTAGATCTGATCGTTCTGGGCTTCCATACCTCAGAAACAGATCCTCTTAGCCATTTGCAGCCCCTTATTCTTTTTTGGATCTCTTTATTTATGATATCTGGCTCTATATCTATTTATATCTATATATATATATATATATATATATATATATATATATATATATATATTGCAGGTTAGTGTCCTTGGAGGTTGTTTTTCACTTCCATATGGTCTGTGGAAGTGGGTCCAGACACTTTCACATGATGTGTTTACTCTTGTTTGTTCCGAGTGGGTTTCTGCACTATTTATGTTGGTGCTTTCCTTTGGCCCATTCATGGTCCCTGGCGGGCGTTTACTGCTGGTTCTCATCGGCAGCCGTATCAGTTATTGTAGAGGTCTTTGCGGGATGTCATGGTGGCTTCAAGGGGTGCTTTCAAACGGATCCTTTGCTTTTTATGACATGTTTGTCAGACTTCTATTTCATGGGATCGAGCTCTCTGCTCTTTTGATTCAGACGCTGGATATCTTTTGTTCTGGTGGGATTGCGAATATATTTTGCTCTGTGATCGCCATTATATAGTGACTTCCTTGCCAGACTTTCTTTTGACTAGTGGGTGTGGTACAGTTGTCAGCTACCAGATTATATTTATATTGACAGATTGGACTCTCCGGGATGATAGCTCCGGGATGAGAGCTTTTGCATGGACTCTGCGATCATCTCGTCGTTATCATTTTGTCTTCCTCAGCATGTTGTTCATAGCGCTCCTCGTATTTGATTAGTTGTTGTCGCATATTTGATAGCCTTCTATGGTTCGTTTTGCTTTTGTATTTCCTTCCCTATGTTGCTTTGTATTTATATTTCTACTTCTTTAGCCTTTTTAGGGAGGTTTGATCTTATCCACCTCCTCTTTTAGGTTTTATTTATTCTGTATTTGTTACTGTTTATTTTGTGGATATATACAGGTAGGGGTCTGCCTAACCCCCCCCCCCCCACCCCCCGCATCCGACGGTGTTTTCCGAAAAAAAACCCTAAACCCTAAACCCTAAAACCCTAAACCCTAAACCGTTTGGGGTTTTCTGGAGTCATCTCTAATCTCGGTCATATTTGGGTATCTTTTGCTGCTGATGTGAGGGCGGAGTGTGTTTTTTATCATGCTCAGTTCCTCCACATCAGAGTCTCTGCCTCTTTCTTGCCGACAGAGATATTTTGTTCTTTTTTCTATGCTAGATGTGATTATGTTAAGCGTAGGGATCTTTGGGCTTCTTTGCTTTTGGTTAAGCCTGTTTTGGGTCCCTGGCTGGTTGGTGAAGAATTTAATGTCGTCAGGGATGTGTCTGAGTGTTTGGGCTCCCATGGTGGTAGGTTGCTACCTATAGAGGAGTTCAACACTTTTATTCTTGACTCTAGCCTGATCGATGCTGGTTTTGAGGGGTCTTCGTTCACTTGGACGAATAAGACCATTTGGAAGCGGCTGGACAAGGTCTTGGTTTCTGTTGATTGAGGAGAACATTTCAGCTCGATTCGGGTTGAACATCTCGCTCGTTCTGTCTCGGAACACTGTCCGCTTTTGGTCATCGCTCCTGTTTTTGCCCGTGGGCCAAGCTCGTTTCGCTTCCAGTGTATGTGGGTTAGGTACCATGGTTTTTTGCAGACTGTGAGGCTTAATTGGAATCTGTCTTGCAATCTTAGCGGCATGCCTCGGCTTTTTGCCAAGATGATGCGTCTCAAGCATCACCTCTGGTGGTGGAATCGGGATGTTTTTGGTAACATCTTTGATAGACTCACTGAGGCTGAGAGGGATGGTCGTTCAGTCGAGGCTGCTTATGAGGCCAACCCTTCTGACGCGAATTGGAATTCGCTGTCCAATCGCAATGAAGATCTGGCCCGTATCACCGCCATGGAGGCGGATTTTTGGAAACAGAAAGCGGCTTGCCATTGGCTTGAGGATGGTGAGCGGAACACCAGACTCTTCCATAACATGGTGTGGAAAAAGCGCGTTGCGAATAAGTTTTTCCGCATTTGGGTGCATGGGGTCTGCATGACGTCTCAGGATTTGATTCAGCAGTCGGGAGCCTTGTTTTTCCAGGATCTTCTTACCAGGGAGCCCTCTGCGCTCGATTGCCCTGATTTTTCGGGTTTTCCCTCGGTTATCTCTGCTGTGGAGAATGATGGTATTGTTGCGATTCCCTCTTTGGAGGAGGTCCGCGCGACCGTCTTCTCCATTCACCCTGATAGCGTTGCTCGCCCTGATGGCTTCTCTTCGGCGTTCTTTCAGCATTGCTGGGAGATTGTCCATCAGGATGTTTTTGGTGTTGTTCTTGATTTTTTCCAGGGTTCTCCTCTGCCTCAGGGTTTTACCTCCACCACGATCACTATGATTCCCAAAGTCGAGGGTGCATGTGCTTGGTCGGACTTCCGTCCGATCAGTCTGTGCAATGTCACGAACAAGATCCTCTCGAAGCTGTTGTACTCTCGGATGAGGGATGTGGTGGAGAGACTTGTTTCTCCGAATCAGAGTGGCTTCGTTCTAGGGAGGATGATATCTGATAATATTGTCCTTGCCCAGGAGCTCACTCACAGCATTACTCTCCCCACTCGTGGTGGTAATGTCATCTTGAAGTTGGATATGGCCAAGGCCTATGATAGGGTCCACTGGCATTTTCTATTTGATGTTTTGAGACATTTTGGTTTTTCAGAGCGTGTTGTGGCTTTGTTCTCGGCGTGTATTTCTCATTGTCATTTCTCCGTGAACATCAATGGCTCTCTATCGGAGTTTTTTGGTTCCACCAGAGTCCTCCGGCAGGGCGATCCATTGTCTCCCCTTCTCTTCATTTTGGTGGGGAGTATCTTTCTCGTGGCCTTGACCGCCTCTACCTGCAGCATCCTGTGCTTAGATACCGCTCTGATTGTGATATTTTGATTTTCCATCTGGCTTACGCTGATGATGTCATTATTTTTGCTAGTGGTGGGTCTCGTAGTATGCAGCGCCTTGTCGATTTTCTGCATCACTACGAGAATTGTTCGGAGCAGCGTATGAATGCTGCCAAGAGTTCTTTGATTTTGCCTCCGAAGTGCTCTGGCCGCCTCCGCTCCCAGCTTTTGCGCATCATCGGGTTCGCCGAGGGTCATCTGCCCCTAAAGTACCTCGGAGTTCCCCTTTATCGAGGTAATCGCACATGCTCCCTTTTTGAGCTCCTCCTACAGTCTGTTCGTAGGAAGTTAGAGGGTTGGGAGATTCGGACCCTCTCCCCAGGTAGCTGCATGACCCTGATACGTAGCGTACTCCTCTCCATGCCGATTTATCTGTTTCAGGTGGTTCAGCCACCTCTGGCTGTCATGGAGAAGCTTGAGCGGGCATTCAATGCCGTCCTTTGGGGGTCGAGACCCTTGGAAAAGAAGTGGCACTGGGCCCGGTGGTCCCAGGCTTGCCTCCCCGTGCTTGAGGGGGGCCTTGGATTCCGCAGATTGAAAGATCTCGTGGAATGTTTTTCAATAAAATTATGTTCAAATTTCGGCAAGGCTATTCTCTATGGGCGAGATTTATTTTCCGGAAGTATTGCCTGCTGGATGCTCCTGCCTGTGTCCCCGCCCGTGGTTCTATATCCCCCATTTGGCGTCGTCTCCTTAGGATCTGCCCTCGTGCGGAGCCTGGCATTCGCTGGCGCGTTGGTCTTGGAGATGTATCCTTTTGGGATCACACTTGGCTCGGGGACGCTCCCTTGTCCTCCCGGTGTGTGCTCCGTGGGGTCCGTGATGTCCGGATATATCAGTTTTTGTCTGAGGGGTCCTGGGATTTTGATCGCCTTTGTGCGGTAGTTTCTCCTTCGGTTGCCGAGGAGATCGTTTTGATTCCTGTTCTTTCGGGAGAGCCCGATCTGGCACGCTGGATCCATAGCTCTAATGGTGCTCTTTCAGGGAGATATGCTTGGGAGCTGATCCGTCAGCGTGCTCCGTCTTCTGATATCTTCTGCCCGTGTTGGGGGAGCTGGTTGAGGCCTACCATGTCGTTCTTCCTCTGGAGATTCTGGCATCAGTGGCTCCCAATTGATGAGGTACTCCAGCGCCGGGGTTTTGCGTTAGCTTCGAGATTTCAGTGTTGTGATAAGTACGAGACATTCACACACATATTCCTTCGCAGCCTGGTTGCTCGGTCTGTTTGGCTTTTCTTTGGCGCCGTTTTTCGGGTCCGTATTCCTGACACTGAGGATTTCAGTTTGTTCCTCAGTGCGTGGAAAAGAGACTTGGTCTGGTCCCAGGGGGCCATGTACGGGAGTTTCTCCCCTGCATTGTTCTGTTGTTCCTCTGGACTGCGCGGAACGATGATAAGCAGCCTCATCTCCCCTTCTCTGGGGAGAGGGTGAAGTACCAGATTTTTTCTTACCTGCGTCTCGCCCACTCTGCGCATACTGTCAAGCCCAGACATTGGCTGGGTGTGTTTCATGTGGCGAGATCGATGTGTATTTCGGTTGCTCTCCACAGATTACATAGGACGGCGATTGTTCGCTGGCTGCAACCGCCGTTCGGGTGCTTCAAGCTTAATGTGGATGGGAGCTCGTGTGGTATATATGGGACTCTGCTCCTGGTGGCGTTGTTCGGGATGATTCCGGGAGGGTTGTGCTCTCATTCAGCGAGTTCATTGGAGCTGGGTCTTCTATCCGGGATGAGCTTTGGGCGGTTTGGAGGGGTCTTCTCCTTTGTTCCGATCATTCTTTTTTCCCTCTTTGGATTGAGCTTGACTCTCTGACTTCTATTCAGCTCATTCGTTCCCGTTGATGTTGCTGAGGTCTTGATCACATTGTATGCAGGATTCTGGTCCTTTTGAGGGGGCGGTCTGTTCATATTTTGCATATATTCCAGGAGGGTAATTCGGTGGCAGATGCGTTGGCGGCGAGGGCCCATACCCTTAGGCACTTTACCTTAGAGTTAGGTCCTTCCTTCCCTAGGCACATTTCCATACTTGCTCGCTTGGATACCTCAGGGCTTCCCTACCTGAGATATAGATCCTCTTAGCTTTTTGCAGCCCTTCCCTTCACTTGGATCCATTTCTTCTATCTTTATATATGTATATGTATATTTTTTCTTTGCAGGTACTTTTATTTAGGGGGTTTCTCTTTTTCCCGTTTTGCTAGTCTGGTGAGTGGGCTCAGACACTCGCACACTACATATTTGGTCTCCTCGGGATTGGGTGGGCTCTTGCACTCACCCTATTGGTGTTTTTCTTTGGTCCTCTCATATTTTCTGGAGGGCGTCTTCGTCAAGATTTGGTCGCTCTGGATGCCATGTCTCAGTGCTTCTATTGGACAGAGCTCCATTCATGTTGGGCTTTACAAGATCTATATTTTTGCGGTGTGTGTTTGTTTCCCGGGACGCAACATCCTCGCAGCTTGTTGCTTCAGGGTTCTATTCACATTAGGGCTTTTGACTTGGGCTGGATCGTGGTCTCCATTTTGTGTTTTGACTGCATTTGCACAGTGGATTTTCAGCCGGATAGTATTTTGTTCATGGGTTCTTGTACAGTTGGCAGAATCTTGATTTTGACAGATTGGACTTACCAGGGTGATGGCTACTCTAGTCAGCTATCCTATCAGATTAGTTTCGTTTTGACAGATTGGATTTACCAGGGTGATGGCTATGGGCTGAGAGTTTTTGCTTGGCTTCTGTTTTCATCTCGCAGTCATCGTTTTGTCTTCCTCAGCATGTGGGGTCATTAGCGCTGCTTGTCTTTGTTTAGTTTTTGGCGCTCATTAGTATTATTCTAGGGTTAGTTTTGCTTTTGTATTTACTTCCCTAGATTGCTTTGTTTTTACGTTTTTACTGCTTTAGCCTTTTTGATGAGGTTTTGGTTTTATCCACCTCCTCTTTTAGGTTTTTATTCTGTATTATATTACTGTTTATTTTGTGGATATATACAGGTAGGGGTCTGCTTAAACCCCCGTATCCGGCGATGTTTTTCGGGAAAAAAAACCCTAAACCCTAAATGTGGATAATTCGAAATCGAACCCTGGATTTGTATTCAAGATCAATGGTGGTGTTGTCTCTTGGAAGAGTTCCAAGAAAGACACCACAGCGGATTCAACCACCAAGACCGAATACATAGCTGCATTGGCTGCAGTAAAGGAGGGCGTTTGGATGAGGAATTTCATCCAAGAATTGGATATCATTTCTCAAACAGTTGAACCAGTCCCGGTCTACTGTGACAACACCGGTGCCATTGCGCAAGCAAAGGAACCAAGGTCTCATCAGCGATCCAAACATATACTGAGGAAGTTCCACATAATCCGAGAGATTGTGGGAAGGGAGACATTTCGGTAGAGAGAGTCGTCTCCGCAAATAACGTTGTTGATCCACTGACGAAGCCCCTGCCAGGACCATTGTTTGAGAAGCATCGCGAAGCAATGTGTGGGGCCCTTAACTCCTAATCGTTATTATAATGCAATCAGATTAGGGTTTAATTAATCACAGCGGAAAACGGGTTTAAAATTTCTTTACAATGAGCCCAAAATATCTCTTCTGATACTAAAAATAATATCTAAATTCAAATCATAAACACGCCCACACATAATCAAAACCAATCACATACAAACATCTCATATCCTCGGGACATGCCCCCGTATATAGATACATATACATATATACTGGGAATCAGACATAAACATAAAACCTCAGCCCAAGCTGTGGCTCCCACCAGAAGTACCCTCTCCGGTCTCCTGATATCCTGGAGTACCTGCCATTGTCCACACACAAAGACAACAACAGCCCCCCTTGGGGGTGAGCAAAGCTCCGTATGGAACAACCAATCATATATACCACAGATATCTAAACAATGATATATGGTATGCAATGCATGTATGTCGTGGAGGTATAGGGTCAAATGCCCATCCACTGAGCACATGTCAGAATCAATCGAATCGCTATCAAATCAAATCAATGCTCGAGCTGGCACACCGGCCGATATGGGAATATACATATGACAACGTCGACGAAGCGTCGTCAATCCCACATCTCATATCCAATCATATGGGGCCACAATTGTCTATGCTTTACGGGTCATATAATACCGGCATAGCGATTGTGTTCACAAACCCCGGAATCCAATCAAATCATATCAGGGTATCCAAGGATCATAGCTCAACGTGCATGTCATGTATCGATGTATGCATAAAATGATGTGTGTTAACAAAACATTTATTTTATACATCGATACTCAAATCTCAATGTCATGTATGCCACATCAAATCATCAAATAGGCACATAGACACGTATTCCAATCCAATCCAATCAAATCAATCCAATCATATATCATATAATACAGATACCTGTCGTATGTTACCCGGTCGCAACATACCTCAATTCTTCGTTTCCAGTTGATGTAGCTTTAGATTGCAGTATAATAATCTATCTACATCAATAACATATTCATTCAAATCAATAACATACTCCAAAATCATTAATATGAGTTTCAAATATCATTTGAAACTTCACAAATTCATATCAAATCAAAATCATATCATAATTTAATTCCGACTTCGAATACTAGTTTCTTGTCGGTTATTCTACTACATATCAGAAATTCAACTTCAAATACATGCTATTCCAGCACTATGATATTTAAAGCTGCTGGAACTCGAAGAAAATTACCTCAGTCTGAAGCCCTCGACGCGCAGATAACAAATATATAATTTGTTTCGCGTTTAGACAGCGTTTCGAAGTCGATTCGGACGAAAGAAAATCAAATTCTCTCGGTTATCTTCGTAGGAAATAAAAGGGAAATGAATGAAATGAAGACAAAACCCGTACTTATCACCTCACCGATTCGGCGCTCGGGCGGTAAACTTCTCGCGCTCGAGCGCGAGAGGTTCTGCCTCGAACTTTAAGTACACCGCGCTCGGGCGGTCGAAAGTTACCGCTCGAGCGCGGAACTTTCTGCCCGAGTATCAAGTTTTCATTCCTTGGCGCTCGGGCGGTAATTTCCTACCGCTCGGGCGCCACCTGTTCTGTACAAAATATTGGTTTTGTACTATTTTGGCGTCCGGCTTCTCAAATCAAATTCTTACAACATCAATTCATATACAATATTCATTTCTCAATTCCATTGTCATAAGATACATCAAATACCTAATCATATGACAATTTCATTAATTATCGATAATCACGTAGGATTTACGATAATACGATGCACGGTCCTCAACATAGAAACATGAAACACATCGTGAATAGCAGATAGAGCTGGTGGCAATGCCAATCGATACGCAAGATCACCAACTCGATCCAGAATCTCGTATGGACCAACATAACGAGGAGATAACTTCCCTCGCATGCCGAATCGAACAGTGCCTGTAGTAGCCCGAATTCCAAATTGGGTAATTAACGGATTAATGGTGATTAAGAAGGTTTAATGTGTAATTTTGACCGTGGTCATGATCGGACGGACCGAAGATGGTTCGGTAGCACCGAAGAGTTCGGACGTTCCGAAGTGAGTTCGGTGGATCCGATCATGAGGTGTCAAGAGCCGATGGACACATGGAAGTTCGGATCGTCCGATGAGTTCGGATCGTCCGATGAGTTCGGATCGTCCGAGTCAGGTGTCGGACCGTCCGAGACAGGTGGCTGGACACGTGGAAGGGTTTTGGACACGTGGTAAGGTTCGGATCATCCGATTGAGGTTCGGATCGTCCGAGACAGGTGGCTGTACTCGTGGAAGTCATGCAAGGATCGGATCGTCCGATCAGAGTTCGGACCGTCCGAAGTGTGCCGGATCGGAGCTTCCGAAATGGTTCGGATCGTCCGAACATTGGCTATAAATAGAGGCGCGAGGCTTCAATTGTGACTCGCCAATTTAGAGAGTTCCATAGCATTTCAGTCGTTTCTGTGAGATTCTAGTCTTTTTCCGAGGTTCGGGCACTAGCGGGGAGCTGCTGGTCTTGTAGCGGAGCTGTGCTCTAGTTGGGAGCTAGCGGCATCAGTGGGCTAGCGACGGACGAAGGTTTGGAATTGTATCAGTATTATCTCAGGATTATCTAGTTAAGTCTGGTAGATAAGTTTTAGTGATGGTTTTCACTTGATGAATAGGCTTGGACTAGACCTGTTGTCTGGTTATTCCAGTGGATTAGGCTTGCTGTGATAGAGGTACGAAAGTACTATCCGAGATATTCTGGTCGAGTATACATTCTTATATGTGTTGCATGATTATGTGGTGCATTGATATATGTCATATGATGCATGCTATTATGTCACGTTTATTACTGCATGTTGCATTTCATGTTGAGCCGTATCTCCTTCGAGATAGCCTTTACTGTTGAGCTGTATCTCTTTCGAGATAAGCTATATCTTGTGGGCCGCTCAGCCCTGTCTTGTCTTGTGGACGCATGGACACCGAGAGTACACAGTGGCCGACGGGTCGGGAGGGCTTCGGTGATCCGGGACATTTTAGGTCCACGTCTGTTCTTGCAGTGGATGCAGTGACCCAGAGGTAGGACCGCGCGGCACTATCCACTTGGCGCCTCTAGACTGAGCATTTTGAGATCCTTTGTTACTCCTGTTCCTTGACTACCCTGGTATCATATCATAGCATGTGCATTTCATATAGGTTTGTATACTCATGCTTTTGTACTGGGCGTTCTTATCGCTCACGTCCTCGGTTTTTGTTTATCTTGGACACCCCATTCCCACGGGGCAGGCCTCAGGTTGGACAGCTCGGGAAGAGCAGGAGGAGGACAGTGAGTATCTGGTTGGTTTAGTTTTCAGTACTATTCTATTTCGATATGGTTGTACCGAATATATTTTGAGTTGTTCTGATTTCGATTGGGTTGTATAACTATCATTTGTTGGTATTTCCGCTGTTATCTCTGATTTTTATTAATTAAGTTAATTGCATGCTTAGTTCTCAACTAGTAGGTGATTCTGGAACGGGTCACTACATTTATGGTATCAGAGCATGCTTACGATTTTGGGATATAGATTTCTGTTTTGGGATTTTCGTTGACCATTTTACCATTTTCCCCATTCTATCTTGTAGCGATGGCTGACCACTTTGGTGATGAGAGTAGTCAGGGGAGTGTAGGTCGTTGGGGTAATCAGGACGATCGTAGGCGTCACCGTGAACATCGTCATCGTCGGGATGGTCCTAGGCGTTTTGATTTGCATCGTTTTATTCAGATGGGGCCTAAGCCTTTAGTTGGTGGTGAGACTCCCGATGATGCTGAGGATTGGTTAGAGCGCATGGAGAGTTGTTTCCGTGCATTCCAGTGCACCGAGGAGCAGAAGATAGAGACCCTTAGTTTTCTTCTCGAGGGCCGTGCGCGCAAGTGGTGGCGATCGACTTCTGTGCCGATAGTCCAGTCCCAGGGTAGGGTGACTTGGGCCGATTTCCGTGCGGCTTTCATGCAGCTGTATTTTCCTCCAGCCCTTCGCCAGGCGAAGACGATTGAGCTCCTGAACCTTAAGCAGGGGAGTATGTCTGTTGATGAGTATCAGCAGAAATTCTTCGAGTTGTTACCCTTTGCCCCTCATATCAGTGGCAGTTCTGAGGCCAAGTATGATCATTTCCTTCAGGGCCTTAACCAGGAGATCTTTGATCGAGTCACTGTCTGTGATAATCCTACTTCGTATGATGGATTAGTGAACCGGTGTCGCCAGGCAGAGATCAGTCTCCAGCGTGGTAGGGCTATTTTTTCTTCTAGACCTCCGAGTACTTTGAGCCCTAGGTCTCAGTCGTTCAAGAAATCTGGTTCTTCTTCTTCTGGATCTGGATCACGGTCTAGCGGTGTTTTCCGCTTTGGTGATAAAAAGGATGCTTGTGTGCATTGTGGGAAGAACCATCCCTCGGAGCAATGCCGATCAGTCGCGGGAGCTTGTTTTCAGTGCGGAGAGATGGGGCATATTAAGAAGTATTGTCCTCAGTTGCGAGGTGGAGCAGGATCTGGTTCCGGATCACAGACGACTGTTCAGCAGAGGAGGCAGGGTCAGGCAGTGGGTAGTTCGAATCTTCGACCTCGTGCCCAAGGTCAGGTATTTGCGCTGAACCAGGATCAGGCTGCAGATGACTGAGAGAGTCATAGCAGGTACTTTTCGTTTATGCGGTATTCCTGCTTTTGTTCTTATTGATACCGGAGCATCTCATTCATTCATTTCTGCACGATTTGTTAAGCGTCATAAGTTACCGTATGTTTCTCTAG
This sequence comes from Primulina eburnea, assembly GCF_022965805.1. Taxonomy (NCBI): domain Eukaryota; kingdom Viridiplantae; phylum Streptophyta; class Magnoliopsida; order Lamiales; family Gesneriaceae; genus Primulina; species Primulina eburnea. Next base: position 24,476 of record NC_133111.1, read on the forward strand.
ACGTTATTCTTTCTGTTTCTACCCCGATGGGTCATTCGGTGTTAGCTAAGCGTCTAGTGATGGGTTGTCCCTTAGATTTTGAGGGTAACGATGTTGTTATTTCGTTTTGTTCATCCTCTAAACTTGATTTCGAGGACGAAATCTTTTTAAGGGGGGGAGAATGTAGTAGCCCGAATTCCAAATTGGGTAATTAACGGATTAATGGTGATTAAGAAGGTTTAATGTGTAATTTTGACCGTGGTCATGATCGGACGGACCGAAGATGGTTCGGTAGCACCGAAGAGTTCGGACGTTCCGAAGTGAGTTCGGTGGATCCGATCATGAGGTGTCAAGAGCCGATGGACACATGGAAGTTCGGATCGTCCGATGAGTTCGGATCGTCCGATGAGTTCGGATCGTCCGAGTCAGGTGTCGGACCGTCCGAGACAGGTGGCTGGACACGTGGAAGGGTTCTGGACACGTGGTAAGGTTCGGAAATCCGATTGAGGTTCGGATCGTCCGAGACAGGTGGCTGTACTCGTGGAAGTCATGCAAGGATCGGATCGTCCGATCAGAGTTCGGACCGTCCGAAGTGTGCCGGATCGGAGCTTCCGAAATGGTTCGGATCGTCCGAACATTGGCTATAAATAGAGGCGCGAGGCTTCAATTGTGACTCGCCAATTCAGAGAGTTCCATAGCATTTCAGTCGTTTCTGTGAGATTCTAGTCTTTTTCCGATGTTCGGGCACTAGCGGGGAGCTGCTGGTCTTGTAGCGGAGCTGTGCTCTAGTTGGGAGCTAGCGGCATCAGTGGGCTAGCGACGGACGAAGGTTTGGAATTGTATCAGTATTATCTCAGGATTATCTAGTTAAGTCTGGTAGATAAGTTTTAGTGATGGTTTTCACTTGATGAATAGGCTTGGACTAGACCTGTTGTCTGGTTATTCCAGTGGATTAGGCTTGCTGTGATAGAGGTACGAAAGTACTATCCGAGATATCCTGGTCGAGTATACATTCTTATATGTGTTGCATGATTATGTGGTGCATTGATATATGTCATATGATGCATGCTATTATGTCACGTTTATTACTGCATGTTGCATTTCATGTTGAGCCGTATCTCCTTCGAGATAGCCTTTACTGTTGAGCTGTATCTCTTTCGAGATAAGCTATATCTTGTGGGGCCGCTCAGCCCTGTCTTGTCTTGTGGACGCATGGACACCGAGAGTACACAGTGGCCGACGGGTCGGGAGGGCTTCGGTGATCCGGGACATTTTAGGTCCACGTCTGTTCTTGCAGTGGATGCAGTGACCCAGAGGTAGGACCGCGCGGCACTATCCACTTGGCGCCTCTAGACTGAGCATTTTGAGATCCTTTGTTACTCCTGTTCCTTGACTACCCTGGTATCATATCATAGCATGTGCATTTCATATAGGTTTGTATACTCATGCTTTTGTACTGGGCGTTCTTATCGCTCACGTCCTCGGTTTTTGTTTATCTTGGACACCCCATTCCCATGGGGCAGGCCTCAGGTTGGACAGCTCGGGAAGAGCAGGAGGAGGACAGTGAGTATCTTGTTGGTTTAGTTTTCAGTACTATTCTATTTCGATATGGTTGTACCGAATATATTTTGAGTTGTTCTGATTTCGATTGGGTTGTATAACTATCATTTGTTGGTATTTCCGCTGTTATCTCTGATTTTTATTAATTAAGTTAATTGCATGCTTAGTTCTCAACTAGTAGGTGATTCTGGAACGGGTCACTGCAGTGCCTCTAAAGGGAGATATTTTCAAAAACACTCTGTCACCTTTCTGGAATTCCAAGGGTCGTCTTCGTTTATTCGCATAACTCGTTTGACGATCCTGAGCAGCTTTCATCCGCTGCCGAATCAACTGAACCTTATCGTTCATTTCCTGTATCATTTCAGGTCCAGTCAACTGTCTCTCACCAATCTCATCCCAGAATAACGGTGATCTACATCGTCTCCCATATAAAGCTTCAAACGGTGCCATACCGATACTCGTCTGAAAGCTATTATTATATGAAAATTCAACCAATGGTAAGGCATCTTGCCATCCCATTCTGAAATCCATCACAATCGCACGTAACATATCCTCTAAAGTCTGAATCGTACGCTCAGTCTGACCATCAGTTTGAGGATGATAAGCAGTACTCATAGCCAAACGCGTACCCATCGCTTCCTGAAAACTACCCCAGAATTTAGAAGCAAACCTGGGATCACGATCAGATACAATTGAGACTGGCACCCCGTGCAGTCTCACAACATTCTCAATGTATAAACGGGCCATTCTTTTATAAGGATAAGTCCGCTCATACGGAATAAAATGTGCAGATTTCGAAAGCCGATCAATAATAACCCAAATAGCATCACAGCCCTTGGGCGAACGAGGTAAATGAGTCACAAAATCCATAGCAATATGCTCCCAATTCCATTTCGGGATTTCAAGACTATGGAGTAAACCTCCAGGTTTCATTCTCTCGGCTTTCACTTGCTGGCAGACAAGACATTTCGAAATAAATTCAGCAATGTCCTTCTTCATACGTCTCCACCAGAATTGAGGTCTCAATGTCAAATACATCTTCCGGCCTCCCGGGTGAATACTGTATTTGCTACAATGTGCTTCACGAAGAAGGGCGGATCTCAAATCAAAGTCGTCAGGAACTACCAGCCGACCATTAAGTCGTAAAGAACCATCAGAAGAAATCTGAAATCCAGACTGATGTCCAGCAGATACCAGTTCTTTCGACTTTTGGATCTGAGCATCGCTTCGTTGGGCCTTTCGAATCTTCGATATCAAATTCGGCTCAATTTGCAATGCTGAGACAGTGACAGAATTCCAATTCGAGTGAAAAGTCCAACCAGAAGTACATATATCCTCATGTACCTTGGCGACACTAACAGAAGCTAGAACAGAATCATAAACTTTACGGCTCAGGGCATCCGCAGTAACATTCACCGATCCAGGGTGATATTGAATCTCACAATCAAAATCTTTCAGGAGATCCATCCACCTGCGTTGCCTCATATTCAAATCAGATTGAGAAAAGAGATATTTCAGACTTTTATGGTCCGAATAGATAACAAACTTTTCTCCGTACAAATAATGGCGCCAAATCTTCAAAGCAAACACAATGGCGGCCAATTCGAGATCATGAACAGGATAACGAGTTTCATGAGATTTTAATTGACGAGATGCATAAGCAACCACTTTGCCATGTTGCATCAGAACACAGCCCAACCCTTTACCAGACGCATCTGTACAAACCACAAATCCTCCGGTACCTGAGGGAATAGTAAGCACAGGTGCTGTGGTTAATCTCGTCTTCAATTCAAGAAAACTAGCTTCACATTCATCTGACCAAATGAATCGCTGATTCTTCTGTGTCAGTTGAGTAATAGGTTTAGCTATCTTCGAAAATCCTTCGATAAAACGACGATAATAACCAGCTAAACCCATGAAGCTTCGGAGCTCAGGAACATTCGTAGGTCTTGGCCAATTCAATACAGCTTCGACCTTTGAAGGATCAACAGATATACCATGTTTCGAAATGACATGGCCCAAAAATACCACCTTGTCCATCCAGAATTCACATTTGGACAATTTGGCATACAAATGACTAGTACGAAGAGTCTGAAGTACCAGTCTCAGATGTTCAGCATGCTCCTTCTTCGATTTCGAATACACGAGAATATCATCGATAAATACAATAACGAATCGGTCTAGATAATCTCGGAAGACACGATTCATTAAATCCATGAAGATAGCAGGAGCATTCGTAAGACCAAAAGGCATAACCAAGAATTCATAATGGCCATACAGTCTTGGGTACATCTTCGTCTCGAACACGTACTTGATGATACCCAGAACGAAGATCAATCTTCGAGTAAACAGAAGTACCCTGAAGCTGATCAAATAAATCATCAATACGCGGAAGTGGGTACTTGTTATTCACAGTAGCCCGATTCAGTTGTCTATAGTCGATACACATTCGCATCGTACCATCTTTCTTTCGAACAAATAAAACTGGAGCTCCCCAAGGTGATACACTCGGTCGAATATATCCCTTATCGAGAAGATCCTGTAATTGTTCTTTCAATTCTTTCAGTTCCAGTGGTGCCATGCGATAGGGAGCTTTAGATATAGGCGCAGTCCCCGGCACAAGATCAATACCAAATTCAACTTCTCGATGAGGAGGAAAATCAGGAATCTCATCGGGAAATACATCCGGAAACTCTTTCGCAACAGGAATCTCAGATAAAGAAGACTCCTTCTTCGAAATATCAATAGCGTAGATAAGATAACCCTCATCTCCGCTATTCAACAACCGAGACATCTCCAAGGAAGATACCAATGGAATTTTGGCTTGGGAACCCTTGCCATAAAAATTCCACTTGGGTCCATCAATAGGTCGAAATCGAACCACTCCGTGACAACAATCAACGGTAGCTCGATTCGTCATCAAGATATCCATGCCAACAATACAATCGAAGTCGTGCATAGGGAGGACAATCAAATTCAGAAATATCACATTATCCTCATATATCAATACACAATTATGCACAATTTTCTCAGACAAAATAATCTTCCCTGCTGGCGTGGCTATCGACAAAGTATCATACAACGGGGTACATTCAATATCGTGAGATGCAACAAATGCATGAGATATGAATGAATGAGATGCTCCTGTATCAAATAAAACACGTGCAGGATAATCGCAAAGCGTGCAAATACCTGCAATCACACCACCAGGAGCTTCTCTCACCTGATCCTCAGTCATGGCATACACTCTAACTTGCTGAGGGCCTTGAGCAGTCTGACCACCAGGTCCTCGAGCTCTTGGTACATTCGACTGCTGAAAAGATGGAACAGGAACAGCAGGTCTCATCATACTAGGGCCACCTCTAAATCCTGGCTGGGGTTGAGCAGAAGTCGTACCCCTGTTCGGACATACTCGAGAGAAATGGCCTTCCTGCCCACATTGATAACAAGTACCAGACATACCTCGACACTGATCGATAGTATGTTTGCCGCCACAATGACTACAATAGGGAGCAATCACAGGACTCCCTCTCTGAGATCCACTAGAGCTCGAAGAAGACGAAGAAACAGAACCAATCTTCTTGAACTTCTTACCTCTCGGCCTCAAAGTAGGCTGCTGAGCTGACACCGGTGGTGGAGGAGTATACTGTGGACCTCCCCGCCTAAGTCCAGCCTCGGCTGCCTTGGCTCGTTCAACTGCCTCTGCGTAGCTGGTAGGCAATCCAGAAACAACATATGTATACAAGACAGGATGTAAACCATTTACAAACCTGTTATATTTTGCCCTCGCATTTCCAGCTACGTGAGGTGCATACTTCAACAGAGTAGAAAATTTTGAAGCATACTCCGCAACAGACATCGTTCCCTGCTGCAGATTATTAAATTCATTCTCCTGGGCAGTATAATAAGAAAGAGGAGAATACTGCTCTAAAAACTGGGCCTTGAAGACATCCCATGTGACTTCAGTCCCGGCTTCTTTCAGTCCAATCTCAGCGGCTTCCCACCAAGATTTAGCTCGGTCTTTCAGCTGATACAAAGCAAGTTTCAGTCTCCGAGCCTTGGAATACTCAACAATATTAAACAAGTGCTCGATATCCTTCAGCCAGGCCTCAGCTCTTTCAGCACTCTCGGTGCCAAAGAACTTCGGTGGTTTCAGATCCTGGAATCGAGCCATCACAACATCCATGGACAATCCTTCAAATTGCCCAACAATCCTCTCAGTACTGCTACTCGCAGTTTCATTTGTGTGATCCATCTACAAATCAAAAGATGAATATCACAATTTCATATCAATTCATAATCTCATCATCTCATATCATCAATCTCATCATATACTTACTCAAATCAAATCAAGTAAGAGCAAGTAATACAAATAAATCAACCACATACGCACAATTCATTTGTGCCTATTCAAGTGTACACAAGACTCAATAGAGCATCCCCAGCTATGCTCTGATACCACTCTGTGTGGGGCCCTTAACTCCTAATCGTTATTACAATGCAATCAGATTAGGGTTTAATTAATCACAGCGGAAAACGGGTTTAAAATTTCTTTACAATGAGCCCAAAATATCTCTTCTGATATTTAAATACTAAAAATAGTATCTAAATTCAAATCATAAACACGCCCACACATAATCAAAACCAATCACATACAAACATCTCATATCCTCGGGACATGCCCCCGTATATAGATACATATACATATATACTGGGAATCAGACATAAACATAAAACCTCAGCCCAAGCTGTGGCTCCCACCAGAAGTACCCTCTCCGGTCTCCTGATATCCTGGAGTACCTGCCATTGTCCACACACAAAGACAACAACAGCCCCCCTTGGGGGTGAGCAAAGCTCCGTATGGAACAACCAATCATATATACCACAGATATCTAAACAATGATATATGGTATGCAATGCATGTATGTCGTGGAGGTATAGGGTCAAATGCCCATCCACTGAGCACATGTCAGAATCAATCGAATCGCTATCAAATCAAATCAATGCTCGAGCTGGCACACCGGCCGATATGGGAATATACATATGACAACGTCGACGAAGCGTCGTCAATCCCACATCTCATATCCAATCATATGGGGCCACAATTTTCTATGCTTTACGGGTCATATAATACCGGCATAGCGATTGTGTTCACAAACCCCGGAATCCAATCAAATCATATCAGGGTATCCAAGGATCATAGCTCAACGTGCATGTCATGTATCGATGTATGCATAAAATGATGTGTGTTAACAAAACATTTATTTTATACATCGATACTCAAATCTCAATGTCATGTATGCCACATCAAATCATCAAATAGGCACATAGACACGTATTCCAATCCAATCCAATCAAATCAATCCAATCATATATCATATAATACAGATACCTGTCGTATGTTACCCGATCGCAACATACCTCAATTCTTCGTTTCCAGTTGATGTAGCTTTAGATTGCAGTATAATAATCTATCTATATCAATAACATATTCATTCAAATCAATAACATACTCCAAAATCATTAATATGAGTTTCAAATATCATTTGAAACTTCACAAATTCATATCAAATCAAAATCATATCATAATTTAATTCCGACTTCGAATACTAGTTTCTTGTCGGTTATTCTACTACATATCAGAAATTCAACTTCAAATACATGCTATTCCAGCACTATGATATTTAAAGCTGCTGGAACTCGAAGAAAATTACCTCAGTCTGAAGCCCTCGACGCGCAGATAACAAATATATAATTTGTTTCGCGTTTAGACAGCGTTTCGAAGTCGATTCGGACGAAAGAAAATCAAATTCTCTCGGTTATCTTCGTAGGAAATAAAAGGAAAATGAATGAAATGAAGACAAAACCCGTACTTATCACCTCACCGATTCGGCGCTCGGGCGGTAAACTTCTCGCGCTCGAGCGCGAGAGGTTCTGCCTCGAACTTTAAGTACACCGCGCTCGGGCGGTCGAAAGTTACCGCTCGAGCGCGGAACTTTCTGCCCGAGTATCAAGTTTTCATTCCTTGGCGCTCGGGCGGTAATTTCCTACCGCTCGGGCGCCACCTGTTCTGTACAAAATATTGGTTTTGTACTATTTTGGCGTCCGGCTTCTCAAATCAAATTCTTACAACATCAATTCATATACAATATTCATTTCTCAATTCCATTGTCATAAGATACATCAAATACCTAATCATATGACAATTTCATTAATTATCGATAATCACGTAGGATTTACGATAATACGATGCACGGTCCTTACACAATGGGTCTAAGATCTATGGGTAGTTGGCTATAGGGCAAGTGGGAGATTGTTAGAGTATGTGCCCGATAAGCCAACTTGTGGCTTGGGCTTTATTGACTCTAATGTAAAACAATCTTTATTTTAATAATATTTTACGATTTTATTCGATTATGGCATTATACTTTATTTGTATACCCATACAAGCTGCATAGATAAAGTCCTTGAATATACAATCGGTACCATGAGGTCTGCGTCTCAACGTAAGATCATGAAAATCATTAGGAAGCGTACCGTATATTCTAAACATGTTTCTAGTCGATTCAACCGCCTAAAAGAAGGATAAAGGTCGCTCGAGCATGTGACTAGCATTTGTGGTGTAAACGCCATGTTTCATTGGCAAGGGCATGGAGATGTCCATTCACACAGATGGGTGATCATATGTTTATGCACTGAACAACCCTCCCTCGGACTATCCAAATGGATAAAGGTCGCTCGAGCATGAGACTAGCATTTGTGGTGTAAACGCCATGTTTCATTGGCAAGGGCATGGAGATGTCCATTCACACAGATGGGTGATCATATGATGATGCACTGAACAACCCTCCCTCGGACTATCCAAGTGGTTCCCACTTATCGAGTGGAATAGTTCGCAGCTATGGTTGTACACCATTAGTCCTTTGATTCGGGACAATGTAGGGGCTATACGTACTAGCATGCACTTTGAACCGTTTATCGACTCTATCGAGGGTCATCAGGTGGCGAGGTTGGGTGTAGTTTCGAAATACGTAGGAGCAAATGCATTGTAGTCGGGGATTCACCGTTCGCCTACGGGTGAAGATATCCTATGTGATCTGATGAGTTAATAGTGCAAGGAGTCTCTGGCCAGAGCAAGAAATGTGCTTTAGGGAAAGGTGTTTTCCAAGTTGCACATGCCATGACACTATTAGTACTCAAAGATAAATCACATCGTTATCGAATTCATATGCAACTCTCGATATACCAATGGTTGTAGATTCGATCGGGATATATGTGTTGAAGGGACCGTACTGTACGCTAACCATGACTAAAGGTTCTTGCAGGCACTATCAGTGATACCTAGGGGATCATAGGGCGATGCTACTAGACGCTCTTACCATGATCCGAGGGTGCAATCAGAAATAAGTTCTGACATTCTTGATCAAGGAGTTGATGAAAAGAATGGGGTTAACTAGGGTAAACCCGAATAATAATAAATGTTATTCTGAATCACATGTTGATGTGATCTCACGGCTAGCTGTATCCCTGAACCATTGAGGGTCACACAAGTATCGGATTCTGTGTTCCCATTGAGATAGTCAAATTTCAAGGAGCTAGAATTTGGCGACTATAGTTTGATGGAGATCAAAAAAGATGCTTATAAAGGAGTTTATGAGCTGATTCCATATGATGGAAGAATTGGAAGTTAGCATGATTTCTAAATAAGGAAGGAGAGTGGAACTGCCTATTTTGTGAAGGAGTTCACTAAAACTGGCAGCTGCCAAATATGGTAACTGTCATATATGGAAAGTTCTAAATTTAGTAAATGAAAATTTTGATCTTCGAAATTTTTTATTTTCATTATATGAACAAGATTTGTATCCTTGGTACATCGGCGCTCTCGGATCGTCGTTCGGAGTTATAATGAGTTCGGAATCATTTTTTTTAGTGAATTTGGAATTTACTAATTAAATGATTGTGCTAGTAGTGGTGACTACTAACTTGCACAAGTTCTCATATATGTTCTAGAGGAGTCTAGAATTAAATTAACCAAGGAGTTAATTTATTAATTAAATAATGGTTATTTAATTTAATTAATATACATGTATATATTTTATATGGAGATATAAAATATGTTTATATAATATCCTTTCTGAGGGAGCCTGGGATTTTTATCTTCTTTGCACCGTAGTTTCTCCTTCTCTTGCGGAAGAGATTGTTTTGGTCCCGATTATTTCGGGTCTTCGTTTTTCAATTCCTCCTTACAGGTTGCTCCATAGACTATGGGTAATCTTCCAGTATCATCAATTTCTAGAAATCCATCTCCGATCGTAAACGCACAAATTCATGTTCTTCCTCGATTTTCATCTCTGATTTTTGATCAATTGATCCCTCAGGTACCCGAGTCTGCTGGATTGAAGCCTGGTTTTAAGCTCCCCATGACTTCACCGTCGACCTCTACTACTCCGGCCGTTGACTCGCTTGTTGACTCTGTCGATCCACTCGGGTCAACTCGACAGTCAATATATTGAAATCTGCGGTCAAATCTGGTCCGAGCATTTCTGTTCTGCTTCTGGTGTTTTTCCGTGATGCCTTGTCTCCACCATCTCCGCGCACGTTGAAGAAAAGCTTTTAAGACGTGTGCAATTCTATGGACGAGATGCCCGACCATATGTTTAGGATGGTAAGCTAGGTAATTGATCCTCGGATGAGGTAATTTATTCTTTAATTGAGCCCTTCAAGTATGCTTTGGTTAGTAAAATCTCAGGCAACAGATCACTAGTCCCCAATTCTCAGATTTCTGCAGTTTTTGCCAAAATGAGACTAGTGCGATCTTTTGATTCAAAATTATTGCCCGAAGGTTTTCTTGTTCTTTCCCTCTCTTGGATTATGTGCGTATATGTACGTGAGGGAATAGTTTGTGGGACCATTGGGGATCCGATTCTATAAGTGGACCCCTGAATTTAAGCTGCACGAGGAATCTCTCATTGCTCCAGTATGGATCCTTTTTCCAGATTTACCCCTGCATTTGTTTGATAAACATATTTTTTTTGCTCTTGCTCAAATTGTGGATAAGCTGGTGAAAATGGACGACCACAGAACCAATGCCTCTCGAGGTGCTTTTGCTAGAGTCTGTGTGGAGGTTAATGTTCTGGAGCCTCCCATTAAGCATGTTTGGGTTGGTTGGGGTGAACAAAACCAAAGAAATTGATGTAATCTATGAGAAAATCCCTGTGTATTGCATAAATTGCAAGATGCTGGGACATTCGACTAACGTGTGTTACTCCCACGAGAAGAACCCCGGGCCTTCTAGGCACGCAGGCTGCTCATAATCCTCAGCATTCGGATGCTCCTACAGTCCAAAACCCCCATGGAGTGCCACTCATGTATTCCATCCAGGACCACAGCCCAAGCTTCATTAAATTGGTGACGGTCCCAGTTGAAAAAGTTGGAGGCGGTCAGTGCGTCGTGGTCCTCCAACTAGAGTTTCCCCTTCATGTCCTACTGTTTCACCGCCAATGATTTCCTCAAATGCCTTTCCAGTCCTGTCACCCTGGCATGATGAGAACCTGCGCTTTGATGCTAGTGGATTAGTTGGTCACAATCCTAATTCTGGATCCTACTTGGGGGATGTGGGTGTCGGTCTCCCTGGAGACACTCTTGTAGATACGACTCCCGTTGTGGATGTTGATCCTAGTCGGGTGGGTCCATCCACTATCGAGGTCTTATTTCTCGGTACGGACAGTGTGTCAACACACTCTTGGGCTCGTGGTGTGGAGGAGAAGATATTGGTTCATTTGAGGTTTGTGCAGATAATCTGAGATCTCCAGCTAGTGTACCTGCTCTTTGTGTCGAGAATCAGAGTAGCCATTCGATCCCCTACATTCCTTCCTCCTCAGAGGTTTCATCTACGTTTGAGGACATGGTTGCTCGACAGGTATCCCCTGTTTGTGAGATGATTGTTCGAAAGGTGTCTGCAGATGACCCTGATTTGGATTTTGATAGACATTCTGAGTCTTGGGATGGTCGTGTATATGAGGAGTGTGCTCCAGACGTAGATATGGCCGATGTGAAGAAAAGAAAACAGGATGATCCTCGTAGGTTGTCCAAGAAGAATTTAAGCACTTCTGCGGCTCATTCCCCATGAATTACCTAATCTGGAATATCTGTGGACTTTGAAACTCGGAGTCCCAACAGAGGCTTCATGCCTTTGTGAAGATGACACAATTCAAGGTTTTGGCTATTTTTATAGCCGATGATTTCTTTCGATCAGAGATTCATGACTTGTCGTTTGGGTTTTTCTAGAGTTATTTCAAATCTCTATGGTCATATTTGAGCTTTTTTGCTGCCAATGTGCAGCCTGAGTGCGTCTTTGACCATGCGCAGTTTCTTCACATCAAGTTGTCTGTCCATTTTTTTGCCAGTTGAGGTTTTTTGTTCTTTTGTGTATGCCAGCTGTGATTACGTTGAGCGCGTGGATCTTTGGGCTTCATTACTTCAGGTTAAGCCTGTTCAGAATCTTTGGCTTGTCGGTGGTGATTTTAATGTCGTCAGATATGCTTCTGAGTGTCTGGGCACCCGTGGTGGCAGGTTGCTCCCCAGGGAGGAGTTCAACTCTTTCATTATAGACTCTGGCTTGGTTGGCCCTGGTTTTGAGGGGTCTTCGTTCTCGTGGACAAATAAGACCATTTTGAAGTGGTTGGATAGGGTTATGGTGTCTGTTGATTGGGACGATCATTTCAGTTCTATTTGGGTTGAACATCTTAGTCATACAGTATCAGACCCTTGTCCTCTTTTTGTTACCGCTCCAGTTTTTGCCCGTGGACTGAGCTCGTTTCGCTTCCAGCATATGTGGCTTAGGCACCATAATATTTTGCAGACGGTCAGGCTTAATTGGGCATGGCCTTGTAGTCTTGTTGGCGTGCCTCGCCTTTTTGCCAAGTTGAAGCACCTTAAACATCACCTCAAGTGGTGGAATCGGGATGTTTTTGGTAACATCTTTGATAGACTCACTAAGGCAGAGATGGTTGTTCGGTCTGTCGAGGCTGCCTGTGAGGCCGATCCTTCTAATTCGAATTGGACTGCCCTGTCTAATCACAATACGGATCGGGCCCGTGTCACCGCCATGGAGGTGGATTTTTGGAAACAAAAAGCGCATCCAACTTGCTTGATGATGGTTAGCGGAACACTAAACTCTTTCATAACATGGTTAAGAAGAAGCGTGTGGCGAACAAGATATTCCCCATCTGGGATAAAGGGGTTTTCCAAACGTCTCCTGAGCTGATTTAGCAGTCGGGAGCCTCGTTATTTCAAGACTTGCTTACCGGGGATCCCTTTGTGCTTGATCGTCCTGATTTTTTGAGCTTCTCTTCAGTGATTTCCGATGTGGAGAATAATGGTATTGATGTTACCCCCTCGTTAGAGGAGATCCTACGCAATTGTTTTATCCATTCATCTTGACAGTAAGGCAGGCCCTGATGGCTTCTCTTCGGCGTTTTTTTAGCATTGCTGGGAGATTGTTCATTAGGATGTGTTGGATGCGGTTTTGGATTTTTTCAGAGGCTCTCCAATGCCTCAGATTTTTACCGCCACCGTGATCACTTTGATCCCTAAAGTCGAGGGTGCACATGCTTGATTGGACTTCCGTTCGATCAGTCTGTGTAATGTCACGAACAAGATTATTTCTAAGTTGTTGTACTCTCGCTTGCGGGCTATGGTGGAGAGACCTATTTCATTGAATCAGATTGGCTTTGTTCCAGGACAGATGATTTTTGATAATATCCTCAGGAGCTCACTCACAGTCTCACTCTCCCCACTCGTGGTGGTAATGTTATCTTGAATTTGGATATGGCTAATGCATATGATCGGGTCTAATGGCCTTTCCTCTTCATGTTTTGCGCCATTTTGGTTTCTCGGAGAGGGTTGTGGCGATGGTCTCGGCCTGCATCTCTCATTTTCATTTCTCCGTGAATATCAATGGGTCTCTTTCGGGGTTCTTTGGTTCTACTACGGCCTACGGCAGGGAGATCAATTGTCCCCTTTTCATTTTGGGGGCGGAGTACCTTTCGCGTGGCCTTCACCGCCTATACCTGCAGTATCCTATCATCAGGTACCGTTCTGGCTGTGATATTTTGATTTCCCACCTGACATATGCTAATGATATCATTATTTTTGCCAATTGTGGGTCTCGTGGGATACAGAGACTCATCGATTTCTGCATCACTATGAGAATTGTTCTGGGTAGCTGGTTAACGCTATCAAGAGTTCTCTGATTTTGCCTCTAGGGTGCCATGAGCGCCACCGCTCTCGGCTTTTGCGTATCACTGGGTTTGCGGATGGTCACTTGCCGCCCAAGTACCTCGGAGTTCCCTTGTTTTGGGGTAACATGGTGTGTTCTCTTTTTGATCCCCTTTTACAGTCGGTTAAAAGACGGCGTCAGGGTTGGGAGATCAGGACACTTTCTTCGGGGAGCCGCATGACCCTCATTCGTAGCGTACTCCTCTCGACACCGATTTATTTTTTTAGTGGTTCAGCCACCATTGGCAGTTATTGAGAAGCTTGAGCGTGCCTTTAATGCCTTTTTCTGGGGGTCTCGGCCCTTGGAGAAGAAATGGCATTGGGCTCGATGGTCTCGGTCCTGCCTCCTTATGGTTGAGTGGGGTCTTGGCTTCAAAATATTGAAAGATCTTGTGGATAGCTTCTCCATCAAACTGTGGTTTCGGTTAAGACAGGGTTCTTCCCTCTGAGCCAAATTTTTTGATGCATAAATACCGTCGGCTGGAGCACCTTGCCTGCGCCCCCTCTCGTGGTTCTATATCCCCTACTTGGTGTCGCCTACTTCATATTCAACCACGTGCGGAGCTTGGTATCCGTTGGCGGGTTGGTTTGGGTGATTTTTCTTTTTGGGATGATATCTGGTTCGAGGACTCTCCTTTGTCGAGCAAGAGTGAGGTTAGAAAGGCTCGTGATGCTCGTGTATTTACACTTTCTTTCAAAGAGGGCTTGGGATATTGATCTCCTTTGCTCGGTGGTTGCCCCCTCTGTGGCTGAGGTGATTTATCTGGTTCCAATCGCCTCTGGTGAGCCTGATGTGGGTCGTTGGATTCATAGTTCTGATGGTGTTTTTTTTATTGAAAGCTATGTGGGATTTTTTCTATTTGAGAGACCATCCATCTGATATCTTGACTCCTTGCTGGGGCAGCTGGTTGCGGCCTATTATGTCATTCTTCCTTTGGAGGTTTTGGAATCACTGGCTCCCGGTTGATGATATGATTCAGCATCGTGGTTTTAAGTTAGCTTCCAAATGCCAGTGTTGTGATATGTCGGAGACATTCACTCACATTTTCCTCGATAGCCCGATTGCTCGATCTGTCTGGCATTTCTTTGGAACTATTTTTCGTGTCCGGATTCCTCACACTGGGGATTTTAAATTGTTCCTCAGTTCTTGGAAGAGGAATCCTTTCTGGACACACGGGGGACATGTGAAGGAGTTTCTTCCTTTTATTGTATCGTGGTTTCTCTGGACGGCTCATTATGATGCGAAGCATCATCATTTGCACATTTCAGGGGAGACTGTGAAGTCTCAGATTCTGTCTTACCTGCGTCTTGCCCATGCTGCGCGTATTTTCAAGTCCCACCATTGGGTAGGTGTCTATCATGCGACGAGATCGCTGGACATCTCGATTTTTTTTCATAGAGTTCATAGGACGGCGATTGTCCATTGGCTTTGGCCATCTTCGGGGTGTTTTAAGCTGAATGTTGATGAGAGCTCGAGAGACAATCCTGGAAATTTTATTATTGGGGGCGTGGTTCTTGATGACTCTGGGCGGGTCCTTTTTTCCCTCATGGATTTCATAGGAGCTGGGTCTACTCTCCGAACACAACTTTTGGCGGTTTGGAGGGTCTTCTCCTTTGTTCCGATCATTCTCTTTATCCCTTTTGGATCGAGCTTGACTCTCAAACTTCCATTCATATCCTCCGCTTTTGTCGGTGCTGTCGGGGTTTGGATCATACCGTTTCTCAGGCGGTTCATATCTTGCATATTTTTTGGAAAGGTAATTCGGTGGCGGATGCTTTGGCGGCGAGGGCTTATACCCTTAGGCAGTATACCTTAGAGTTAGGTCATTTCCTTTCTAGCCACATATCCATCTTGCCCATTCTGATATATCAGGGCTCCTTTACCTGAGATCCAGATTTTCTTAGCCCTTTGCATCCCATTCTATTTTTTGACTCTCTTTCCATATTGGTATCTATATATATATGTATTTTTTCCTTTGCAGGTACTTCGATATCAGGGGGTTGTATTTCCTCCTCCTTGCTAGATTTTGTGTAAGTTGGCACAGACACTTGCGCTCTTCTTGTTTTTCTTCTTTTAGTTCAGGGTGGGCCCCAGCACCTTCTCGGTTGGTGCCTCTCTTCGGCCCTACCCCAGTTTCAGGCGGGTGCTTACTGCAGGCTTCTCCTTGCCCACTGAGCTCTCTTGATGAGTTGTTTTTCACTTTGTTTGGCTACTTCAGGGCTAGTGGGCCTAAACACTGGAACTTTCTGCGGCTCCTGGTTTTTATGGTTTGGATACTGGTACCTTATCTTTTGGTATCTTCTTTGGGTCTCCACCCGGTGACAGGTAGGCATTCTTCAGTGCGAGTGGGGTCAGACACTTGCACGTTTTTGCGGTCTTTGGCCTCTCGTGAGATGGATTCCTGTACCATCTGATTTGGTACTTTCTTGGTTCCATCTGGTTCCAGGTGGGCGTTCACTGCAGGTATCTCCTTGCCCACCACCTCTTCTATACCACTGCCGAGCTTCTACGTGGCTTTGTGGTCTCGTACATCTTTTGACTTATCATAGTCGCATGCCCTTTTGCGATGATCTACGTTGCTTAGTTTTTATGCTCTTCTCCTAGGGTTTAGCTCTTGACGTTGTATTTGCTACCTTAGGTTAATATGTTTGTATGTTGTTTTGTAATCGCTTTTTTTGAAGAGGTTTTGGAATAGTCATCCTCTCTTCTAGGTTTTTACACTATAATATATTATTTTGTTGTTTTATAAAGGTAGGGGTCCGCCTAACCCCTCCCCCCAGCTTCCGGTGGTGTTTACTGGAAAAAAAAACCCCCAAACCCCAAACTCTAAACCCCTCGCTTCCGGCAGTGTTTCTCATGCAACAAGCCCCTAAACCCTAAACCTGTTGAGGTTATATATGAGAAAGTTCCCCATTTCTGCTCTCACTGTAAATTGCTAACTCATTCTCTTATTTTTGTTATAGGACGGTTAAGCCTTCTAGGTTGAGGTGAAGTGGGACTCAGCGTCGGGCTACGCATGCTCATACGTCTTCTTATCAGCAGCCCCAGGTTCCACTTAATGATCTCCCTATTGTTCCCGTCTCACATAGTGGTTCATAACAGGGTGCTACTTTTGATCTGGTCTTGTCCAGTGATCTTGATTCTGAGTTTCTAGAGCCCTAAACCCCAAACCCTAAAAAAACCCTAAAGCCTAAAAGCTACATACATGTAACGATTGGATAATAAATCTTCACTCGTAGATCCATTATTCATACATAAGAATTGTAGTATACAACGGCCAAATTTAGGGATTATGTGGACTCTGATGGCGGAGATTTGGAGGTACCGAGGACAAGGAGATTTAGAGCGCTACACAGGGTCCAAAATACGGGGAAAATTAGGAAATCCAGAGTCCCATACATATTAATTCAAAAAAAAAAGCGTATGTATTTAATATTTTGTCCATAAAAATTAAAATTCAGTTTAACGATAACAATATAATTATGAGACAACTAAAATATAATTTAATAAAAAAACCAAAACTTAATTTCTTCAAAACATAAAAAAAAAATTACATAAACCAACCGTTAAGTTTCTTGGGTCATTATTGAGTCTTCCCGGCTTCTTTCCATTCTTGAAATCCATCACATTCCAGAAAGCACCATTTGTAGTTGTTCTTCACTATCCCGAAGCTTATTTCCAAGTCGAATGTGAATGATCCCCAATTTTAACTATTTACATCGAGAAAATTGAAGATAAAATTTTTCGAGATTGAGTTGGAAGATAAGACAGTGAGAGATCATGTATTGTTACAACCTCAAACATATCAATTTGTTGATCTTATTACAGTAAATTTATATTTTGAAATTGAGTCGTGTTCTAAAACTTGACTTCTAGATTATCAAAAATTGAGCAAGCCCTAGATTTTGGCATATGAATGTTTTCCATCTATTGGTGAAATATTTGTCGCCCGTAAAGAGGGTGCAAATATCCCGATATATTGGATGTGTCATTGTGTGAAAAAGAAATGGCATCGATGTATGATGTAACCAAGTCATTCACTGTTGTTCTGGACAAGGTAAAAACAAAGAATCCAAATTTACTTTTGCATTAGCAAATATATTCTTTGCAAGCTAATGTTAAAAAAAATGTAAGCTATCGTGGACATGCTTACTCCGACTCCGGCAGGGCTATTGTATGTGCACTATTTGTCTGGTGATTTTGTTGATTCAACTCCTGGTGTTGTGACCATTTGCACCACGAAGTTGATGAATATTAGAGGCTGACATGGCCCACTCTGTCTCCATTTTGTACAGATAGGACTTGTGTATCTCCCCCACTCACAGATAGAACTCATTCATCTCGTGCACATATGTATGATGGATGACAGAATTACATTGCTACAAAAGGATCAAGCCGATGGATTTTCACATATCATGGATGTACTGAGACACATCCAGAAAGATATATCGAGCTTGAAACAGGTGATGGTGAGACTACAGGTGGAGACTGTTGCTGGTGGTAAGTTTTACCGATATTGGTATCATGAACTATATGTTTAGCTTAAAATATTTTACCAATATTGTTGCATTCTATATTGTATATATTTAATTTTGTAACAATATTGTTTATCAGATAGTGGAAAATGACAATACATCATTTAGATCACATGAAGAGAGGTCTATTGAGAGGGGCAGACTGTTTAAGATGGCTGAGAGAGTAAAGGAGGAGATGGATACGACAGTGAGAAATAGAGGTGCAAACATTATTTTTAATACACGAAGAAGAGGGGGAAGAGTCGTTTGAAAGGGAAAGGCTGTTTGAAATGGCAGAGAGAGTAGAAGAGGAGGTGGATACGATGATGAGAGATAGAGGTGCAGAAGCACCTGATGGAGATGAGACATTATTTACTATACACGAAGAAGAGGGGGAAGAGTCGTTTGAGAGGGCTAAGAGAGTAGAGGGGGTGGTGGATATGATAATGAGAGATAGAGGTGCGGAAGAAGCTGGTGGAGATGAGACGTTATTTATTATACACAAAGAAGAAGGGGAAGAGGTGTTCGAGAGACTTCATCAGGCGCATGAAAAATTTTGAGATGTATGTTCATTGTCCTTGGAGAAAAGAATTAAGATGATTCATTAGTAGATCATGGGCACAATGTAAATATCCAAAAATGCTCACGGAGATTGATTGAATTACAAAAGACTTACACGTTTTCTATTCACATGATGAGTCATTGATGGACCCCAATTTCCGTCAGCTTATTTCGAGTTCTTTCAATGAGTGAGGACAAAGCAATATAGAAATTTTGATGCAGTATGCAAAAGCAGAATATAGTGAGTGGCCCACAGAATTATAGATAAGCTTATTTGATCCCTTTTTCATGTTCCCAGTCATTGAGTTTTTTTGAAATAATTGCCTAAAATAAGAAATATCACTTTTATGGATTCCAATCATAGTGCAGGCCGGAGTGGCAACAATTATTTGAGCATATTAAGCATGTTGCTCATATGATCCCACACATTATAGTTGAGTTGGCTATTAATACAGATTTGACTACAGAATGGAACATAATTCGGACAAATGAGTTCCCAACGCAAAAGATCAGGTTTAAATTTATTATACTTTTTATTAATTTTATGTAATTTATGTTTTATGATACAAAAAATTTATTTTTTTTACTGCAGTGGTGAGTGTGGGATTTATATCATCATGGCTGCAGCTTTTATCATGGCATGAGAAAATTCTTATCGATTGAGTGATGAGTGGGTTTGGCCACCTTGGTCTCCCATTTAGCCTATGCTGATGATGTCATTATTTTTTAAAAAAAATTGGGATTATTGATTTTCTTCGGCATTATGAGATGTTCTCAGACCAAATGGTTAATTCATCCAAGAGCGATATCTTCCTTCCTCCTACTTGCCCTACACATTCTAGACTTCAACTCCTTCATCTGACTTGTTTTATGGAAGGATAGCTTCGCAACATATACCTTGGAGTCTCTCTTTTTCGAGAGAATCGCAAGTGTTCTCTTTTTAAGCTCATTTTTAAAGTTTTCAGGAAGAAATTAGAAGGTCGGGACCCTATCTCCCAGGAGTCGTATGAATCTTATTCACAGTCGTTTGAGAGGGCTAAGAGAGTAGAGGGGGTGGTGGATACGATAATGAGAGATAGAGGTACGGAAGAAGCTGGTGGAGATGAGACGTTATTTATTATATACAAAGAAGAAGGGGAAGAGGTGTTCGAGAGACTTCATCAGGCGCATGAAAAATTTTGAGATGTATGTTCATTGTCCTTGGAGAAAAGAATTAAGATGATTCATTAGTAGATCATGGGCACAATGTAAATATCCAAAAATGCTCACGGAGATTGATTGAATTACAAAAGACTTACACGTTTTCTATTCACATGATGAGTCATTGATGGACCCCAATTTCCGTCAGCTTATTTCGAGTTCTTTCAATGAGTGAGGACAAAGCAATATAGAAATTTTGATGCAGTATGCAAAAGCAGAATATAGTGAGTGGCCCACAGAATTATAGATAAGCTTATTTGATCCCTTTTTCATGTTCCCAGTCATTGAGTTTTTTTGAAATAATTGCCTAAAATAAGAAATATCACTTTTATGGATTCCAATCATAGTGCAGGCCGGAGTGGCAACAATTATTTGAGCATATTAAGCATGTTGCTCATATGATCCCACACATTATAGTTGAGTTGGCTATTAGTACAGATTTGACTACAGAATGGAACATAATTCGGACAAATGAGTTCCCAACGCAAAAGATCAGGTTTAAATTTATTATAATTTTTATTAATTTTATGTAATTTATGTTTTATGATACAAAAAATTTATTTTTTTTACTGCAGTGGTGAGTGTGGGATTTATATCATCATGGCTGCAGCTTTTATCATGGCATGAGAAAATTCTTATCGATTGAGTGATGAGTGGGTTTGGCCACCTTGGTCTCCCATTTAGCCTATGCAGATGATGTCATTATTTTTTTAAAAAAAATTGGGATTATTGATTTTCTTCGGCACTATGAGATGTTCTCAGACCAAGTGGTTAATTCATCCAAGAGCGATATCTTCCTTCCTCCTACTTGCCCTACACATTCTAGACTTCAACTCCTTCATCTGACTTGTTTTATGGAAGGATAGCTTCGCAACATATACCTTGGAGTCTCTCTTTTTCGAGAGAATCGCAAGTGTTCTCTTTTTAAGCTCATTTTTAAAGTTTTCAGGAAGAAATTAGAAGGTTGGGACCCTATGTAATGCCCGAGAATTTAATTACCGTAGTTTGGAATGATTTGGATATGATTACTGTAATCAAAGATTAATCTGAAATGAATTATAGAATTAATCGAGATGATTATAGACGGAACAGATCGGACTAGAACACATGTTAAAGGTGTGAAATGTGTGTGCAAGAAGTGAGAGGGCGCACATGTGCGTGGAGGTGCGCGAGTCTAGCACGAGATGGGCAGCACCTTTCGCGCACATGCGCGGATGAAGTCGCGCACATGCGCGGAGGCGGCCGAGCCATGCGCGAACGGACTTCGCGCATATGCGCGTAGCGCCCAGCACCATGGGCGCATATGCGCGGGCGAGTGGGCGCATATGCGCGAGAATCATTAGTGCCGAGCAGAAAGTCTCGCGCACATGCGCGATAGGGGTGCGCGCACATGCGCGAGGCGGGGCGCACATGCGCGATGTGATAACGCGCATATGCGCGCGAGGACCAGCAGCGATTGTCGAGGCCGAGAGTCTCGCGCATATGCGCGAGAATGAGCGCGCATATGCGCGAGTCGTTTTGTGGCAATTTTTGGAGATGACACGTACGAGTTACATGCATGATATATATATGTGTAAAACTCGAAATCTTCTTCATTCTTCAGAGAAAATCGAGAGGTTTGGGGAATACTTGCCTTCGTGAGTTTGTAAATCGATTTGTGTGCGAACCGTATATCTGAATTGAAATCCGACTTCGATACTGTGTTCGTATCAACGCAGGCTACGATTGGACGTAAGTTTTATTACGTTTAGACAAGATTTGATTTTATGATATTGTCAGAATTACATATGATTCAGATATGGTGTTTCTGCTACCGTAGATATTGTAGAATCGAAGTCAGATTTAGAAACAGATTGTTTATGGAATTGTTATGAATTGTAGAGTTGATTTGATTGAGATTGCTATCAGAATTATGCTGTTATTCATTTTACAATGTACAGATACTGAAGTTATAGATTGTACCGAAATTTATTAGGAATTCTGGTATTATAATTGTGATGTTAAGACTGACGGGGTTACAAGACTGTATTGTTATGCCGTTGAAACATCAGTTAGTGCAGATTGATCAGATTCAGTATTGGTTTCTGTTATCTTGTGATATTGATGATGTGATCAGATAGTATTTTGTTCAGATATTGATCAGATTATGTATTGAATTGGGTATTGTTCAGAACAGATTGTGATTTGAACTACACATTGATACAGTGTATTGGTTATTGTCATTTCAGATCAGATATGGACAAATTCGACTTCGAGACGTCGTCTTCATCAGATCAGGAAGACAAAGGTATAATTCATGTGATATTTGGGAAGAACAACTCAATTGAGATCGCGTTGAGTTGCCCACTAAATCACATACTATACTCTTGTTATGTTTTTATATGATTATGCTATGATTATAGATTGTTATTCATGCATTAAGATAGGACAGTCTGGAGATCAGGCAGACTCTAGACGTTCGGCGATATCTCAGCTCTGGGGAAGATCACCGCCCCTTTGTAGATGCGGATACAGATCAGGCCGAAGTCTAGGAATAAGACGTACAGCACCTCGATTGGTAGGGTAGGTGACAGCCAGTGACGTCTTATTCACCCCGGGATCCCTAGAGTTTCAGATCGAGTCAAGTCTAGACATGATTTATTTAGGACTGCATGCTTATATAGATGTGGCTCCTAGATCATGGGACCCATCGTTATTGCTTCCAGTTGTGCTAGCATGTTTTTATGATTTAGATGGGTTATATGTATGTTTAGCTGATTTGAAGTGCATGCTTGTTGTGATTAGATTTCATAGCTTATGAAATCTAATGTTTTGATTTTAGTCGTGACAGCATGTTTCATGAATTATTTTATGTATATACATGTTTACCATGTTTTATACTGGGATTTATTTCTCACCGGAGTTATCCGGCTGTCGTCTTGTTTTGTATGTGTGCATGACGACAGGTGGGGCAGGATCAGGGTCGAGATGACGATGAGAGAAGACGAGTTAGCGTGGTGATTCCGGACTTACAGTAGACTGGGTTTTATTACTTGACGTTAGTAGTGGAACTTTAGATTAGATTATTGTACTTTTAATACTGAAATGTATTTTATACAGATATGTGTAGTATTTAGATTCCATTACCTTCCGCTATTGTATATTAAAAAGAAAAATTTTTAGACCCTGTTTTATCTTAATTGATAAAATTGATAATTAAATCCCAACGATGATTAAGAAAATGATTAGCGTCCGGGTCCCCACAACAGGTGGTATCAGAGCCGATAGTTCCTTTAGCGATAGTTCTTTTAGAGATAGATCCTTTAGATTGAGATAGTCAAAACTAATAGATCTTTTAGATTGAATTAAATTGAGATAGAAAGGATTGAGCGGGGTAGATGAATTTTCTTTCCTTGCATGTCTGTGCTAGCATGAGATTGATTTTCATGTTGATTGACATTGTGATGCTAGCATGAGACTATGTGTTACTGCTTTAAGATACATGGCTACCTGACTATTTGATTTAAATTGGTATTATGTATTCTTGAGTATGAATCAGATCGGATTCATGATCAGCAGTAAGATGATCATGATCAGAAAAGATTGGCACAGATTTGTATTATTGGGTTACTAATGTGTGTGGTAATCAGATGTACCTCCCCGAAGGATTTTGGAAACAGGCAGTACTTCGTATGAACAGCCATATATACCAGCACCGCAGATAGATGTGTCAGTGACTTCGATGGAAACCAAGTTGGCAGAATTTCAGTTATTTCAGCCGCCGATTCTGAGTGGTACAGAGACGCCTGAAACGTGTCAGCACTGGGTTGAGGACGTAGAGATATTGTTTGATCTACTAGATTGTACAAATGACCAAAGAGTTAAATTGGTATTTCACCAATTACAAGAGGCTGCCAGAAGTTGGTGGATTACAATCCAAAGAGTATTGGCACTACGTGGTACTGTGATCACGTGGGAAGTCTTCAAGACTGAATTCTATCAAAGATTTTTCTCCGCCTCATACCGAGAAGACAAGAAAGCAGAATTTGAGAATTTAAGTCAAGGTCAATTGAATATTGATGATTATGCTGCTAAATTTTCTACTCTGTTACGTTTTGCTCCTCATATGGCTAGGGATGATGAAGCTGTAGTGAATCAATTCATTAGAGGATTGAATTCGGAGATAGTTGCATTCATGAATCTACAGCGACCCTATCACTTTGCTGGTGTTTTGAGTAAAGCGAAGAGAGCAGAAGAGAGTCTGATTCGACAATTAGCAAGGTTGTGTGTGAAGCAACCCCAGACACCACAATCCCCTTCGACATTCGAATGTGGCAGTACGAGTGGAAAGCAAGATTTGCTGAAAGCTCGGAAGAAACAGTTCAAGAAGTTAGGCAGTGGTTCCTCCAGTTCCAGTGGGTCCAGTCCGAATTATACTGGAATTTATTGCGCTAGGTGTGGAGGGAGACTGTAGTGACCCGTTCCAGAATCACCTACTAATCAAGAAACTAAGCATGCAATTAACTTAATTAATAATAATCAGAGATAACAGCGGAAAATATGGCCGACGACAATAGTTATACAACCCAATCGAAATCAGAACAACTCAAAATATATTCGGTACAACCATATTGAATAGAATAGTACTGAAAACTAAACCAACCAGCTACTCACGTCCTCCTCCTCCTCCTCCTGAGCTGTCCAACCTGAGGCCTGCCCCGTGGGAATGGGGTGTCCAAGATAAACAAAACCGAGGACGTGAGCGATAAGAACGCCCAGTACAAAAGCATGAGTATACAAACCTATATGAAATGCACATGCTATGATATGATACCAGGGTAGTCAAGAAACAGGAGTAACAAAGGATCTCAATATGCTCAGTCTAGAGGCGCCAAGTGGATAGTGCCGCGCGGTACTCCTCTGGGTCACTGCATCCACTACAAGATCAGACGTGGATCTAAAATGTCCCGGATCACCGAAGCCCTCCCGACCCGTCGGCCACTGTGTACTCTCGGTGTCCATGCGTCCACAAGATAGGGCTGAGCGGCCCCACAAGATATAGCTTATCTCGAAAGAGATACAGCTCAACAGTAAAGGCTATCTCGAAGGAGATACGGCTCAACATGAAATGCAACATGCAGTAATAAACGTGACATAATAGCATGCATCATATGACATATATCAATGCACCATATAATCATGCAACACATATAAGAATGTATACTCGACCAGGATATCTCGGATAGTACTTTCGTACCTCTATCACAGCAAGCCTAGCCTTACGCAACACCGCTAATCAGGTCTAGAACAAGCCTACGCATCAAAAGCATACCCAATGAACAATACTACCATGCTAGACTAGCAAAACCAGTACTACCAAAGGTTTAGGGTTTACCTTCGTCCGTCGACAGCCCTTTGATGTCGATTGCCTCGTAACTCAGGCGTCGCTACGCTACCAATCCTGGCAGCTCTTGGCTATCGCTCGACCAATCAACTAACCCTAGAAACCTTCCAAACCTCTCAACTAGGAGACACAACTTCAAGAATTTGCAATCCAAAATGAGGAATTCCGAGCACTATTTATAGGCTATGTTCGGATCCACCGAACACACTTCGGAACGTCCGAACTCCTACGTGTCCATCGGCTCTTGACACCTCATGATCGGATCCACCGAACCTACACTTCGGATCATCCGAACTTGCATGCAAACTGACGTGTCGATCAACTCTTGACACCTCATGATCGGATCCACCGAACCCACTTCGGATCGTCCGAACTCTTCGGTGCTACCGAACCATCTTCGGTCCGTCCGATCATGACCATGGTCAAAATTACACATTAAACCTTCTTAATCACCATTAATCCGTTAATTACCCAATTTGGAATTCAGGCTACTACATTCTCCCCCCCTTAAAAAGATTTCGTCCTCGAAATCAAGTTTAGAGGATGAACAAAAAGGAGTAACAACCTTGTTATTATATCTCAATTGTTGCTAAACACAACTGATATTTAGATTACAACGGAAAACACACACACATCCATATTACAACCATAGTACAACTCAAAAGAGCTCTGGATGCTCCGAACGCATACGACTCTCTAGCTCCCAAGTGGCTTCTTCAGTGCCTCTGCGCTGCCACTGAACTAAGACAAGAGGAATGATCTTATTCCGCAATACCTTGTCTTTGCGATCGAGAATCCGCACTGGTCGTTCCACGTAAGACAAATCCGTATTTAGTTGAACTTCAGATGGATGCAAGATGTGAGACTCATCTGCTACATATCGTCTCAACAAAGATACGTGGAACACATCATGAATCCCAGACAGATACGGAGGTAATGCTAACCTGTAAGCCAAATCTCCCACACATTCCAGAATCTCAAAAGGACCAATAAATCTCGGAGATAGCTTACCCTTGAGACCAAATCTCAAAATCCTGCGAAAAGGCGAAACTCGGAGAAACACTTTCTCACCTGGCTGAAAATAAAGAGGTCGCCGCTTGGTGTTCGCATAACTAGCCTGTCGATCCTGAGCGATCTTAATCCGCTTCTTGATTACTGCAACCTTATCAATAGCCTGCTGGAATAACTCCGGTCCCTCAACATGTCGTTCCCCAACTTCATCCCAAAATAATGGAGTACGACAACGTCGCCCATACAACGCCTCAAATGGTGCCATACCAATACTACGATGATAGCTGTTGTTGTACGCGAACTCAATCAAAGGCAAATGATCCTGCCAAGCGGTTCCGAAATCCATCACACAAGCTCGCATCATATCCTCAAGTGTACGGATAGTCCTCTCCGTCTGACCGTCGGTCTCTGGATGATAAGCTGTACTCAAACTTAGTGAAGTGCCCAATGCTGACTGGAAACTACCCCAAAATCGTGAGGTAAAACGAGGATCTCTGTCACTGACAATACTAACTGGCACCCCATGCAAACGTACAATCTCTTGAATGTACAATCGAGCCATACGATCGAAAGTGAAATCACGGTTATATGGCAGAAAATGAGCAGACTTGGTGAGTCGATCCACCACTACCCAAATAGCATCACTATTCCTCGAAGACAATGGTAAGTGAGTAATGAAGTCCATCGCAATATGCTCCCACTTCCATTCAGGAATAGGTAAGTTCAGCAATAATCCTCCCGGTCGACGGTGCTCTGCCTTAACCTGCTGACAAACAAGACACTTGGAAACAAACTGATAAACGCTGCGCTTCATCCCTTTCCACCAAAATCGTGTCCTCAAATCTTTATACATTTTGTTGCTTCCTGGATGGACACTCAACTTGTTTCGATGGGCCTGAGATAAAATCTCTTCCCTCAAAGTATCATCTTCTGGTACTACAACCCGATTAGACAAACACAGAAGACCATTAGACTGATAATGGAAATTACTATCTCCACCAGCCAACCGAGCTAATCTCTGAGTCTTGAGATCAGACATCTGAGCATCTCGAATCCGAGCGAACAAAGCTGGCTCAGATAAAATGGTAGCAACACGAATGCTCTCCATACCTTTCCGATGTTTGAAATTAAATCCCAATGAACAACAATCCTGGATAGTACTAATCATAGCACTGGTCTGAAGTGCAGAGGCTCTCACCTTGCGACTAAGAGCATCGGCTGTGAGATTCGCAGAACTTGGATGGTATTTGATCTCGCAGTCATAATCTTTAAGTAGATCCATCCAACGACGTTGTCTCATGTTCAACTCAGCCTGAGTGAACAGATACTTCAGACTCTTATGATCAGTAAAAATTTCAAACTTAACCCCGTACAAGTAATGACGCCAGATCTTCAGCGCGAACACAATAGCAGCTAATTCTAGATCATGAATAGGGTACTTCTCCTCGTGAGGTTTCAGCTGCCTAGAAGCGTAAGCGATCACATGACCATTCTGCGTCAACACACACCCTAAGCCTTGAAAAGAGGCATCGGTGTAAACACTGAAACCATCAGATCCTGACGGTAACGCCAAAACAGGTGCAGAAGTCAGAAGTCGACGAAGCTCTCTGAAACTATCTTCGCACTCAGATGACCACTCAAATGGAACATCCTTCCGAGTAAGTTGCGTCAATGGTCTAGCTATCTGAGAGAAATTCATGATGAAGCGACGATAATACCCTGCCAGACCTAGAAAACTACGGATCTCAGCCACCGTCGTAGGACGTGACCAATTCAGCACTGCTTCGATCTTGCTGGGATCCACAGAAATTCCTTCCTTGGAAATCACATGACCAAGGAATACTACACGATCAATCCAGAACTCGCACTTACTCAGCTTAGCATACAATTGCTTCTCGCGAAGAATCTGCAACACAATCCTCAAGTGCTGGATATGCTCTTCCACACTGTGAGAATAAATCAAGATATCGTCGATGAAAACCACAACAAACTGATCTAGAAAATCCCGAAAGACTCGATTCATCAGATCCATGAACACCGCTGGCGCATTCGTCAATCCAAATGGCATAACTAGAAACTCGTAATGCCCATATCGAGTACGAAATGCAGTCTTGGAAATATCATCATCTCTGACTCTCATCTGATGATAACCCGATCGCAAGTCAATCTTGGAGTAAACAGAGGTACCCTGAAGCTGATCAAACAAGTCATCGATACGGGGTAATGGATACTTGTTTTTAATCGTCACACGATTCAGCTGGCGATAATCAATGCACAATCGCATCGACCCATCCTTTTTCTTGACAAACAAGACTGGAGCTCCCCAAGGTGAAACACTTGGGCGAATATAACCTTTATCAAGAAGATCCTGCAATTGCTGCTTCAATTCTCTCATCTCTGACGGAGCAAGACGATAGGGGGCACGAGAAATCGGTGCAGTCCCTGGCATTAACTCAATGCCAAATTCCACCTCTCTAACCGGAGGAAAACCAGGAATCTCATCTGGGAAGACATCAGGAAATTCACAAACCACTGGAATATCCTCTATACCAACACTACCTGTGGACGAATCAATCGCATAGATGAGGTAGCCTTCCCCGCCCGACTCTAAAGCACGACAGGCTTTCAGAGCAGATACCACTGGCATCGGAGGTCGCGCTCCCTCACCATAGAAAAACCAACTAGAGCTCTCAGTCGTACGAAACTGAACAAGCTTCTGGTAACAATCCACGGTAGCTCGGTAGGTAGTCAATAGGTCTATACCTAGAATACAATCAAAATCCTCCATCTCCAGGATCATAAGATTCGCAATCAATTCGTTACCCTCAAAATCTAAGGGACAACCCATCACTAGACGCTTTGCTAACACCGAATGACCCATCGGGGTAGAAATGGAAAGAATGACGTCTAGAGAAACATACGGTAACTTATGACGCTTAACAAATCGTGCAGAAATGAATGAATGCGATGCTCCGGTATCAATAAGAACAAAAGCAGGAATACCGCATAAACAAAAAGTACCTGCTATGACTCTCTCTGTCTCATCTGCAGCCTGATCCTGGTTCAACGCAAAAACCTGACCTTGGGCACGAGGTCGAAGATTCGAACTACCCACAGCCTGACCCTGCCTCCTCTGCTGCACAGTCGTCTGAGATCCGGAACCAGATCCTGCTCCACCCCGCAACTGAGGACAATTCTTCTTAATATGACCCATCTCTCCGCACTGAAAACAAGCTCCCGCGGCTGATCGGCATTGCTCCGATGGATGGTTCTTCCCGCAATGCACACAAGAAACCTTCTTCTTACCAAAGCGGAACACACCGCTAGACCGTGATCCAGATCCAGAAGAAGAAGAACCTGACTTCTTGAAAGACTGAGATCGAGGGCTCAAAGTACTCGGAGGTCTGGAAGAAAGAATAGCCCTACCACGCTGGAGACTGATCTCTGTCTGGCGACACCGGTTCACTAATCCATCATACGAAGTAGGATTATCACAGACAGTGACTCGATCAAAAATCTCCTGGTTAAGACCCTGGAGGAAATGGTCATACTTGGCCTCAGAACTGCCACTGATATGAGGAGCAAAAGGTAACAACTCAAAGAACTTCTGCTGATATTCGTCAACAGACATACTACCCTGCTTAAGATTCAGGAGCTCAATCGTCTTTGCCTGACGAAGGGCTGGAGGAAAATACAGCTGCATGAAAGCTGCACGGAAATCGGCCCAAGTCACCCTACCCTGGGACTGGACTATCGGCGCAGAAGTCGATCGCCACCACTTGCACGCACGGCCCTCGAGAAGAAAACTAAGGGTTTCCATCTTCTGCTCCTCGGTGCACTGGAATGCACGGAAACAACTCTCCATGCGCTCTAACCAATCCTCAGCATCATCGGGAGTCTCACCGCCGACTAAAGGCTTAGGCCCCATCTGAATGAAACGGTGCAAATCAAAACGCCTAGGACCATCCCGACGATGACGATGTTCACGATGACGCCTACGATCGTCCTGGTCACCCCAACGACCTACACTTCCCTGACTACTCTCATCACCAAAGTGGTCAGCCATCGCTACAAGATAGAATGGGGAAAATGGTAAAATGGTCAACGAAAATCCCAAAACAGAAATCTATATCCCAAATTCGTAAGCATTCTCTGATACCATAAATGTAGTGACCCGTTCCAGAATCACCTACTAATCAAGAAACTAAGCATGCAATTAACTTAATTAATAATAATCAGAGATAACAGCGGAAAATATGGCCGACGACAATAGTTATACAACCCAATCGAAATCAGAACAACTCAAAATATATTCGGTACAACCATATTGAATAGAATAGTACTGAAAACTAAACCAACCAGCTACTCACGTCCTCCTCCTCCTCCTCCTGAGCTGTCCAACCTGAGGCCTGCCCCGTGGGAATGGGGTGTCCAAGATAAACAAAACCGAGGACGTGAGCGATAAGAACGCCCAGTACAAAAGCATGAGTATACAAACCTATATGAAATGCACATGCTATGATATGATACCAGGGTAGTCAAGAAACAGGAGTAACAAAGGATCTCAATATGCTCAGTCTAGAGGCGCCAAGTGGATAGTGCCGCGCGGTACTCCTCTGGGTCACTGCATCCACTACAAGATCAGACGTGGACCTAAAATATCCCGGATCACCGAAGCCCTCCCGACCCGTCGGCCACTGTGTACTCTCGGTGTCCATGCGTCCACAAGATAGGGCTGAGCGGCCCCACAAGATATAGCTTATCTCGAAAGAGATACAGCTCAACAGTAAAGGCTATCTCGAAGGAGATACGGCTCAACATGAAATGCAACATGCAGTAATAAACGTGACATAATAGCATGCATCATATGACATATATCAATGCACCATATAATCATGCAACACATATAAGAATGTATACTCGACCAGGATATCTCGGATAGTACTTTCGTACCTCTATCACAGCAAGCCTAGCCTTACGCAACACCGCTAATCAGGTCTAGAACAAGCCTACGCATCAAAAGCATACCCAATGAACAATACTACCATGCTAGACTAGCAAAACCAGTACTACCAAAGGTTTAGGGTTTACCTTCGTCCGTCGACAGCCCTTTGATGTCGATTGCCTCGTAACTCAGGCGTCGCTACGCTACCAATCCTGGCAGCTCTTGGCTATCGCTCGACCAATCAACTAACCCTAGAAACCTTCCAAACCTCTCAACTAGGAGACACAACTTCAAGAATTTGCAATCCAAAATGAGGAATTCCGAGCACTATTTATAGGCTATGTTCGGATCCACCGAACACACTTCGGAACGTCCGAACTCCTACGTGTCCATCGGCTCTTGACACCTCATGATCGGATCCACCGAACCTACACTTCGGATCATCCGAACTTGCATGCAAACTGACGTGTCGATCAACTCTTGACACCTCATGATCGGATCCACCGAACCCACTTCGGATCGTCCGAACTCTTCGGTGCTACCGAACCATCTTCGGTCCGTCCGATCATGACCATGGTCAAAATTACACATTAAACCTTCTTAATCACCATTAATCCGTTAATTACCCAATTTGGAATTCAGGCTACTACAGAGACACCCCACCGAACAATGCCAGGGAGTGACTGGTAGATGCAATCTCTGCGGACAACATGGGCATTTTGCTAGAGTATGTCCTCGGAAGGGTTCACAAAGATTCCAGGGAGCAGGACCATCGGGTGGCAATGCGTGAGAAACAAACCCAGAAACTACAACAGGTACTATTCTTTATGATTATATTGCAGATGTATTGATATATACTAAGGCATTCTCCATGAGTATCTGTGATTGAGTAGCATGGTGATATGCTATCTTTATGGGGTCTGTTTGTGCTGTAGTATTGATTTCCTTACTGTTTGGAGGAATATGTTGATATCAGAGATTTCTGTGACATGTTATATACTACAGTGAGGTGAACCCGGGATTGGGTTAGATTATGATGTACTTGTGTTATATGATTTCGATCTCAGTATGGATATATAATGCTAAACAAGTACTGAAATGTCGTAGCATGTGTTCCAGAAATAGTAAAAGTACGACCAGATTTAGTTGATAAATGAGGATTTTAGATTCAGAAGTCCTTAGAAAAGTTTAGGATTTAGGACTCGATTATTACAGAAAGGAACAGATGGTAACCTTATGTATTCAGTAGATCCACTGAAATCGAGCCTAAAATTTGATAGTAATATCATAATTGACTGGTGTTTGCTTAGATAAGATGTCAGATGGGTTCTCTATCAGAAAAGAATTGAAAGAATTGACAGATTAAAGTATGGGCTAAAGAATCCAGTTGATTGTGTATTTCTCTTGAAGACATTTTAGTTCTGTTTCTAGATTGAAAGATTATGTGTTCAGGGGTATTTTGAAGAATTATGCTTGTTATATCCATGATTCCGGGATATATCCACAGTATCTGATTGTGTATATTGAATATTTGAAGATTGGGTTAAATATTCCGAGAACTGTGATTATTGTATACAGCAATGGGTCAGGTATGGATCCGAATGCAGTTATTGACACAGGTTTATATTCAGACTATGCGGTATCAGGAATGTCAGAATTAGCAGAATGTCAGATATGTCAGAATTTTTCTTACCTGATTTGGACAGATTATCTTATTCTGATTATCTTTTTCTTGTGTTGCTTTACATCTGCTGAGTATTGTTATGATTCTAAATCAGTATTTGAGACATCTTATATTGGTTGGGAGTATATTCTATTTGCAGATAAGATATAGCAGTTGATCTGGGCAGTATGAAGATTAGTCAGCCAGCCAGAATCTATTATGTTATGAGTTTTCTTAAACTCACTAGATCTGTATAGGTTCTTTCTATTCAGAATTTGATGTTATTGGGAGTCAGTGTGTGATGCAGACTAGTGTAAACAGTTCAGAAATGTAATCAGAATGTTCAGAACTGTATTTTGTTGATCAGATCAGTATAACGGCTATGTAATTTGTGTTTTGTATAAGACCGATTATCGTGTTATATCAGAATGTTTCAGAATTGTTACAGCTTTTGGTATTGATAGTCAGAGCCGAATACCAGGTAGGTATTTCTTATTTATTTTATGTTATTAACTGGTTGTTTATACCGGATAGTTCGAAGCTGAAGCCACAGGTAGTGTCAGAAATGCACAGTAAGGGATTCAGTTTCATTCAGATGGTTCAGAATGTATGATATTCGAACAGATAGTGTTGGTATAGACAGATAAGATCAGTTGGGACAGCAATTTATGTTGTAAGGTTGGAAGAAATGGGAGTATGGCTTTCGATATGAAAGTACCGTCATTTCTACAACTTATGATCTAATATGATTAGGATTGACAGATTTCTCAATCTAGACCTAGCAGTTGTACCAGATTTCGTACAAACAGAACTAGCAGACATAGGTCGATGTTCAAGAACTAATCAGATGGATTAGAATACTGCCTTAGAGGATATCAGATTGTGATTGTGGTGAAGTTTGCACTTGTGGTAGATTATATCATAAGTTTTTGTTTCTCTCAGAATTGTTACAGATTGACAGGTAGTCAGCGTGTAGTAGTCAGATATTGAAAGATATTGATAGAACTCTAGTGCAGAATGAAATAAGAAACCAATGTCGGATGATGACGATTGGTATTTGGAGCCGAAGATGGAATATGTCCTTAATTGGAATAAACAGATGGAATAACAACTACAGGTGGTATTGCTTTGTTACGCATTGCAATTGGCATATACGGGTATTGTATAGCCAGTATATGGGTATTGTATAGCCAGTAATATAGGATTGATTCGGCTAGTGAAATGAGTTCGGATGTTAAACTCTGTTATACAGTTCTTCTGATAGAGATGATTGGTGAGTTCGAGGACGAACTCAAATCTAAGAGGGGGAGAAATGTAATGCCCGAGAATTTAATTACCGTAGTTTGGAATGATTTGGATATGATTACTGTAATCAAAGATTAATCTGAAATGAATTATAGAATTAATCGAGATGATTATAGACGGAACGGATCGGACTAGAACACATGTTAAAGGTGTGAAATGTGTGTGCAAGAAGTGAGAGGGCGCACATGTGCGTGGAGGTGCGCGAGTCTAGCACGAGATGGGCAGCACCTTTCGCGCACATGCGCGGATGAAGTCGCGCACATGCGCGGAGGCGGCCGAGCCATGCGCGAACGGACTTCGCGCATATGCGCGTAGCGCCCAGCACCATGGGCGCATATGCGCGGGCGAGTGGGCGCATATGCGCGAGAATCATTAGTGCCGAGCAGAAAGTCTCGCGCACATGCGCGATAGGGGTGCGCGCACATGCGCGAGGCGGGGCGCACATGCGCGATGTGATAACGCGCATATGCGCGCGAGGACCAGCAGCGATTGTCGAGGCCGAGAGTCTCGCGCATATGCGCGAGAATGAGCGCGCATATGCGCGAGTCGTTTTGTGGCAATTTTTGGAGATGACACGTACGAGTTACATGCATGATATATATATGTGTAAAACTCGAAATCTTCTTCATTCTTCAGAGAAAATCGAGAGGTTTGGGGAATACTTGCCTTCGTGAGTTTGTAAATCGATTTGTGTGCGAACCGTATATCTGAATTGAAATCCGACTTCGATACTGTGTTCGTATCAACGCAGGCTACGATTGGACGTAAGTTTTATTACGTTTAGACAAGATTTGATTTTATGATATTGTCAGAATTACATATGATTCAGATATGGTGTTTCTGCTACCGTAGATATTGTAGAATCGAAGTCAGATTTAGAAACAGATTGTTTATGGAATTGTTATGAATTGTAGAGTTGATTTGATTGAGATTGCTATCAGAATTATGCTGTTATTCATTTTACAATGTACAGATACTGAAGTTATAGATTGTACCGAAATTTATTAGGAATTCTGGTATTATAATTGTGATGTTAAGACTGACGGGGTTACAAGACTGTATTGTTATGCCGTTGAAACATCAGTTAGTGCAGATTGATCAGATTCAGTATTGGTTTCTGTTATCTTGTGATATTGATGATGTGATCAGATAGTATTTTGTTCAGATATTGATCAGATTATGTATTGAATTGGGTATTGTTCAGAACAGATTGTGATTTGAACTACACATTGATACAGTGTATTGGTTATTGTCATTTCAGATCAGATATGGACAAATTCGACTTCGAGACGTCGTCTTCATCAGATCAGGAAGACAAAGGTATAATTCATGTGATATTTGGGAAGAACAACTCAATTGAGATCGCGTTGAGTTGCCCACTAAATCACATACTATACTCTTGTTATGTTTTTATATGATTATGCTATGATTATAGATTGTTATTCATGCATTAAGATAGGACAGTCTGGAGATCAGGCAGACTCTAGACGTTCGGCGATATCTCAGCTCTGGGGAAGATCACCGCCCCTTTGTAGATGCGGATACAGATCAGGCCGAAGTCTAGGAATAAGACGTACAGCACCTCGATTGGTAGGGTAGGTGACAGCCAGTGATGTCTTATTCACCCCGGGATCCCTAGAGTTTCAGATCGAGTCAAGTCTAGACATGATTTATTTAGGACTGCATGCTTATATAGATGTGGCTCCTAGATCATGGGACCCATCGTTATTGCTTCCAGTTGTGCTAGCATGTTTTTATGATTTAGATGGGTTATATGTATGTTTAGCTGATTTGAAGTGCATGCTTGTTGTGATTAGATTTCATAGCTTATGAAATCTAATGTTTTGATTTTAGTCGTGACAGCATGTTTCATGAATTATTTTATGTATATACATGTTTACCATGTTTTATACTGGGATTTATTTCTCACCGGAGTTATCCGGCTGTCGTCTTGTTTTGTATGTGTGCATGACGACAGGTGGGGCAGGATCAGGGTCGAGATGACGATGAGAGAAGACGAGTTAGCGTGGTGATTCCGGACTTACAGTAGACTGGGTTTTATTACTTGACGTTAGTAGTGGAACTTTAGATTAGATTATTGTACTTTTAATACTGAAATGTATTTTATACAGATATGTGTAGTATTTAGATTCCATTACCTTCCGCTATTGTATATTAAAAAGAAAAATTTTTAGACCTTGTTTTATCTTAATTGATAAAATTGATAATTAAATCCCAACGATGATTAAGAAAATGATTAGCGTCCGGGTCCCCACACCCTATCTCCCAGGAGTCGTATGAATCTTATTCACAGTGTGCTCCTTTCTCTTATAATTTTTCTCTTTCAAATGATTCAGCCTCCTTTGGCTGTCATTGAGAGATTTTTGCTGATTTTCAATGTCTTCTTATGGGGGTCTCGACCCCTTGAAAAAAATGGCATTGGGCCAGGTGGTCTCGTGCCTGCCTCCTCGTCTCTGAAGGGGGCCTCCATTTCCGCAGGTTGAAAGACTTGGTTGATAGTTTCTCGATCAATTTATGGTTTAGTTTCAGGTAGGGAATTTCCCTTTGGGCAAAAATCCTCCTGAATAAGTATTGTAGGGCTGGGCATCCGTCTTAATCCCCATACGAGCAAGATGCTCCAGATTCGGCCTAGGACAGAGTATGTTATTCGTTGGCGGGTTAGAAATGGGGGTTATCAATATAACTTTTCGAAATTTTTTCCCAATTTAAAATCTCGAAAATATCGAAGCGGAGGCAAAATCGCTGTCATACCAATGATTTGAAATTTAACATACTAAATAACTCAATTTGATCTACATACAGACAAACATAATATTAAAGATCGATATGCACAAATATAAACGTGAACGAATTGTTACCTTCAACCATTAATATTGAATTTGAGACTGCAACTAATGATATCACACGAACACCGAAAATATAGGTCTTATGAATCTTTATTCAATTTATGAGAAGATGTATTTCTGAATAGCTATATATATTTAAGGACCATGTATGACATTATTTATAGATGTTCTCTGACAATCATCGAGAGAGTTTGAATTTATTATAACTTATCTTGATAATATTTATCCAGGATATGATAATCTCAAAATATTTATTATCTTAATCCAGATAATATTCTTGATTTATCTTATTTAATTAAATATGTTAATCAATATTTAATCATAATTAATTAAATTATGTAAAATAATCAAACAGGGCTAAGTTTGGTTATCCCAGCTCCGCATTGTATAATTTTAAAAATGGAATGAGGGTCGGAGTTTGTAATAGTGGCCCCTCACTGTTCAAATTTTTTTTATATATTTTTGTTTTCAACATTTGCTTTAATTTGTCATTTGTTTTCATCCCAGCAATTAAATTATTTTGTGTATTAACATTGTAGACCAATTCGTTTGGTATTTTTTTTAAAAAAAATTATCACGAAAATAGAAATTATATGCCTAGGGATGCCTCCACGTAATTAAATTTTAATCATTTAAAATAAAGAAATTATAGGCTAATTGTGCAAACAACAAATTCATTATGACACAGAAGACTCACCTGCCCTAACATTTCATTCGCTCCCAAGCACATCGAACGCATCACTATCTTTGTTATGATGACTTAATTACACATTAATCCAATTAACACCCATTTTTTCGACAAGCTTATGATGAATTACAGCCTAATCAATTACAAACTTAGAGCGTATTGGCAACTATTGATGACACGTACGTAGTAAAACTTTATAATTACACGTAAATATGATTGACCATGACAATTATTGTAACATTTTAGTGGTTATCATTTCAATTTGATGATTACGAGAATCAAAGTGCTTTATTTCGGAGTAAAACTAATCATGACATAATTGACGGATCCACACACCACAAATTTATATATATGCATGCGTGTCAATATATCCAAATCCATATTAATTGAAGTGATTAGAAGTTAATTATAAAATAAAATAATAATATACGATGATTATTTTAAAATTCCGTGGGTAGGTGTGAGGAAAATTATAATTATGCAAGCAGGGAGTAAAAGTAAGCAACTGTATGCTTTAGAGACCCTTACGCTTAAACCTTGCCAACCCCATTATATTCATTCCCATACTAAAAGAGTCGTAAAACAAATGAGCACAACCCCTCTTAATTCTATAAATACACAAATTTTAATTAATTTTTATTGCATCCTATATTCATGCCTCTTGCACCACAATTAATAATATTAATCAATCATATCCAACAAAGTTCATTTTTAGATATCATTGATTGTTCTTTTCTATAAATATACGAGGAATTTTTTCTACAAAAATATGAGTCCTGAAGATCATTATAATTTGCCATACTTAATCATTATGCTTTTGTCTTTAAGCCCATGTTGCATTTCTAGAATTCATAAAGATTTACACGACAATTACATTGAAGAAGTAGATCATGGTGGAGCTTATTCTTCATACTATAACCCGATAAGAGGTGTCAAATTTTGTAACTCAGGGAACTTTCCCTATTTCAAGAAGCTGACAAGACTTGTGTCATCAGATAAAACAGTTGATGTACTCAATTATGGAGCTAAAGGTGATGGAAAAACTGATGATAGTAAGGTAAAGTGCTGAACCTGCATGCCCTCCTTTGTTTAAATATATGCTGAAAATAATACACGCATTTGTTATATACATGCATGTGATCAGGCATTTCAGAAGGCGTGGAAAGAAGCTTGTTCATTGTCATCAAAAGTTAAATTTGTGGTGCCAAGTACAAAATCCAATTCTTATCGTTTGAAACCGATAAGGTTTAAAGGCCCTTGCAAATCAGACATTACAGTGCAGGCAAGAACAATTTAAATATATGGATACATGTGCTACAAACTTTATTCAAAATTACTTTATACACATATGCATACAGATTGCTGGAACCATAATCGCATCAGATGATCGTTCCAACTATAAGAAAGATGCCAGACATTGGCTTGTTTTTGAAAAAGTGACTAATCTGTCGGTTGGAGGAGGTGGAACCATTGATGGAAATGGAAATGTTTGGTGGGAGAATTCTTGCAAAATAAATAAGAAGAAGGTGACAATTTTTTATTTTTTAAAAAAAAGTTCATGCATTATATATTCAATCCTTTTATATCACATACATGATCACTTGCTATTATATAGCTTGAACTAACGATTCTGTATCTTTTTTCCTTTTCTTTCCATTTTTTCTTTTAATTTGCAGCCATGCAAGGGTGCTCCAACGGTACTGTTTCACACGTCTTCATTTTTCTTCTTATTCATCTAAATATAAATTTAAAAGGGTTTACTTATGTTGCCATTTTACTATATATATGAAATTTTAGATTTTTGACAGTGGCCGATCAATCTAATTAGTCCCATAAAATTATAGTAAATAATTTAGGAAAAATTGTCAAATCCATCATGTAAATTGTCATGTTCTAATGTATCAAAGTTGGATCTAATTTTTTTTAATTTATTTTTAGCCTTATTTCACCGGATAGCTAATGTGGAGCCGAAAAATACTTACGTGTACAGTACCATAAAATGATTACATGTCTGATGTCATGTCAGCACTCTGACAAAATATATCTAAAAACGAACAAAAAACAAAGTTATATGAATAAAAACCAACTTTGATAAGTTAGAATATGAAAACGAAAAATATGATAGCTTAGTAGACTAAATTGACTATTTACCCTAATTTTCAGGAGTAATATTTCATATTTGGTTAACATAATTTTTTTGCAGATTGAAATAGGTAGATCCAGTATCTTAAATTAAAACATGTGTGTGTATGTGCGTGTGCCCTCGATTGGTCTCATATAGATGAATTAAGTGCAGGCTTTAACCTTCTACAAGTGCAAAAATTTAGTGGTGAAGGATCTGAGGATCCAAAATGCCCAACAAATGCATGTGTCCTTTCAAAATTGTACATATGTGGAAGCTTCCAATCTTGTGGTACATGCTCCAGAGGGAAGTCCTAATACTGATGGAATCCATATCACTGCCACTCAAAACATTCAAATCACAAATACCACCATAGCCACAGGTACGTACGTATTTCGTCAACATTAATTTGATCTCACAAGATCATTAATTAATATAGTATATATCTGTAATCACAATCGGCTGGCAAATTGAAACTTGGAAGATTATAAGTTCCATTAATATTGTATTATTGACGTGTCATGCCACATTTGATCCTATTTGAAACTGAATAATTTCTTTCTTGGATAAATTAAGGTGATGACTGCATTTCCGTAGCGAATAGATCGGAGAAGATTCAAGCCACCAACATCACATGTGGACCTGGCCATGGCATCAGGTTCGATGGGAGTCAATATCCACCATTATTTTAATTTAGTGTTCAGCATAAATATCGACGTACGTGCATTGACTTGAGTACCGATTAATTGAAATCAGTATTGGAAGCTTAGGTTCGAGAAATTCAAAAGCTCAAGTCTCAGATGTCGTGGTTAATGGAGCAAAGATTTTTGGAACCACAAACGGGGTTAGAATTAAAACATGGCAGGTGCATATATAATATACTTGAACCTAGTTAGTATAAGTATGCACCGAGCCGCGAATTGCCAAACCATGCATGCATGTGTATATATAGCTTTTTTGTGATCATGTATTACTAGTTATATCGATTAATTCCTATATATATATATATATATATATATATATATATATATATATATATATATATATATATATATATATAGGGTGGGTCGGGAAGTTCAAGCAACATCACTTTTCAAAACGTGGAGATGAAAGATGTGAAAGACCCAATAATCATAGACCAAAATTATTGTGATCAAGATGGTCCTTGCAAACAACAGGTAAATTAAAAAATTATAAGTATCACCATGCATATATATAATTAAAACCCGAAGAAAATTATAAGTATCACCATGCATATATATTTAATTCATTTTCAGAGCTCCGCCGTACAAGTAAAAAATATCGTCTATCGAAACATCACCGGAACAAGTGCATCCAAAGTAGCTATCGACTTCGACTGCAGTCAAAGCCATCCATGCCAAGGGATAGTGCTGCAAAATGTGAATTTGGCGGGCAATGAAGATATTGGTGTTGAAAAAGTTACAGCAGTTTGCAACAACGTTAACGTAAGAAATGTGGGGACAGTTTCACCGCGATGCCCTAAAAAGTAAATTCTCAAGTCATATTTTGAATTTATAAACATGATCATAGTTATTTGTTTATTCCTTAGAAATTAACATAATAAATGATTCCTTGTAAAATAAATGATACGTATGCAATAATCATTGGGTTGTTTGTCGTCAATTGTAAAATGTTTCCCATGATGTGTTTGTAAATTTATATTGGACATATATATATTGTGGAAAAATCTAATTTAATAAATAAATTATTTGATTTAATCACTGGTGCAATTAATATAGTGATACCCTTCCGGGCCCGAGTCCTCTTTGGACTCAGACGGGGGAAGAAAGACCAAGAACCCAAAGCTGGTCCCTAGAAACTAATAGAAGACAAGATCGAAGCTAGACTGAGTAAAGAAAGAGCACCATGTTTAAACCACGATGGGCATGCATCAACCCAGGAAATCTATCGGACCCCTACCAATTTGTACTAGCTAGCCCAATCCCATGGCCTCAATCGAGCAAGACAAAAAAACTAATTCGATTTATCATTAACTTTTTTTTACCAATAATCATGGGGCATGTCCCCTCCAGGGACCAATGATAAGCTTTGGACCCCAAGATCTGGAGGGCATCAACATACCTCACAATGATGTACTAGTCATAAAAGCCAAGATTTCTAACTATGACGTGAAGCGGGTGTTCGTAGACTCAGGGAGCTCGGTAAACGTCATCTTTTAGGAAGCCCTTGACCAAATGAACTTGAAGGGCTACAAGTTTGAACAAGTATAAATAGCTCTCTTTGGCTTTGCGAGTCACACAGTGAACCCTCCAGGAAAAATAGTGCTTCCCTTAACATTCGGGTCCAAGAAGTTTAGGAAAACAGTCATGGCAACCTTCACAGTGGTGAGTGCGCCTTCCTCATATAACATCTAATAGAAGACCAGCTTGTGGCTTGGGCTTTTATTGACTCTAATGTTAAATGGTCTTTATTTTAAAAATATTTTACGATTTTATTCAATTATGGCATTATGTTTTACATGTATACCCATGCAAGCTGTATAGATAAAGTCCTTAAATATACAATAGGTATCATGATGTCTGTCTCGCAATATAAGATCATGAAACTCATTAGGAAGTGTACCGTATATTCTAAAAAAGTTTCTATTCGAATCAGTCGCCTAAAATAAGGATAAAGATCGCTTGAGCTTGAGATTAGTATATGTAATACAAACGTCATGTTTCATTTGCAAGGGCATGGATATGTCCACAGATACGTGATTATATGATGATGCGTTGAACAACCATCCCTTCGACTGTCCAAGTGGTTCTCACTTATCGAGTGGAATAATCTGTAGTTATGATTGTACACCA
Organism: Primulina eburnea; assembly: GCF_022965805.1. Classification (NCBI taxonomy): domain Eukaryota; kingdom Viridiplantae; phylum Streptophyta; class Magnoliopsida; order Lamiales; family Gesneriaceae; genus Primulina; species Primulina eburnea. The sequence continues at coordinate 67,388 of NC_133111.1, forward strand.
TTAGTCCTTTGACCCGAGGACAATGTAGAGGCTATTCATAATAGCATACACTTTGATCCATTTACCGACTCCGTTTAGAGTCATTAAGTGGCAATGTTAGGTTTAGTTTCGAATTATGTAGGAGCAAATGCTTCGTATTCAAGGATTCACCGTTTACCTATAGATGAAGATATCATATGTGATATGATGAGTTAATAGTGCAAGGAGTCTCTGGCCATAGCAAGAAATGTTCATTAGGAAAAAAGTGTCTTTCCTAGTTGCACATACCATACCACTATTAGTACTCAAAGATAAATCACATCCTTATCAAATTCATAAGCGACTCTCGATATATACACTAATGGTTGCATATTCGATCGGGATATATGTGTTGAATGGACCGTACTCTATGCTAACCATGACTTAATGTTCTTACAGACACCATCAGTGATACCTAGGGATCATGAGGCGATGCTACTAGACGCTCTTACCATTATCCAATGGATGCAATCAGAATGATTTCTGACATTCTTGTTCAAGGAAATGATGAAAAGAATGAGACTAATTAGGATAAGGTCGAATAAGAATAAATATTATTTTGAATCACATGGAGATGTGAACTCACGGCTAGCTATATCCCTAAACTATTGAGGATCACATAAGTATCATATTCTATGTTCCCGTTGAGAACGTCAAAATTCAAATAATTGAATTTGGCAACCATAGTTTGATGGAGATTGAATAGAATGCTTGTAAAGGAGTTTATAAGATGATTCCATAGGATTGAAGAAATGAAAGTTAGTTTAATTACTAGTTAAGGAAGAAGAGTGGAACTACCTGTTTTGCCAGTGGCCGATCAATCTAATTAGTCCCATAAAATTATAGTAAATAATTTAGGAAAAATTGTCAAATCCATCATGTAAATTGTCATGTTCTAATGTATCAAAGTTGGATCTAATTTTTTTTAATTTATTTTTAGCCTTATTTCACCGGATAACTAATGTGGAGCCGAAAAATACTTACATGTACAGTACCATAAAATGATTACATGTCTGATGTCATGTCAGCACTCTGACAAAATATATCTAAAAACGAACAAAAAACAAAGTTATATGAATAAAAACCAACTTTGATAAGTTAGAATATGAAAACGAAAAATATGATAGCTTAGTAGACTAAATTGACTATTTACCCTAATTTTCAGGAGTAATATTTCATATTTGGTTAACATAATTTTTTTGCAGATTGAAATAGGTAGATCCAGTATCTTAAATTAAAACATGTGTGTGTATGTGCGTGTGCCCTCGATTGGTCTCATATAGATGAATTAAGTGCAGGCTTTAACCTTCTACAAGTGCAAAAATTTAGTGGTGAAGGATCTGAGGATCCAAAATGCCCAACAAATGCATGTGTCCTTTCAAAATTGTACATATGTGGAAGCTTCCAATCTTGTGGTACATGCTCCAGAGGGAAGTCCTAATACTGATGGAATCCATATCACTGCCACTCAAAACATTCAAATCACAAATACCACCATAGCCACAGGTACGTACGTATTTCGTCAACATTAATTTGATCTCACAAGATCATTAATTAATATAGTATATATCTGTAATCACAATCGGCTGGCAAATTGAAACTTGGAAGATTATAAGTTCCATTAATATTGTATTATTGACGTGTCATGCCACATTTGATCCTATTTGAAACTGAATAATTTCTTTCTTGGATAAATTAAGGTGATGACTGCATTTCCGTAGCGAATAGATCGGAGAAGATTCAAGCCACCAACATCACATGTGGACCTGGCCATGGCATCAGGTTCGATGGGAGTCAATATCCACCATTATTTTAATTTAGTGTTCAGCATAAATATCGACGTACGTGCATTGACTTGAGTACCGATTAATTGAAATCAGTATTGGAAGCTTAGGTTCGAGAAATTCAAAAGCTCAAGTCTCAGATGTCGTGGTTAATGGAGCAAAGATTTTTGGAACCACAAACGGGGTTAGAATTAAAACATGGCAGGTGCATATATAATATACTTGAACCTAGTTAGTATAAGTATGCACCGAGCCGCGAATTGCCAAACCATGCATGCATGTGTATATATAGCTTTTTTGTGATCATGTATTACTAGCTATATCGATTAATTCCTATATATATATATATATATATATATATATATATATATATATATATATAGGGTGGGTCGGGAAGTTCAAGCAACATCACTTTTCAAAACGTGGAGATGAAAGATGTGAAAGACCCAATAATCATAGACCAAAATTATTGTGATCAAGATGGTCCTTGCAAACAACAGGTAAATTAAAAAATTATAAGTATCACCATGCATATATATAATTAAAACCCGAAGAAAATTATAAGTATCACCATGCATATATATTTAATTCATTTTCAGAGCTCCGCCGTACAAGTAAAAAATATCGTCTATCGAAACATCACCGGAACAAGTGCATCCAAAGTAGCTATCGACTTCGACTGCAGTCAAAGCCATCCATGCCAAGGGATAGTGCTGCAAAATGTGAATTTGGCGGGCAATGAAGATATTGGTGTTGAAAAAGTTACAGCAGTTTGCAACAACGTTAACGTAAGAAATGTGGGGACAGTTTCACCGCGATGCCCTAAAAAGTAAATTCTCAAGTCATATTTTGAATTTATAAACATGATCATAGTTATTTGTTTATTCCTTAGAAATTAACATAATAAATGATTCTTTGTAAAATAAATGATACGTATGCAATAATCATTGGGTTGTTTGTCGTCAATTGTAAAATGTTTCCCATGATGTGTTTGTAAATTTATATTGGACATATATATATTGTGGAAAAATCTAATTTAATAAATAAAATATTTGATTTAATCACTGGTGCAATTAATATAGTGATACCCTTCCGGGCCCGAGTCCTCTTTGGACTCAGACGGGGGAAGAAAGACCAAGAACCCAAAGCTGGTCCCTAGAAACTAATAGAAGACAAGATCGAAGCTAGACTGAGTAAAGAAAGAGCACCATGTTTAAACCACGATGGGCATGCATCAACACAGGAAATCTATCGGACCCCTACCAATTTGTACTAGCTAGCCCAATCCCATGGCCTCAATCGAGCAAGACAAAAAAACTAATTCGATTTATCATTAACTTTTTTTTACCAATAATCATGGGGCATGTCCCCTCCAGGGACCGATGATAAGCTTTGGACCCCAAGATCTGGAGGGCATCAACATACCTCACAATGATGTACTAGTCATAAAAGCCAAGATTTCTAACTATGACGTGAAGCGGGTGTTCGTAGACTCAGGGAGCTCGGTAAACGTCATCTTTTAGGAAGCCCTTGACCAAATGAACTTGAAGGGCTACAAGTTTGAACAAGTATAAATAGCTCTCTTTGGCTTTGCGAGTCACACAGTGAACCACCAGGAAAAATAGTGCTTCCCTTAACATTCGGGTCCAAGAAGTTTAGGAAAACAGTCATGGCAACCTTCACAGTGGTGAGTGCGCCTTCCTCATATAACATCTAATAGAAGACCAGCTTGTGGCTTGGGCTTTTATTGACTCTAATGTTAAATGGTATTTATTTTAAAAATATTTTACGATTTTATTCAATTATGGCATTATGTTTTACATGTATACCCATGCAAGCTGTATAGATAAAGTCCTTAAATATACAATAGGTATCATGATGTCTGTCTCGCAATATAAGATCATGAAACTCATTAGGAAGTGTACCGTATATTCTAAAAAAGTTTCTATTCGAATCAGTCGCCTAAAATAAGGATAAAGATCGCTTGAGCTTGAGATTAGTATATGTAATACAAACGTCATGTTTCATTTGCAAGGGCATGGATATGTCCACAGATACGTGATTATATGATGATGTGTTGAACAACCATCCCTTCGACTGTCCAAGTGGTTCTCACTTATCGAGTGGAATAATCTGTAGTTATGATTGTACACTATTAGTCCTTTGACCCGAGGACAATGTAGAGGCTATTCATAATAGCATACACTTTGATCCATTTACCGACTCCGTTTAGAGTCATTAAGTGGCAATGTTAGGTTTAGTTTCGAATTATGTAGGAGCAAATGCTTCGTATTCAAGGATTCACCGTTTACCTATAGATGAAGATATCATATGTGATATGATGAGTTAATAGTGCAAGGAGTCTCTGGCCATAGCAAGAAATGTTCATTAGGAAAAAGTGTCTTTCCTAGTTGCACATACCATACCACTATTAGTACTCAAAGATAAATCACATCCTTATCAAATTCATAAGCGACTCTCGATATATACACTAATGGTTGCATATTCGATCGGGATATATGTGTTGAATGGACCGTACTCTATGCTAACCATGACTTAATGTTCTTACAGACACCATCAGTGATACCTAGGGATCATGAGGCGATGCTACTAGACGCTCTTACCATTATCCAATGGATGCAATCAGAATGATTTCTGACATTCTTGTTCAAGGAAATGATGAAAAGAATGAGACTAATTAGGATAAGGTCGAATAAGAATAAATATTATTTTGAATCACATGGAGATGTGAACTCACGGCTAGCTATATCCCTAAACTATTGAGGATCACATAAGTATCAGATTCTATGTTCCCGTTGAGAACGTCAAAATTCAAATAATTGATTTGGCAACCATAGTTTGATGGAGATTGAATAGAATGCTTGTAAAGGAGTTTATAAGATGATTCCATAGGATTGAAGAAATGAAAGTTAGTTTAATTACTAGTTAAGGAAGAAGAGTGGAACTACCTGTTTTGCTGAAGGAGTTCATTTATTTAGTGAATTTGGAATTTACTAATTAAATACTAGTACTAGTAGTGGTGACTACTAATATGTACAAATTCTCATAAAATTTTCTAGAGAGATCTAGAATTAATTACCTAATGAGTTATTTATATAAATTAAATGTGGACTCCACCAGCCACACTCCAATTGGAAGGTGTGTCAGAACGTCGTAATCGTACATTGATGGAGATGGTTCGATCTATGATGAAATTCGCTAAATTTTCGCCATACATATGGGGATTTGCGCTTGAAATAACGGAAAAAGTTGTTGAACCAAGTCCATACAAAGACAGTGGATAAAACTCTAAATGAGATATGGATGGGAAAGCCACCCAAATATTCTTACTTGAGAATAAGGAGATGTCATGCTTACGTGAAGCAGACAGTGGGAGAAAAATTGAACAGTAGAGCCAATTTGTGCTACTTTGTGGGATATCCAAAGAACTCTGTTGGATATTACTTCTATGATCCAACGAAACGAATGTGTTTGTTTCAAGTAATGCAACCTTCTTAGAGAATAAATTTATATTGGATAGAAAGGGAGAGATCATAGAACTCGATGAGATTCGGGAACCATTCACTACACAAATAGTAAATCCCACATTCCAGCAGACAATCGAAGAAACACAAGCTCCTAGAAGACCCGAAAGGGTCTCAAGGAAGCCTAACAGGATGAGCCTGCTTCTTGAAGAGGGCAAAGATGAGCCCATTCACAGATGTGATCCAAGAAACTTCAAGGAAGCATTGTCTGATGTTGATTCATCTAAATGACTTACAGCCATATAGTCCGAGATGAACTCCATGTATTCGAACCAAGTATGGCCCTTAGTATATTCGAACCAAGTATGGCCCTTAGTATATCCACCTGAGGGAATTGTTCCTATAAGATGCAAATGAATTTACAGAAGGAAACTTGGAGCATATGAGAATGTGGTAAGAAGTGCGGGTTGAACAAAAGGCCACCAAAACCGAGCACCCAGGCCGACCCGGGCCCCAGGAACATGACCATTTAAATTTGATAGAAGAAACCGAACAGGTAACCTCAAAGGAAGAAAGTGAAGAAATCATCATCTCTCCTCCTGCAGGGGCGGTTAAGATAGAAAAAACATTGGAAGAATCCCTAAGAGCTCGGGTGATAACATTCTTGCATAAGAACAAGGACGTCTTTGATTGGTCTGTGGCTGACCTCACGGGGTCCGAAGAGAGATCATGGAGCATAAATTGAACATCTCAAATAAATTCCAACTAGTCATCCAAAAGAAACGTCATTTTGAGCCGAAAAAGGTGCCATCATTCAAGAACAAGTGGAAGATCAGCTAAAAAAGCCGAGAACATCCAGGAAGTGCATTTCCCGACCTGGTTGTCAAACGTTGTCCTCATGGAAATGGTGGATGTGCGTCGACTTTCGTGACCAAAACAAAACATGCCCCAAGGACTGATATCCCCTCCCGAGGATAGATCAATTAGTGGATTCCACAGGAGGCCATGAATTGATAAGTTTCTTGGATGTTTATCAGGAATACCGTCAAATTCTGCTGGCTAGGGAAGACCAGAACAAATGAGTTTTGTTACATCAAAGAGAACCTATTGCGACATTCGGCCTTAAAAATGCTAGGGCTACTTATCAAAGTCTGATGGATCGGGTGTGCAAAGAGAAGATAGGGAAAAATATTGAAGTATATGTGGACGACATTCCTCATTAAAACAAAGGCAGTTGATCAGTTTATAGCCGACATAGAGCAGACTTTCGAGACACTTCGCGATTACAGGCTCAAGCTCAACCCCAGCAAATGCACACTAAGAGTCCGGACCAGAAAATTCTTGAGCTACATGGTCACGAGAAGAGTATTGAAGCTAACCCCCAGAAAATCCAGGCCCTGGACACTATGAGCTCTCCCCGCAATCTGCAAGACGTCCAGAGATTGACTGGAAGGATAGGCGTCTTAGCCCGATTTATAGCTAGGTCGGCTACCGGAGCTTCCCTTTCTTTAAGGTGCTCCAAAAAACAAAAAATTTTGAGTGTAATGAGCAAAGTGAGGAAGCCTTCCAGGAATTGAAAGAATACTTGAAAGAACTCGATGTTCTCAATAAACCAGTCCCCTCAACACAACACCCATTGGCTCTTAGCTTGACATGCCAACCCTCTACTCCAGCCTTATGACAACCCTTTACCCTCATGCACAACCCTTTTAGCCTCGACAACACGACAGCCCCTTGCACGAAATTCATGAAAGCATGAGTTATGCACAAGAAGAAATCGTTTTCATGAACCTTCAAAGAAAAAACGTAACAATCATGCAAGGATTATGTAGCCTTCATTTACATCACACATAACAGCAAGTATCGTGAATGATGCAAAAATAAAGATACATGGCGTGCCTTGATGTGTAGATGCTCAAAAACTCGAAGAAACGCGCATTGGAGAAGCACTTGAGGAGCGAGGAGAAAGCTTGTTAGAAAGAAAAATGGAGGGGGCCGACTTGCAGCAAGTTGCTGCTGGTTTTTCACATGGGAGGGCTGCTGAAGGAGGGTGAGGGGCGGACACTTTTAATAAATTAGGTTTAGGCTTGTTTTAAGGTGTATTTAGTTAGACTACAAATCACTAATTGGCCCTTAATTATATTTTAAAATGTTTAAAAAGGTTTTGAGCCCTATTAAGCAATAAAACCAACCCAAAAAGCCCAAAAACACCCTTGAAAAATATTTCGTTTAGATAAATTTTTGAAAATATTGTCTGAACCCTCAAAAAGTCCCTCGATTCGATAAAATTTGCATACCGATTAAAAATACGACCCGACGAGTAGAAATATCCACCAAGGCACTCTTTACAAGAAAAAAAACAACCTTAAAACACTTCATATTAATTATTAAAATTAATCATTCAATAAAAAAAAATTCTTACTTTTTTCTCCGGCCTCCGTTCCTCGTTCGAGCGCGAAATGCAATTTAAAATCCTTAATGCATGAAACTTTACAAATAATCATGACATAACCATACCCATGCAATAAGCATGCATGGAATGCATAAAAATCAATAAACATATAATTTAAATAAAACCCTAGATTGCATGCATTCAAGTTACGTAAATTTACATTTCCTGTACTTTACACACCACCACTCCGATCCTCGGATTCTAAGGGTGCAGAGGGCCTTGGCTCGAATCTAGGGGGTTCGGACTCATTGATAGGGAACAAGGCCTCGTCTAGGTAGTTTAATAGCTCTTGGATATTGGACTCATCAAGAGAAGACATCTTAAATAACACGTTAGAATGAATAAAATTACGAAGAAAGGGTCGGATTTTAAGGGCTCGGAAACGAAGGTGGCTGGTCAAGAATTCCCTATGAATTTCAGCAGAGTAACAGCTCGGATGAAAGAAATGTGAAAATGAACTCAGGAGACCCCATATTTATAGGAGACATGAGTCTCATGACGACTGTCCGATCACCTAAGACCAAGGGTCCGGATTCTCTCGGGCAGACGTACTGGCGCCTCGGAAATCGAGCTGTCAGAAAATCTCAGCAGTCTGTTTAGGCTTCATGCGGATCGACTCTAGGACCGTCCGATATACGACGTGGGAATGAAGAAACACACTTCGAAATAAAAAAATATAACAAATTATAATAAAAAATAAAAATAGGGGAAGGAGAACGGAGGAGAAAGGCTCGGAGTCCGATCAAACTTCTTAGTCTAAACTTCATACTTCTTTTATATTAAATGCGGGGAGATACTATTGATACCCCTAAATTTGGTACACTTGGGCGGATCCGAGCCCACTATCAAGAGTCCAAGCCCATAATTCCGAGCCCACAATCAGGAGGTCAAGTCCATAATTCCGAGCCCACTATCAGGATGTCAAGCTCATGAAGGGGCCAGAAAGCCCGAGCCCATCAAAAGGGTGGGAACCGTGAGCCCCGACGCAACTAAAGGATATGAAGATAGACAAGGGTCCCGATGAATCTGGGATTCGAGTAAATCTATCCTGGATAAGGCAAGAATCCTAGCCGTCGCAAGGATGGAGTCCTAGTGTTTGAAGTCAGCTAGCCTAGGTAGGACTCTATCTCGACAGGAGTCCTATACCAGTAAGGTAACTAAACCCTCATCTATAAATATTAGGTACGTGCTACGGTTTTATTCATTCACATTCTCTCATTTATCTAGCACTATCATATTTCGTCCTTAAGTTTGCTCCCCGGACTGATATAAGCATCAGATGAGTCACGTCGGAAAAAAACTCTGATGCCCTCTAACCTTATTTTCGTCTGTGCAGAACCCTGGATTCCAACCCGACCCGTTCAGCTTTGGAATTTGAAGACTCGCTCTCCAGATCGAACCCATTGTAAAATTTTGGTATCATCAAAATCCATGTCATTTCAAGTGAAAAATATTGAACTATCCTAAAGAAAAAAGAATGTAAACTTTTTAATATGAGATGTGATGATATTAGATGGATTTTTTTAGTTATAGTTACGAGTTTTTTACTTGATCTAAAAATAGTTATAAACTTATATTCAAAAAAGAAAAATAGTTATAAATTTCGGAACAATGATAGACGTCCATTTACTGAATATAATAATAACTAAATAGTTCCTCAACGGCAAAATACAGTATCCCCTTCAAGTATTTCCTAGAAAGTCAATCTTTCACACAGACGCTCTCTCATTGTGATAAACAGAAAAAATGGTGGCGATGGGAGCGATAACAGAAGAGGAATCAGATATAATTAAGCCGCGAAATGACGAAAGGGAGTATAGAAGAATAGTTCTGCAGAATAATCTTGAAGTTCTTCTCATTAGCGACACAGAAACCGATAAAGTATGTTCTTTTTTGACTTAAAATTTGTCTGTTATTTTTTCTATTTTGTGAAATTCAATTGTTTTTTCTGTTTAATTATTTGGTTGAATTTATCTGGGTTTTGTTATTTTTTCGGAAATTTAATGGAGTTTTTGTTAATTCTTTGGTTGAATTTATCTGGGTTTTACTTTATATTATTGAAACCAATCAATTCGTCTGTTCAAATTTTTAAATTTAAAATTACTGATCTTTTGGTCTTATTTGGGTGCAGTGCGCTGCGTCGATGGACGTTCGTGTTGGTTCTTTCAGTGATCCCGAAGGACTCGAAGGCCTGGCACATTTTCTGGGTAATAAAGATTGAATGATATTCTCTGTCTTGTGAAGGATGATTATTTGAGTTTCCCTGCTGCATTTGTCGATTTCAATAATCAAAAGAAAAGGCAAATGCCGCAAATCATGAGAAACCTTTATTTTTTTTATGAGAAACTAATTAGTAAAACATTATCTATCTTCTTTTTGGCTTGTGTGAAACATTGTTAAGAAACATAACAGATTTGTGGGATGCGGGAAATCTTTGGAGAAAAGAGAGGTATTTCTAGAGAAAATAGGGAGAGAACCTTGTGCGTATTTTGTTTGTTAGTTCGAAGCATCATGAATATGTTATATTTTAATTTAACTCAGTGTCTCCAGTCGAGTACAAGTCTTTCTGTTTTATTCAGTCTCTTTGTTGTAATTTGAAGCATTCAGGATGGTAATGGCATCTAAAGAGTCAGGTTACACTTGCATTCAGTTAGTAAGAAATGTTTTTTTGTGGTTTTTTCTTCATCTTTTGAACATTCATGCTCAGAGAAGCACATTTTCCAGTTAACATAACATTATTATTTGCATTCTTTGGACTATGAAACTCTTATGATTATATTATTCCATTATGTGTTTATGATAACTTTTTTTTTTTAAATATAATATGGCTCAGAGCATATGCTTTTTTACGCAAGTGAAAAGTATCCAGAGGAGGATAGTTACTCTAAATACATCAGTGAGGTACTTGATTAACTTTTCTTTGTATATCCTCGAGATTAAATTATTGTCATTTTTTTCTATGGCAGTAAACCATGAATTTGCTTTTGATACCTGATGCACCAGAGAGATGATCAAGTATATTTAGTCCAAAAATAATTTGTTTCTACGTTATTCATGTCTTTTTTTAGCATGGAGGTAGCACAAATGCGTTTACATCATCTGAGCACACCAACTACTACTTTGATGTTAATCCTGACTGTTTTGAAGAAGCCTTGGATCGGTAAAACTTTATATCCAGGAACTCTTTTGGCTGTTTTTAGTTTCATTTTTTTCTGAGAGTAAGGGTAATTGTGACTTCTTTTTCAGATTTAGTCAGTTTTTCATCAAACCACTGATGTCAGCTGATGCTACCACAAGGGAAATAAAAGCTGTCGATTCTGGTTAGAATATTGTTTTGCAGCTAGTGCATAATTTTCTTTGCATCTTATTGACCCCCCAACTCTTCTTTTTTTTTCCCGTCTTCAGAGAATCAAAAGAATTTGCTATCTGATGTTTGGAGGATGAACCAGGTTCTTTCCTTCCACATGCTTACTTAAGGAAACTATTCTTTCTGTTCTATAAGTTCTAAAAAGTTAATGATGAAAGCCAAAAGCGTGCTCTTTCTCCTTTATTAAAGTGGAAAAAATGCACCTTTTTTTATGTGTGTTTTGATTCTCTGTTTACTTGTTAGTTTAAAGAGGTAACCCTTTATGGTTTAAAACAGACTTCGGTTCCCATCGATTATGTATTTTTTTAATGTTTGCGTGTAAACTAGCCTATTTATCAACCCCTATAATCACTTGATTACTTGAATTCTCGTGCTTCTTTCCCTCTGCAGATGTAGAATTTCTTTTCTCCATTATGGTTCTAATTTCTTAGATAACTGCCAAAGGGAAAATATCTAGGTTTACCATTCTTATTTGAGAGGCAATCAGAACATTCTTCTGATGGAGAAGATTTTCCGGGGAGGATACCTTGTGCTTTATTTTATTGCAAATTTTGTTCTGCGCATAATCAGGAGGTTGCCTTTGTCTTGTAAGAAAGTATTACTGATCTAGCCTTTTTAAGTTAACTTCATTATTCTTTTTGTTGATATTCTGCAAATTAAATGCTTTAGACTTTAAGCTAGTGGAACTGCAACTCAAATCAAATGTAAATTTAAATTTTCTTTAGAAATTAAGACCGAAAACACAAGCGGTGAGGAACAAAATGAATAATAAGCTATTAGAATAAGTACTTTTCTTTATCTTGAGGAACCGATTGTATCTTATTTATTGTGAGCATATATTACCTATCTTCGCCATCAGAAATCATCTGTAGTGATTAAAATTAATCCTTTTGAGTTGTTTGTCTGTGCAGCTTCAGAAACATTTAAGTGTTAAAGATCATCCATACCACAAATTCAGCACAGGTTGACAAGTATCATTTCCTTCTCATGCTTGATGCTATGTTATGCTTTAAACATTTCATCGTTTTGATTAATGTTGTTACGATTCATCCTTCAAATATAATGAGAGTTCTGAAGATCATCTGCATTTTCTCATCTCGTTGATGAAAACTTGTTATCTATAAACTCGATTAACTATTGGTTAACTTAGTTAAGCTGCAATAGCCTCCTTCCACCCACCCCCAATACCACCAGACACTAATGGGAAAAAAGACCAGGACTCCGTTGGATAAAGAATCACATGCGTGGTAAAAAGCGTAGTTATTGCGTTTCTGATGCTGCCATGGCACTGTGAATAGCACTATCGGTTTAGCTTAGAAAAAGAATGCTGATGTTGCAACAATGTATAACACAATTCCAGGAAACACAGAAGCAAGACCTCTGAATCAAGGGAAGCAAGCTATCCAAAAATATGCCCTTCCTACTCCACTTGAGAAGTATTCCCTCTTTCCCTAGCTAAGCTAGATCTTACGTAACAAAATTCTGGTATGCCTCACGACAACCCTAACCCCTCATTTTATTCCCTTGATCTATGCGGCTATGCCTGACAAACTAGCCTTCTCACTTGCTGCTCTGATATGCATTATGAATTGGTGGTCTTTTTCCATGTGTTGTTGACACTAGCCCAATCTCTTATGGGCTCGGGCTTAGTTATATATATATATATATATATATATATATATATATATATAACTATAACTAAGTATAGGTTGGAAGTCTCGAAATTGATGAGTTCTATATATTTTTTTTAATATCTATGTATATATATGAGCAGATAGAAAGTATAGGTTGGAAGTCTCGAAATTGACGAGTTATATATATATTTTTGATAAGAAGCTATAATATATCCACTAAACAGAAACACAAATTACAAAGACTGACTAGAGATCCGCACAACAGGAAAAAACAAGAAAAATTCTTGACAACTCAAACACAAATAAAACTCCATTTCTCACTAGCTCTGAAATCGAGTTGTTAGAATTTGCATGCTTCCGTATCCAACTAGATTAATGAATCTTAATCTTTTCCCATACATCTTCAGCCGAATCTTCTAAAGCATTAAAAATCCGTCTATTCCGCTACAACCACAACAAATACAGTGTACTATTACTGTCAAAATAATTCTACCCCTCTTACCCAGATCGCGTCCACGATCTGTGTTGCAATATTTGCTATCCACAAGTGTACGGTGTCAAGGTTTAGTACTTGGTTGAGTACATATATCGTTCCCATAGGGAGTGTAATTTAATACTATATTAACTACCGTAGTTAAAATAGTCCACCTCTATTTAGATATTAAAGTAAATTTCGTGATTACTCATAAAAAAAACTAATTCAAGCACACAAAGCTTTTAAATCAATGAGACAAAGAATCTAGAGATGTGATTTCACTTGGTCTATACTGTATTGACTTATCATCGACTTTTATATTACAAAATTCCACCGTTTAATATCCAGAATTCTCGAATTTCCTTACTCCCTTTCCCAAGTGATATTAATTATCTAACTTCGAATTTAATATCCCGATTGAAATGCAAACATTAAATAACTTCGATAGTACTACAATTCTTTTAATGAGTTCAGTGGTGTTATAGGCCTCTCGAGCTCTATAAACACCAACGATATATTTTCTTCTGGTCCTAATCAAAATCCCCTCTCCCGAGTGATGGATCTCAAATAAATATGACAATCCCCAATTAGTGATCAAGTAATTGAAAGCAATAAACTTCAGAAAATATGAATAAAACAAGGAGAGTTTCGCATATAACAGTCAACAATTCATAAATAAAGATTTGATCAAGCTACGTCGTCCTCTAGATTTAACAGAAAAACGACAAAACAATTTCATGTTTTTCGACATCGCCAAAATATCTAAGAGATTGTTGGGAGAGCAGAAAAGAACACTTAAATCTAAACACGAGACTCCGTCCCCAGATGATGTGGTCATCGTCTTCGAGTTTCTTCCGTTGCTGTTATTATGTGTTGTTCTTGCCCCTTTTATGTCCTTGTGGCTCTGTGTCATGTTCTACGGGTTTTCTTCCTTTTTATACACATGTGTACACTGGAGTTGTACTTCTGCACGCCTCATGCGTGCTGGTGCTCGAGAACCGGTTCCACCACGCTCATAATTCTGGATGTTTTTTTGCTTCGGCCTTGCGCGCGCTGCTGCGTGTGAACTGGCGCTGGTGCGCGCACTCTTCCGTCTTTTTTTTCGAATCGATGTTGATGCATGTACATCATTTTTCCCCTTCCTGTATTGACGTTCAAAACAACCCAAAAATGCATAATTCCGTTCGAAACTAACACGATTCATGCTTATTAATTGGGTAATATACGTGCAAAAATATGCCCTTATCAATCTGCTTCAAAAAGCTAGGGCAATGATCTTGAAACTACCCATACCAAACTCTTTAAAGATTCGGTCGCGGCATGGTGGAATAGCAATTCTCATGGGTGGGAAGGATATAGGTTCATGAGTAACTCAAACAAATAAAAAATGAGGTTAAAAAATGGAATGTCGAGGTCTTTGGAGATGTAAATCTCAGAATTTCGGAGCTGGAAAACTCAATTGAGCAGATGGACATGAGAGAGGCGGGGGGATCTGGTCCCAAAGTTTACAAGAGAAGAGAAGGGAGGCACGATGTGATTTGCAAACTATGGCCATTTGAAAACTACAAATTGAGAGCCAAAAAGCGAAATTGAAGTGGCTAAAAGACGGGGATCAAAACTCAGTTTTTCCACTCTTTATTGAATAATCGTTTAATGCTTCCGACCATAATCCATCTGCCTCAGTCCTGTCTTGTCGCCTAATCTTGTCACTTAACTCATTAATTCTCACTCCCACGTCTCCGAACACATCTTTATTTCATTTGGACACCTCTGCCTTGATCACCTTTAGTTTTTGCATAAATTTGTAACCTTTCCACCCTTGGTCCACCAAATACTCACTAGCTGTTTGAATTGTCAATGTGTCATCCACACATTTTCAAATCTGAAAGGAACTGGCCCCCGGCGCATTTTTGCGTCAAGCACAATACGGCAGTGATCTGATGTGATTCTCGATAGCACATTTTGTCTGAAATTAGGGAATAAATTCGACCATCCCCTGGAGAAGAGAAATCTATCCAATCGACAACAAATCGGTACCAATCACAAGAATCGCCCCCGACCTTCCCACTGATGGTAGACAGACCCAGTCAACAAATCTTAACTTCCACACATTTGCCACTAATTTTCTATCCACCTTCTCAAGTTTTGTTTACAAAAGGATCACAATATCTGGTTTTTCTTTACGGATAATTGTCCTTACCAACTGTCTTCTTCGTAGAGCCTCTCCTCCTCTTATATTCCAAGAAAATATTTTCATTTGAAAGCGCTGTAACCCTTCGAAGTTGAGCCTCTATCATAATTTATACCACTATGTAACCTATACATTTCCTTCTTTAAGAGATCCTTCGACATCTTAACCCCTTGTCCACACCTGACAACACTGTCAGGTATCGTCACCTCCCCTGTTTCAACATGCTTTTCCTCCACCACATTCCTTGTAAGTATACATGTCCCTTTACCCGGCTTTTCATCAACTCTTCCTAGCCCCCCACATATAAAACCACTAGACAATCCCAAATATGTGAAAGAAGATGGTAAAAGAACAGTTAAAGACAAAGAGTGGTTGTAAAGGTAGAATGATTGTGTTTAAGAACCTGTCCCACCGAAGGTTTTGGATTTTCTGGTGAAACGGAGCTTGTGAAATTATTTTTACCTTTTGGTGATGAAAACAATGTGTCCAAATCAATTGACTCATCTTCATCTGTTTCTGGAACTTCCGAACTGTCGAAACCCATGCTGCCAGTATCCGAGGGATCAAATTCCTCTCCAGTTAAATCATCTTGTGAATCTTCAAGTGCGATCTCCTCTGAATCTTCAGCATCACCAACTTCCGTATTCCTACAGATCCCCCTATCATGGATGTCTTTTCCGGAATTCCACCAAATATTTTTTCCTTCGGCAGTCTCTTTAGCTTCTTTGATCCTTGTTCTGTAATACGTTTTCCCAAACTTATTACTATTTTTGATATTCCTGTCTGATCCCTCTCTGCTGTAAAGTTCATCGGCTTGATTGCTATTCAATGAGTCAATAGAAAAACATCTGAATGTGCTTGGGTCTTTTGGAACAAGGTTCCTCAGTATCTTGAATGCCTTTGCCTCGATTGATTGCTTCATTGTTGCAGCAATTGTTTTAGGAACTATTTCCTGATCTGTTGGAGATCTTAAACCATGTTCCTCTACCATCTTATCCCCCAATTTGCCTTCATATATCGGATTTGGTTAGAGATTGGAAATATGTGTTGTTATGATTTTGGAGATTTAATATTGTAATCTTTTAATTGACTCTGCGGATTGCTTATCCGCTACTGTAAGACTTATTTTAATTTAATATAATTATGTTTCCTATCAAAAAAAAAATGTTTCTTGTACAGATTGAGCTCCTTGAGCATCTTTTTCTTTGTCGCGAGTGCTTGTGAATTCCACCTCTCCTGCTAATGTCATGTAAATATTATTGTTACCCCACCCCGCTAAGATTTTCTTTCCATTCACTACTGCTTGAGCGTAAGTCTGCTTCTCGTACTTCTCGTAGCCATTAGAATCAAAAGTATCCACCTTAATTCTTATTTCTGTATTACTCCCTTGCAGTGTAAATTTCATCTTAGTGTGGATAAACCCTCCTTCATTCCCTTTCACCTTGATCTTTGCCGCATCGAGTACTCGAAAATGTAAGGTTTCATCGCTTATGGCGAACAGACCCCCGCATTGTTCGCCAATGATATTGAATGTTGCTGGGGACCATAACTCCCAAGGTAGTCCATGGATGGAAATCCAACTATTACAACATGCTTCTACCGTGTGCAGAGTATCAATGTCTTTTGACCATCCTTCAAATAGTAATGTCACACCAAAGTCAAAGAAGCCCTTTTTCAGGTTAATGTAGAAAGAAGCTTCATCCGCGTCGTAAGGCCACCATAGAGCTTTATTAGCCTGGAACGGAAAGAGTTCGACCTTTCTGTCTGTTGAAATCCCTAGAACCCCTTCAATACGCTGCCATGAAACATTTACTTTACTTCTGGTTACTACTATTGCGTCGTTCCAGTTTTTCTGAACCCGCTGCTTATCAAATACTTCCGCATTACTTGGCATTCCACCGACGGATTTCCTTGTCAATATTCTGCTATCTTGAGGGACTATTTTGTGCTTCAGCTGGGCAACACCATGATGAAAGTTGCTTGATCTCCTCCGGTACCAGCTTGTCATCAACTTGTCCAATGCTCTTGAAATATTAATCCATCCTTCTGCTTTTAGTCCACTGGGTACAATGGTAATCTGTTTTCTGCCGTTCTTGTTAAATTTGGACAACTCTAGAAATCTTCCGCATTTGTTAGCAATGCTCTGTATAATGAAGACTGCATTCTTTCCTCTGAAATGTTGAGAAACCGATCCTGTGTTTGGTGCGCCAATAAATTCCTTGAGCCGGAGATTGAACCAACGCGCCTCCTCACCTTTGAAATCCATCAAATAAGTCGATTTCCTATTTCTTTCAGCCCACCATATACACTTCCAAGGACTTCTGAATGTCCCCTTCTCCGCCAAACCCAAATCCCACCCGTTATCCTGAAGCCCATAGATACTCCTAATCACTTTTTTCCACAATGACTCCCTTTCCACAGAACCTCTCCACCACCACTTGCCAAGAAGTGCCTTATTCCTGAGACACACATTCCACATTCAACCCTCCTTTGTCCTTAGGTTTGCGTGCTTGCTTCCATCCGACCACGTGGGAATGGTTCTTCCCGTCAGCACCATCCCACAAGAAGTCCCTCATCATTTTTTCCATTTTATTTGCCACCGTAGTCGGCACCATGAACAATGACATGAAATACGATGGCATCGCACAAATCACAGATTTTATCAACGTGGGTCTTCCTCCCCTTGACAGGAAAGATTTTTTCCAGATTGCTAATTTGTTATACATTTTCGAAAGTACCGGTTCCCAAAATTCCAGTTTCGTGGGGTTTCCTCCCAATGGTAGCCCAAGATACTTAATTGGCCACGTTTCTTTTTTGCACCCACAAATAAATGCCATATCATCTACTTCCTCTTCCAAACAGTTTAATCTCAACACCACACTTTTTCCCAAGTTAATTTTCAGCCCTGAACTGCTTCCAAACAGCTGAATTAAGTCCACTATTGCCTTCACATCCTCTCTTGATTTTGCAAAGAATAGAGTATCATCCGCAAACTGTAAATGCGATATCTCGATTTCGTCTTTCCCAACTGTGAGTCCCCTGACCTCATTATTTTCCCTTGCCTTGTCCACCATCCTCCCCAACACATCGACTACAATATTGAACAAGAACGGTGATAATGGATCCCCCTGTCGTAAACCTCTCTCTCCCTTAATTAACCCTAGTGAGAGAATTTTTTAAAAATGCTCTCTCCCCCTTTCAAACGTCTCCACCAAATTTCAATCGGACTTACCCATCTTTCGTCCATTGACCTCAAGTACTAATTTCAACCGACTGCACCTTTAGTACCGACCGGCGCCGGAACTCGGCCGTCGGAGGAAAGCCGACGGGCTCGTTTTTTAAATTTATTTAGGACCGAAATTGCAAAGCTTCTCGGGATTCTTCAGCCATGAACAGAGGGATGCTAAGAAACAATCTCACGACTTTATGTGAGGCTAAAATAGAGCAGAAATTGTTCATCATCAGTAGGGGGAGGACGGGTCTATCTGTGTGCTTGAAGGAAAGAACCAGAAATGCGACGTATGTACTGGAAGTGGATTTGGAAAGCTTAGGGTGGATCTTGCTGAAATTGGGAGAATACATTAGCAGACCTCAACGTTGCAACGGGTTTAACAGGTTCAGAGGCAGACAATCGGTGATTATCATGCAGAAATACGTCAATGGCCGAGGAAGTTATCTCGAGATTACTAAGTTTGGAGGAAACGGCAATAGGCAGCGCATTATCATTCCAAGTGGGCGTGGAGAATGGGGTTGGAAATGGGCAGCGTACAATCAAGACAACCAGAGAAACCAGGCAGATGATATGGTGAAGCAAAAGTTACCATGCATGGTTAAAGACTGGAGTAAATCACTCATCATAACAAAGGAAAGTGTGAATACTTCATGGGATTTGGTGCGAATCACGCTTGGAAAGGCAGTTCAGAGAGGTATTCAAATCTTTCCATTTCAGGCAAATAAAGCAGTGTGGTGGCCGCATAACGAGGAGGAAGCTGATTTCTACTTGCGAATGGAAAAATGCTTTATGGAGAAACAAGTTACTTTATATTTTGAAAGATGGATGCCGCAAATCAATTGTGAAGAAGAGGTGTTTGAATGCTGCAATAGTTGGGTGCGATTATTTGGGTTACCCTGGGATTTGTGGACAACCGAAATTTTCCAAAGCATAGGAGAAAAATGTGGGGGATTATTGAGCATCAGTTATGACACATTGCACCTTAAAGATTTGTCAGCGGCAAAAATTAAAGTGGTGGGATTGGAAGGTGGTTTCATTAACAGAACTATGAAAATTCAAACAACAAAAGAATGATGGATATTCGAGTGCTAGTGGATTCTGTCGATTTACACGCTTATGCAACATATGAAAAAAGATCGTATGCTCAAGTGGTAGTCAGTGGTGCTAGAGTGTTGGCGGGTTGGGGTTCATCGAATAAAGCTGGTGGAAATGGCAGTTATATTGTTCAGGACGGTGACAAGAAGAAGATGGATTCGGGAAACTTCAATCATCAGAATCATTCAATGAAAGAAGGATACTACGAGACAGAGCATAATTCTCATAAAAGAGGTTCGGCCAACATACCTCTTCTCAAAGTACATGATGCCGAGGTCACCGGAAATGATACGGAAGAAAGAGGCTGCTTTTCAGATCCATTGTTTCGAGGCAAGCAAGTTAAGATTCTTAAGAAATTGAGGCCGAAAGAGAAGGAAGAATTTCTCAAAGGGACAATCAAAAACATAGAGGAATATAACATCCCAATAGAGAGAACATTTGAATTTGTTTATCAGAGAAAGCTGTTGAGGTCAAAGAAAGAGTCAGCCGAGTACACACAGCGAGGAGATCCAACTCTTAAAGTCATCGAGAATGGGAATCATATGCATGAGGCGGAAGATGGGAAATGGGATAACACAATATCAAATGAGGAAATGGATGAAAAGTCAGAGGAAGAAGGCAACATCAGCGATGGGAGCAGTCATATTTCAATAAATTCAGATGAGTCTTCTCCGCATTCAATTGAACTCGAAGGTTTAAGTGATTTTTTTGCATTATCTCCGAGGAAGGTAAACACCCTAACCCATTCCCCTTCTGTTTTTCTTAATCAAAAATCTTTCTCTTCAATTCTTGTGTCAGTCTCGGGGGAGGGAGTGGAGGGAGAGTATCATAGTTCAGTGAGGGGGGGGTCAACGCATTCTGCTGAAAAGTCGGGTTTGTCGGGGAGACTCTTCTTAGGGCACCATTCTGGGAAAGTAGGAGAAGTGGGTGATGGAGTACTCGAAGGGAAAAAAATTGAGTGGGAGACTGAAAATGCTTGTTTAATAAAGATGGGGGTGGATAGAGTGGATCTCTCGGACAATCAAGATGGAATTCAGGCTGATGGAGTGAAAGAGAAATAGAGATCCAATGAAAGTCAAGGGTGATAAGGTCAAAGCAATGAAAATACTGTCATGGAATATCAGAGGAGGCGGTTCAGCAAGACGTCGGGGGTTGATTCGGGCCGTCATTGTTAAAGAAAAACCAGATTTAATAGTGTTGCAGGAAATTAAGAGGGACGTAGTTGATAGGAGATTCGTTTCAAGTTTATGGAAATCAAGGTTTGTGGAATGGGTGAATCTACCTGCATTGGGTAGGTCGGGAGGGATTTTGATTATGTGGGATCCTAGATTCATCTCGGTTAAGGACAACTTGATAGGGGAGTTTTCGGTTTCGATAAAAATTCAGAAGGATGTGTCCATTGATTGGTGGTTTACGGCTGTTTATGGGCCATGTAGACCGAGCCTGAGAAATAATTTCTGGGATGAAATGGCGGGTTAAGGGTTTTATGTGGAGAGAGATGGTGTTTGGGGGGTGACTTCAATGTGGTTAGAAATTTGAGCGAGAAAATGAACAGTCAATCACAAACTTCAAGCATGAGGAACTTCGACTCACTGATACAAGAGCTTGCATTATGTGATCCACCGTTACTCAATGGAAAGTTCACGTGGTCGAACTTAAGGGATATGCCGATTTGCTGTAGATTGGATAGATTCATGTTCACGACTGGTTGGACTGAGGTTTATCCATTCTATAGGCAATCAATCTTGCCTCGAATCACATCAGATCACTTCCCAGTCATTCTGGATATGGAAAAAATTAAGAGGGGTCCGACACCGTTCCGATTCGAAAATGTATGGTTGAGGGACAAAAATTTCAAATCTTCGGCAGCGGTGTGGTGGGAAAATGCAGCGGTTCGAGGTTGGGAGGGATATAAATTCATGATGAAATTAAGATCGATAAAGGTGGAAATTAAGAGGTGGAATGAGGAAGTTTACGGGATGATAGATATGAGAATGGGGGAGTTGAAACGAAAAATCAGCATGTTGGATGAGATGGAGAGTGAGGGATTGGGGACGGAAGAGGTAGCAAATGAGAGAAAGGAAAACAAGATGATGCTGGAAGATTTAATGTGTCGAAAGAATCAAATCAATTATCAAAAGGCCAAGATCAAATGGGTCAAAGAGGGAGATCAAAATTCAAAGTTTTTCCACTCACTGCTAAATCAAAGGAGGAGTAGGACAACCATAAACAGATTGGAAAGGGAGGATGGATCGATCACAAGTGATGAAGATGAAATTGTATCCATTATTTTGAGATTTTTCGAGGAGTTGTATGGAAAGCCAAATGAGAGAAGTTGGGGGATTGAAGGTGTGGAGTGGTGTCCCATTGATGAGTTTATGAGCCGCGAATTAGAGAGTGCTTTTACAGAAAATGAAGTAAAAAAAGTGGTGTTCGAATGTGAGGGTGGTAAGAGCCCAGGGGCAGACGGATTTACATTGGCCTTCTACCAAGAATGTTGGGATATAGTCAAGGGAGACATTATGAAAGTTTTTGAAGAGTTCCATCGCACGGGAATCGTAAATGGGGTTACCAATGAAACTTATATTTGTTTGATAAGGAAAAAAAGTGAATCTATCCAAGTTAAAGATTTGAGACCGATTAGCCTAACCACGAGCCTGTATAAGATTATAGCTAAAGTCTTAACTACAAGGCTAAAAGATGTTATATCGGATACGATCTCGGAATCCCAAAATGCTTTTGTAGAAGGAAGACAGATACTTGATTGTGGTCTTATAGCGAATGAGTTGATAGAAGAAGGAAGGCGAAAGAAGAAGAGAGGATGGGTATTTAAGGTGGACTTCGAAAAGGCTTATGACAATGTAAGTTGGGAGTTCCTCGATTTTGTGCTTGGAAAAAAAGGGTTCGGAGAAACATGGAGAAAATGGATTAAAGGATGTGTGTCGAACGTTTCATTCTCGGTTATGATTAATGGGAGGCCAAGGGGAAAAATTAGGGCGCAAAAGGTCTTCGACAGGGTGATCCTTTGTCTCCGCTATTGTTTAATTTGGTTGTGGACGTTTTGGGAAGATTGATTGACAAGGCAAAAGTAACAAATATGATAAAGGGGATTGAGGTTGGTAGAGACAAGATAGAGATCTCTCACATCCAATTCGCGGACGACACACTATTCTTCGCAAGGAACGAGGAGGACATCAGATTTTTGGTCCAAATCGTGAGATCCTTTGGGTTAATGTCTGGCTTGAAAATAAATCTGGAAAAAAGTGCATTGATGGGTATCAATTGTGAAACAAGTGAGGTTGAGTTGTTGGCACAAGAAGTTGGATGTGGAAAGGAGAGTTGGCCTATTACATACTTGGGAATGCCCCTAGGGGGAAATCCGTTGAAAGCTGCGTTTTGGGAACCGGTTGTGACTAAGGTGTCCAAGAAATTGGCAAGTTGGAAAAAATCTTTTTTGTCGCGAGGAGGAAGATTGACTTTGATATCGTCGGTTTTGAATTCTATTCCGATATATTACTTGTCCCTCTTTAGAATGCCAAAACACATTGCAAAGTTGATTGAGAGGATTTCAAAAACTTTCTTATGGGATGGAGCGGATGGAGATGTTCAAAGTCATTTGGTGGCGTGGAAACATGTGTGCAAACCGAAGGATAAAAGGGGGTTGGGCATTGGAAATATTGTCTTGCGAAATAAGACCATGATGGGAAAGTGGTGGTGGAGATTTTGCACCGAAGATGGAACTCTTTGGAAGAAAATTATTGTGAGTTTATATGGAATGCAAGACAATGGTTGGGACGCGGGTTTGGCAAGAAATGTGACGTTTAAGTGCCCTTGGAAGTTTATTTCACGAGTTTACCCGACTTTTCAGCAACTTGTGTCGACAAGGGTTAGGGGGGGTGATAAGGTTAGATTTTGGGAAGATAGGTGGGTGGGGGAGTCTCCTTTCAAAGAGCTATTTCCTACATTATTTCAATTGTCCACAGTTCACAACATGCCAATTTCTCATTTCTATTGCATAGACAAACAACTCTCAACTCAATCTTGGGATTTTCATTTCAGGAGGGCAGTGAGAGATGAGGAGTTTAATCAGTTGACAGAGTTATTAGGGTTGATAGAGAGTGTTAGGTTGGTGGAGGGGATGCAGGATTATCGAGTGTGGCAGGGGGATTCATCTGGGGTCTTTACAATCAAATCATTCTTCGAGTCGTTTTTCCCACTTACACTTTTTCCACCTTATCCCTTTCTTCACATCATTTGGAAGGTTCCGGTACCGATAAAGATAAAGGTGTTCTCATGGATTGCTACTCAGTGGAAGTTACCAACCTCGGATATGATGCAAAAAAAGTGGCCCTCGATGAATTTTTGCCCGAATTGGTGTGTTTTGTGTAGGAATGACTCAGAAAGCCAAGATCATATGCTCATACATTGTTCATTTTCGAGTGGTTTGTGGGCTAAGGCGTTGGAAGATCTTCAGTTGGTGTGGGTTAAGCCGGCAACAACAAAAGACTTATTTGCGATGGATTTGGGGCAGCAGAAAGGATCAAGAGGAAGAACTTTTTGGCGTGTCGTGGTACAATGCATCTGCTGGTACATATGGCTTGAAAGAAACCGAAGACTTTTTGAAGGCAAGAACGAATCACGAGAACAATGCTGGGAAAGAATCAAGATAGCGATGGCTTTGTGGATTGGCACACATGAAGATTTCAAGAATGTCTCCATATTTGATATCTTGAGAGATTGGTCTTTTATTTATCATTAGAGATTAGAATTACTTGCACTTCTTGATTTAGTGGACCACTAGTCCACTAATGTAATTTGACACTTTAATATCAATAATATATCGTTTCTTATAAAAAAAAAAGAGAAAGTCACACGTTAGAAACACAACCTCTTATCCACCTCCTCCATCTGTCACCGAATCCTTTTTTAAGCATCGCGAAGTCTAAAAATTTGCAATCGACATTGTCATAAGCTTTCTCCAAGTGAATTTTGAGGACCCATCCCTTCTTTTTTTTTCGTCGATATTCTTCAACAGTTGCCGACATGCGACTTCGTGCAAAGAAGATGGAAGAACTGTGTTTTAAAACCACAGTGGTGTTGCCTATGTCGAAATCATGAGGAGAGTCAAGATCATATACTTTTACATTGCTCTTTCGCGGGAGATATTTGGATCAAAGTATTAACAGAGCTAGGAATTCAATGGGCTGTACCTAGGCAAGCCTTTGACCTACTTCATGCCAAATCATGGTACCCGTTCGACAAAAAATTCAGAAAGTTTTGGTTTATCATCATCCATTGCACGTTCTGGACCATTTGGTTGGAAAGGAATAGAAGGATTTTTGAAGATGTGTCCTAGTCAAATGATCAAGTCCGGGAGAGAATAAAATTAAGGGTCGCCACTTGGACTGTCAACTTGTTTCAAATTACTAATTTAAGTGTGTCAGAGTTATTTAGGGATTGGAAGTTCGTATGGTCTTGAGTATTGTATTTTGTTCTATTTCATCAGTTCCTTAAAAAAGTCTTTTTGTAACATTGTTGCGGCCGCACATATGTTGTAACTGTTTCCTAATTCAATAAAATAGTTTCTTATCAAAAAAAAAAGTTGGAGGATGGGTCAATGATTTTAGAAGAAGAAGAGATTGAGAACAAAATAGTTGGTTTCTACAAAAATTTATACAAAAAATCAGAAGGAGAAGGATTGGGTCTCGAAGGGTTATAGTGGAATCCAATAGATTCGGTAGATGCCGAACAGCTGGAAATGCCTTTTTCGGAGGAAGAGATAAGAGGAGCAGTGTTGGAATGTGATGGATCAAAAGCTCCGGGGCCGGATGGTTTTACAATGGCTTTCTATCAAAAGAATTGGGAAACAATTAAAGCCGATCTTACTAAGTTGTTCGCTGAATTCTTCGAGGGAGGATTGTCAATGGAATTACGAATGAAACGTACATATGCCTTGTACCAAAGAAGAAAGAAGCGATGAAGATTAAAAATTTTAGACCGATTAGCTTGATAACGAGTCTGTATAAAATTTTGGCAAAAGTTCTGACAAATAGATTGAAAACGGTGATGAGCAAAACAATTGCGGAAAATCAATGTGCATTCATCAAAGGAAGGCAGATAACGGATTGTTGCCTCATTGCCAATGAAGTTGTAGAGGAGCATAGAAAGAAAAAGAAAAAAGGTTTGATATTAAAAGTTGATTTCGAAAAAGCCTACGACAATGTCGACTGGAGATTTTTAGATTTTGTGCTCCAAAAGAAAGGGTTTGGCGAGAAGTGGAGGAAGTGGATTAACGGGTGCGTTTCAAATGTTTCATTTTCGATTTTAATCAATGGAAAACCGAGGGGGAAGTTTAAAGGGGAATGAGGGCTCAGACAAGGAGACCCTTTATCCCCCTTCCTCTTTAATCTAGTGATTGATGGGTTGGAGCGGTTGGTGGATAAGGCCAAGGCGGCAAATGTTGTGAGAGGACTTGTGGTTGGAAGGGATAACATAGAAATTTCGCACATTCAATTCGCGGATGATACATTGTTTCGTACCCAATCAGAGAGACATATGTTGTAGGTGGTGGAACTTTTAAAATTGTTTTGCAGCAGATCTGGAATGAAGATTAACTTTGATAAAAGTGTTGTTTTGGGATTGAATTATTCGGATGATTGGCTTAATTGGGTGCAAGAAAGAGCAGTGGCCGATTACGTACTTCGGAGCACCGTTGGTAAGGAATCCGAAGAAAATGGAAATTTTGGCACCTGTGGTGTCAAACATGTCGAAAAAGTTGCAAGTTGGAAGAAGTTGTTTCTATCAAGAGGGGGTCGTTTGACAATGATAAAAGCGGTGCTAAGCGCAATGCCAACTACTATATGTGTCTTTTCAAGGTACCGATTCGAGTGGCTAAGTGTATGGAAAAATTGATGAGGGATTTTCTATGGGATGGAGCCGATGGAGAGACGCATTGCCATGTTGTTAGTTGGGAACAAGTTTGCAAGCCGAAAGACAGGGGAGGATCTTGGATTGGGTAACATTCGCTTACGAATAAGGCTCTTTTAGGTAAATGGTGGTGGAGATGCGCGGTAGAAAAAGACTCTTTGCGGAAAAAAGTGTTGGGAAGCATCTATGGGGAAGAAGAAAATGGGTGGGATGTAAGGTTGGCCAAGACATCGATATTGAGAAGCCCTTGGAAGTTCATCTCTCGTTCTCACACGACTTGTCATCAGTTGATTGGCACGGTGCTAAGGCCGGGCAAAGTTTTAAGTCCTCAGTGGTGTTGCTTATGCAAGAAAAGTGGGGAAACTCAGGACCACATCTTGCTACACTGTTCTTTCACGACTACCATATGGATCAGAGTTATGCAGCATTTGGGCTTCCAATGGACTTTTCCATGCAGATCGAAAGACATGTTGCTCATAGAACCGGGATTCCTAAAGGGGAAGGGTCTCACGGATTTTTGGTACTTAGTGGTTCAGTGCATTTTTTGGTCAATCTGGATGGAACGCAACAGTAGAATTTTCCGAGACAAAGAGGATTCGTGGGAGGAACTATGGTACAAGATCAAATTCAGAGTGACGAGTTAGACGCTCAACATTACCGCAGTTTCAGCATATGCTAATATCGGACCTAGTTAGGGATTGGAGATTTATTTGTTGCTAGCGATATGGCTGTTTTTTATTACGGTTATGTTTTGTGGATCGCTCGTCCACTGATTTTGTAAACTATATCTCTATTATAATAAATCATAGTTTTTTATCAAAAAGAAAAAAAATATTCCAAATTGAAAGAACACTGAATAAGCATATGATCCCGATTCTCCACCTCCTTCCAACAAAAAGCACAACATTTAGAATACAGAGCACACAAAGGCCATTTCTTTTGCATCATCTCAAAAAAAAAATAGGCAGTTCATAGTTATTTAGGCGGCGCTAAAGCGTTAGGGTACCCTGGAGCCTGAGACGCAAGGCGAAGCGCACACTTTATCGAAATAAAGCGCATTTGTCATTTTAAAATTCAATATATATAAAGTGAGTTATTTATAATATTACATAAAATAATATTTTTCACAAAGATAACAAATATTATAAATAAAAATTCATTAATAGATAATGCAACATAAATCATAACCAGGGAAAAAAACTTTCATTATTAAGTCATCATTTCATAGTATATTAATCAAAAAGGTTTAAATATCTAAACATCAAATTCCTATTCATCTACCTCAACTATGTCATCAACATCATCTTCCAAAATAATAGTGAGTCATGAGTTTAGAAGAAATTAGAGTAAAAGTTTGCGTAGAAGATTATAATATCATCTAAATCATCAAGTTCTTCTTCATCCTCCTCAACTATGGCATTATCATCATCATAAGGGGAAGATTACAGGAAAAGTTTGCATAGATGACTTCTGAACTTTCTAATAAAAAATTCTTGCATAAATGAGTGACAATAGGATTTTTTTATCATTAAATAGCCATGAACTTCGCTAATTGGGCTTCAAAATTGGTTGGGCTCGAATTAATTTTTATTTACCTACAAAATATCAGTTCACTTATTTAAAGCTGCATGCTTCTGCAAGGAAAATCCTTAATTGGAAAGAAAGACTCATCACATGATGATTTGACCGAGAAAACTCCTTAAGGATCTCCATCCCAAACTCCGGTATCTTCAACTCCCTCAACCAAACTGACACTCCAAAGTTCCTAGCGAAGAACTCAGTTCGTTAACTTTACATCCCTCAAATCTCTCCACTGATGCAGGTCCCAAGATATAGAAGAACCGGAGGAATATTCCTTCATCTGGACAAAATTAGGAATGGTGTCATTATGAACCGATTAAAGTTGGAATAAAATAGGATAAAAATCCTTAAAGGAAGAAACCCCCACCACTTATCCTCCCAAAACCTTACCATATTTCCACTTCTAACCACCACCCTCATAGATGGGCTTAATACTATTTTTACGGTAACAATATCGCCCTCTTGAAAATCAGCCTTGTCCTCAAGGTTGAGACTTGAAACTTGATCTTCTATGAATTCATCATCGTTCCATCCAACATCATAGTCAAAGATAACTAACTCAAAACCAAGGTTGTAGTACATAGTACCAAGATACAGAAAATCAAGGTACTCACGAGCTAATGATTTAATCATAGTATAAATGTGCAATTTTGATTCAAATTCAAGAGCCTTTATTCTTCTCGAAACGTATTGTTAGGTTTGATTGTTTCTAGCCACAATTTTAACAGAAGAAAATCCTTGCCGTATTTATATAACACTAAGGAATTGGAATGAACATTACAAACACGATGAAATACAAATACTTTTTTTTTTATAAGAAACAATATTTTATTAATAATAACTAAAAACAAGGTTCATGAGTGGACTAGTGGTCCACTGACATCAAGAAATACATGATATAAGTTCTCTTTTAATGATACACATATTTCCAATCTCTCATCAAATCTAAAATCGAAATATTCTTAAAATCTTGATGAGTTCCAATCCACATTGCAATGTTGATCTTTTTTTTCCAGCATTTTTCCATAGATTCCACTTATGTTTTTCCTAGTGTAGGCATTTTTAATTATGGGCTTCTCATTCTCACTATTTGGGCCTTCAACTATTGGGTCCGTAACACGTGTTTTCAAGAAAATAAAGATGTTAGAGGAATACTACAACTCCACAATCTCCATATCTTGCATGGTTCCATGTTCAACATCAACAAGAATCAGGTCTTTTGCCCTTGGCCCCACACACCAACTACTTTATCAATTTAATTCCCCATATGCCATTATTCGAGCCTTTTTTTCCCATTTTGTCTATTTGTTGCCCCCATTTACTCTCCCAAATACTCTTCAAAGAAAATAAATAACTATTCGAACTCCAAACCCTCGTTATCTCCTTCGAAGTAACTAATTGAAGTCTAGTAAGTATGTTGCCCCTTGCTTCTACTGAGTGAAAGAATAGCCATATCACTGAACCAACAATCCTTCTTGTTGGATGCAATAATTGTCTCTGCTTGGTAGAGTGATTGAACCGTGGTGCTTGAGCTGCTGTGCAGTTCAAAAGATTTGAGTTGCACCATTACCACCAACTATAAACTTTTGGTAAAGCGGTAAGCACTCGGTCCTACAATTGGTATCAGAGCCAAGTTCACGGGTTCGATTCCCATTAATTGCAAGGAGTGTAATTATTGGGAGGGAGATTGTTGGGTACAATATTGTCCCTGCTTGGTAGAGCGAATTAACTGTGGTGCTTGGGCTGTTGTGCGGTTTAAAAAATTTGAGTTGCACCATTACCACCAGCTATAGTTTTTGGTAAAACGGTGAGCACTCGGTCCTGCACTTGTTCCTTTAACCTCGTAATACGTCGACTGAGGGATCTATGCAATGTTGACTTGACCATTCCTTCCTCGTCTTCGCTTATGTCAGTGTGATAAACTATAACGATGCTAATTGTTAGGGATCATTGGACGTACCAATTACATGGCTGGGTTGAAAGACCCATCCAAGCCCAACACATGAAAACCCACTTGACCTAACCATTTTGCCCTTTCATCTACCCTTGTCCTCACTTTCTAATGCTCGGAATACTTCGAAGTTGTGTTGCTAATGGTGCCACCACCACCACCACGACCAACTGTCGGCGGCCCACTGGCTACCTCTCGTCGGAGATCCCATCACCTCAGATTCCTGTAATTTCCTCTTACCCACCCTTCAATGATCTTTTTGTGCCCTATTTTGCTGTATCCGACACGTGTATCGGTAAAAAAATTTAGGAGTATCATTGCTACATAGATCTAAGGAAAAGCCAATCGCCCGATAGCATGCTTCTTTTCATCACGCCCATGGCTAGGTCTTCTTCTGCGGTATTGCCTTCACAATTAGGCAGATCGTTCCTTCCGCTTATGCTTCATTTCACGGACTCCATAATTCTACCTTGGGTGTTTGTTGTGCATCTCTTCTTCAATTCTAATTCCCCATTATTTTTACTTTGGGTTTTGATATTCGCTTCTTCTCTAGAGCTGATGTTTTGCTCTTCGTTTCCACTTATTTTCTTCATAACTGGTGGTTTCTTCTTCAACGTTGTTGACATATTTTTTAATATTGGTGAGGGTCTCATCTTTGCTGACAATTTGGAAAACTCCGTTGAAGCTCCTTGCAACAGGCTTGGTTTGCTTTCTCAACATCGTCTTCAGCTCCCATAGAGTTTGTAGCACAAATTCCAATTTCTCTTCGAAGGTTTGATCTCCCTCCTCCTTGCACATCACTATATTCTCCCTTGCCTCCCATCTCTCATCTTTCTTAGTAATAGCCATGTCGCTTGCCCTCTTATTTTTGAGTCGAGAGGTCGGACCAATTGTTACAGCCACAAATGATAACCCAATTAGAGGAAACACTGAATCAAGAACTATGAATCAAGAGAAGTAAAATTATGTTTATACTGATTGATAAATTTGACATTATAGAAAAAGACAGAGAAATATGCTCTCCTCGCTCCATTCGAGAGGAATTTTTCCCTCTTGCTCTAGCTAAGCTAGACCTTACATGAAAAAATTCTGGTATGCCTCACTACAGCCCTCGCCGCTCATTTTATTCCTTTCTCCCACGCTTAACAAACTAGCCGCTCCCTAGAGAACTTTGTTGGGAAAAATTCAAGATCACAGTAGCTATGTGGATCGGCACTCATGATGAATTCAAAAATGTCTCGATATTAGATATATTGCGAGATTGGGCTTTTATGTATCATTAACCTTCGTCATATGTACTTCATGATGTAGTGGACCACTAGTCCACTGATGTAATTTGTTCTTATCATATCATTAATAAAATAACGTTTCTTATATAAAAAAAAAGTAGCTAGTACTTGTCTCTCATAAGTTTGGTACCCAGTGGTTGAGTTTTTCACAAATAACCTTGGTGTCTGTGAGGTAAACATGATCCATTCAGATGTCGAAATAGAGGACAATGATTACACATGATATAGTGTTTTTTTTTCACATTCTAATGGGAGTTACAACTTATGAATTCTTTGTTTTTTGATAGAAAACTAACTTTATTATAATAATCAGAGGTTACA
The DNA here is from genome assembly GCF_022965805.1 of Primulina eburnea. Lineage (NCBI taxonomy): Eukaryota > Viridiplantae > Streptophyta > Magnoliopsida > Lamiales > Gesneriaceae > Primulina > Primulina eburnea. Next base: position 99,190 of record NC_133111.1, read on the forward strand.
CCATTTACGCGGATGAGTAATCCGCTGGAAAGTTACAAACAACAAAAAGTAAAATGCATATCAAAACGACATCATAACAATCATCTCACAACCATACAAATTTCCAATCCCTAACAAGATCTGAAATGTGCAAGTGTTTGTAAACTTGCAAGTTGATCGTCCAAGTAGCCACTCTGAATTTTATTTTATCTCAGACTTGATCGACGGACTCCGAGACATCTTCAAATATCCTGCTATTTCTTTCCAACCATAAGGACCAGTAAATGCATTGAACCGTCAAATACCAGAATTCTTTGAGTTTGTTCCCTATGGGACACATAGAATCTAAAAGGAAAAGTTCTTTCGCTTGCCTCGGGAAAGCCCATTGAAATCCCAGCTCTTTGAGAACATTAGTCCAAATACCTCTCGAGAACTCGCAGTGCAGAAGAAGATGATCTTGATTCTCCTCATTTTTTCGACATAAGCAACACCATTGTGGCCTTAGCACGCAATCCTTCCACCTTCTTTGCATCGATTCGCATGTTGGCAGATTCCCCAATGCCACAATCCACGAGAAAATCTTAATCTTTTGTGGGACTTGTACTTTCCTGATGTTATCGTAATAATTGAATGTAGGAAAATTAGAAATAGGGAAGAAAGAGTCATAAAAAGATTTGACAGAGAAAAAGCCCAAAGGATCTTCCAACCAAACTCTGAAATCCTCAATACCCAATTGCAGTCTGACAGACTATAAGACTCCTAACAAAATAGTGAACTCAATTGACTCACCCTCATTAAGATCTCTTCTAAACCTCACATCCCAAACGAAAGTAGAGCTCCCCTATTGACGACCTCTATGAAGTGACGAATAGGTTTATTCTTTAAAATGCAGATACGAAACAAATACAGGAATCTGCTTTTAAAAGAGACACCTCCCTCCCAAACATCCTCCCAAAATTGAATTAAATTACCCTCTCTAGGCACCACACTAATAAGTTGATGAAAAGCCCGGTAAGATCGAGAAATAAACTTCCAAGGACTTCTGTAAGTCGTCTTATCCGCCAACCCCATGTCCCACCCATTTTCCTGTAACCCATATATACTCTTCATGACTTTTTTCCACGACGACCCTTTTTCCACAGAACATCTCCACCACCATTTACCAAGAAGAGCCTTTCCTGAGACTAATATTCCACAATCCCAAACCTCTTTTTTCCTTTGGTTTGCATACCCGCTTCCATCCGACCACATGGCAATGTTTCTCCCCTTCTTCACCATCCCACAAAAAATCCCTCATCAGTTTTTCCATTCGACTAGTCACCGTTATTGGCACTTTGAAAAGGGACATGAAATAAGATGGCATCGCACAAGCACAGCCTTTATCAAAGTAAGGCGACCCCCTCGTGATAAGAATGATTTTTTCCAACTTGCTAATTTCTTGGACATCTTCGAGAGCACTGGTTCCTAGAATTCAGTTTTTATGGGGTTGCCTCCCAACGGTACCCCAAAGTACTTAATAGGTCACCTCTCTTTATTGCACCCAATTGTGTTTGTCAAATCATCGACCTCCTCTTCCGAGCAGTTCAATCCCAGCACTACAGATTTTCCGAAATTTATTTTCAACCCTGACTTATTACCAAACAGATTTACTATATTCACAATTGCCAACACATCTTCTTGCGATTTTACAAAGAACAGAATATCATCAGCAAACTGTAAATGTGAATTTTATCTCTCCCAACTTCGAGCCCCATAACTTCATTAACTGCCCTTGCCTTATCCATCATCCTTCCCAACACATCGACTACTAGATTGAATAGGAATGGCGATAATGGATCTCATTATCTTAATCCTCTCTCCCCTTTTATTTTCCCACACGGTCTTCCATTTATGAAAATCGAGAAAGATACATTTGATACACATCCCCTGATCCACTTCCTCCACCTCTCGCCAAATCCTTTACTACTTAACACGAAGTCCAGAAAACTCCAATATACATTGTCATATACCTTTTCCAAGTCTATTTTGAGCACCCATCCTTTCTTTTTCTTCCGTCGATACTCTTCCACTAACTCATTTGAGATTAGGCAGCAACCCAGTATCTGTCTACCTTGAATAAAAGCACACTGGTTCTCTGCGATGGCATTACACAAAACTTTCTTTAGTCTAGTTCTCAAGACTTTAGCCAATATCTTATACATGCTCTTGATCAAACTGATTGGTCTAAAATCTTTAACTTTCCGCGCATCGTTTTTCTTTGGTATGAGACAGATATATGTTTCATTTGTAATTCCATTTACAATCCCATCGGCGAAAAATTCAGCGAACACCTTTACCAAATCCATTCGCATTGTATCCCAATTATTTTGAAAGAAAGCCATTGTGAAACCATCCGGCCCCGGCGCTTTTGAGCCATCACAATTAAACACTGCCTTTTTTATTTCCTCCTCCTCAAATGGTTTTTCCAATTCCTCCGCCTCACCCCTCTGTATAGGAGTCCAATCCAGCCCATTAAAACCCCTCCCCACCTCATCCAAACTCTCCCCTACACCCTCCGATTTCCTAATCAAATTCTCGAGCTCTTCCGACCAAAAACCACATGTCTCCATCTCATCCAACAGCTTAATCTTGTTACTCAACTCTTTGATTTTGACTCCCACGTCGCCAAACACCTCTCTGTTCCATTTGGACACATCTGTTTTAATCATTTTCAGTTTCTCCATAAATTCGTATCCTTCCCACCCCTAGATCCCCCCCTTGTCCCACCATGTCTTTACTAACTCTTTGAAGTTTCTGTGTGACAACCATGCATTCTCGAATCTGAAGGGAGCTGGACCCCATCTCAACTTAGCGGAATCAAGAAAAATAGGAGAATGGTCTGAAGTAATTCTTGGAAGCACCTTTTCTCTAAAATTGGGGAACAAATTTCTCCATCCCCCCGAGAATATCGAAAAGTTCCAACTCTTGTATCATGATATTCTTTTCTTTGCGAAATCAATAAGCGATGTGATGGCGATAATGAACATTATAAAAATGTTCGGCAACTACTCTGGGTTGAAAATAAATTTGGGCAAAAGTGTTGTGCTTGGATTGAATTGCTTGGAAGAGGAAGTGGAAGAGTTGGCAGAACGTGTTGGGCGCAAAAAAAATAGCTGGCCTATTAATTATCTTGGGCTACCGCTGGGAGGTAATCCAACTAAGAAGGAGTTCTGGGAACCCGTCCTCTCGAAGATGTCAAAGAAATTAGCGACTTGGAAAAAGCTTTTCTATCGAGAGGAGGCCGTCTAACTTTGATAAAGGCCGTGCTAAGTGCGATGCCGTCCTATTTCATGTCCCTTTTCAATGTGCCGGTAAATGTTGCCAGTAAAATGGAAAAAACTATGAGAGATTTTTTGTGGGATGGTGGTGACGGGGAAAACCATTGTCATGTCGTCGGATGGAAACAAGTGTGTAAACCAAAGGAAAAAGGAGGTTTGGGATTGGGGAATGTTACTCTCAGGAATAAGGCTCTTCTTGGCAAATGGTGATGGAGAAGCTCAGTGGAAACGGGGTCTTTGTGGAAAAAAAATTATTCAGAGTTTATATGGCATACAGGAAAACAAGTGGGACTTGGGGTTGGCGGAGAAGGCGACATTTAGAAGTCCTTGGAAGTGTATTTCTCGGTCTTACCTGGCTTTTCATCAACTTATCAGGGGGGTGCCTAAACAGGGGAATATCATTCGGTTCTGGGAGGATGTCTGGGAGGGAGATACGTCATTTAAATTAAGATTTCCATCTTTGTTTCGTATTTGTACTTCTACCAATGAACCCATTCGTCATTTCATTGATGTTGTCAATAGTGGGGATAGTCTTTCCACCATTTGGGATGTCAGATTTAGAAGAGATCTTAGTGAGGTTGAGGTTCTAGAGTTCACTAACTTGCTTCGAGTATTAGACAGGGTCAGACTGGAGAGGGGTACGAAGGATGTTAGAGTTTGGAGGGGGGACCCTTCAGGTTTGTTCTCTGTTAGCTCTTTTTATTGCTCATTCTTCCCTTTCTCCACCTTCTCATTGTTCGATTTCTGTAATACCATCTGGAAAGTTTCTGTCCCACACAAGATTAAGATTTTCTCGTAGATCGTCGCCTTGGGGAAGTTGCCTACGTGTGATTCAGTGCAAAGAAGGTGGAAGACTCGTGTTTTAAGACCGCAGTGGTGTTGCTTATGTCGACAGCACGAGGAGAATCAAGATCATATACTTCTACACTGCTCCTTCACTACAACGATTTGGGCTAAAGTTTGCAACGAGCTGGGGATACAATGGGTTATGCCGCGGCATGCTAAAGATCTCTTTCATTGGAATTCAGGAGGCTCATTCAACAAAAAAAACAGCGATTTCTGGTACATGATCGTTCACGGCATATATTGGTCGATATGGTTGGAGAGAAATCGAAGAATTTTTGAAGAAACAGCAGAATCTGTTGACAAATTATGGGAAAACATCAAATTGAGAGTCGCAACTTGGACAACTACCTTGCAAAAGTTCGACCACTTGTGCATTTCAGATTTATTGAGGGACTTCAAATTTATTTGGTCATGAAATCAGTGTTTCCTTGTAACGACGGGGTACTTTCGAGTTGATGTAGCTGTACTGTTGTCGTGGAATGCTCATCCACGCTCATATTGTAATTTCATAATATTTTAATAAATTTAGTTTCCTATCAAAAATAAAAAACTCGCCCCAAAATAATTCTCTCAATCTCGGCTTAACTGGTCCGTAAATTGCTGAAAACCACCAAGTTGTCTCATCTTTCCAACTAATCTCAATCGACACCGAGAATTCCCCAATCAAATTATTCTTGACTAACACCGCTCGGGGATCCCACATCACAAGAATTCCTTCAGAACTTCCAACTGATGGCAGACAAACCCAATCGACAAAACTTGACTTCCAAACGCTTGCAACGAATTTTCTTTCCACCTTTTCTCTTTTAGTTTCCAAAAGAGCCACAATGTCTGGTTTTTCGTTAAGACTGATCGTCCTAACCAATTGTCTTCTTCTCACTATCCCTCCACCTCTTATATTCCAAGAACAAATTTTCATATGAACACACTGGGGCCCTTCGAAGATGAACCTCACTCATAGTTGATTCCACTTTGTAATCTATACATTTCCCTCTTCAAACTATCATTCGAAATCTTGTTCCCTTCTCCACATTTGCCCACTGGATCACTACCCGCCACCTGTCTTTCAACACAATTCTTTTCCTCCACCACCTTCCCTGTTTGAATACCTCTCTCTTTACCCTGCTTTTCATCAATCCTTCCTAACCCCCTCTCCCCCCCCCAAGAAACCACTAGACAGACCCAGTGCTGAAAAAGATGACGGTAGAATACAATTTAACGAGAAAGAATGATTAAGAAAGGAAGATTGAATACCGTTAAATGCATGTCCCACAAAAGGTTTCATATTTTCCGTTAGAATGGCATTTGTGATTTTATTTTTTTCCTTTTTCTGGTGAGAACAACCAGTCCATAGCTGCTTCTTCTTCTTCAGATGTTGCTAAGTTATCAGAGCTGAGGAAATCGATGCTATCAGAATCCGAGGACTCAAACCCCACTTCTAGCAAATCATCTTGAGAATCATCAAACTCCGTTTCCTCGAAATCTTCCGAACCGACAACCCCTGAATTCCTCCAGATCCCCCTGTTGAGAATGTTGTTATCTTCATTTCCCCGTTTGGCTTGCTCTTCATTTCCTCCTTCAACAAATTTTTTAGTTCTTCTACTGTAGGTCTTCCCAAATTTTGTCATAATTTTGCTGTTTCTGTCGAGGCCCACCCTATTATCTTGGACATCGTCCTGCTTGCTGTTCATAGATTCTATAGAAGAGCTTCTGAATTTTTCTGTTTCTTTTGGATCGATTTTCCTCAAGATCTTCAATACATTTTTCTCAATTTGATGTATCGGGGCCGCACTCCTCCCTGCTGGACTCTTTGGTTGATCTTTTGATATTATGGACCCCTGTTTCTCATCCATTTTTTTCTCCCGAGCACCTTGATTCAACTCCAACTCTGTCATCTGCCATGTTTGTTTCTTGGACAGGTAGTACCTCGAGAACCGATTTTCCTTTATTAGATTTGCTAATTGATTCATCCTTCTCCGATAGTGTCCTATAAAGATTGTTGTTTCCCCACCCCGCCAATATTTTCTTTCCATTCACTACGACTTGTGCCTAAATCTGCCGAACATACTGCTCGTACCCATTAGGATCAAAAGTTTCGACCCTAATTTTGATCTCGGTACTTCTCCCTTCCAGTGGAATAATCATCTTGGTGTGAATAAAACCTCCATCAGTTCCCTTCACCTTGATCTTCGCTGCTCCAAGCACTCGGAAATGAAGGGTGTCAGCACTAATTGCCAGTAGGCCCCCACAATGCTCGCCAATAATTTTGAACGTAGCCGGTGACCAAAGTTCCCAAGGTAGTCCACAAATCCATATCCAACTATTACAGCAATTTTCCACCGGATCCATCGTGTTGATATCTGATGACCACCGTTCAAATAACAAAGTCACACCAAAATCAAAGAATCCTCTTTTCAAATTGATGTAGAAAGAATATTCAGCCGCATTGAGAGGCCACCATAAGGCTTTGTTTGATTGAAACGGGAAGAGTTCAACTTTTCTGTTTGTAACCTTCAGGAGAACTTCTTCGATTAGCTCCCATGAAGAATTTACTCTGCCTCTGGTGACTACTATGGTGTCGTTCCATTTCTTCTGAACACTGGTCTTGTCACGAGTTTCCGGAAGTAGCATCGTCCCACCATTAAATTTCCGCACCAAAGAACTCTCATCTGTCTTCAACGGGGCTGCACCGTTTAAATTGTTTTGCTGTAATCTCCTCTTCTGTTGACCCCCTTGTCATCAGCTTATCCATTGCACTTGATATTTTAATCCACCCCTCTGAATTGAATCCACTAGGCACAATTGTAGTGTGGTTCGTGCCCTGCTTGTTGTATTTGGACAATTCTAGAAATCTTCCACGTTTGTTGGCAAAACTCTGGATTGTAAATACTGTGTTTCTGCCTCTAAAGCGATGAAATACCGAGCCTGCATGGGGTGATGCAATGTAATCCTTAATCCTAAGGCTAATCCAGCGCGCCTCCTCGCAATCGAAATCCAACATGTAGCATGAAGTCCTGGTTTTCTCAGACCACCATATCGACCGGCCTTCAATCCCCAACCTTAGAGTAAAGATTTTAAATTCAATCTTAATCGTTTCATCCCTGTTTGGTACCCTATTTTCCGTTAAAACAAACCGACGATATCTGTTGTTGCTCACAGCCATATCAATACCGAAGAAAACTAACGCGCCAAGGCCCGAAGAAAAACTGGACAAAACCTAAACAACGAGAAGGATCGAGAAATCTCTGGCTAAAACTAACGAAACTGATGAGAAGGTGAAACCGACGACCGGCCGACGGTGACGTCGGAATAATTAGAAGCGGTCGTCGGAGAAGGAACCTCGATGGAAGATGAAAGGTGAAAGGTTAAGACCGTTTGAAAAGAGAACAAAGGATGGAGAGAGCATTTTTAAAAAATTCTCTCTCTAGGGCTTTTTTCGGTTTCAATTACTCAATACAGCTTATGAATTCTTGATTACACGTATTGCTAAAAACCTCATTGTACTGGGTTATTTTCTCATATAGAATTACTTGTACAATTTTGTGTTGATGATCCATGATATGTTGGGAATGTCTGTTGGTTGTAAAATGAGATGCATTGGTTTGTTCCGAAATGTTGTTCCCTTATCTACTCTGTGTATCCTTTGTGTGTTGATAGGGAACTGGGATACATTGGAGGTCCGACCAAAAGAGAGAGGGTTGGATACCAGGCAGAAGCTTCTCCAATTTTATAACGAAAATTATTCAGCCAATCGCATGCATCTGGTAATATATGCTAAAGGTAATGATTAGGATCTATTACAGATGTTATTGACCTTGGTGTTATATGATTACAACTTATTCATATGAATATCAGATGACCTTGATAAATCTGAAAGCCTGGTGAAGAACAAGTTTGAGAAAATACGAAATACAGATTTAGGTTGTGTCAATTTTACTGGTCAGCCTTGTGATTCAGAAAATCTTCAGGTAATAAATCTTTTCTTATATGCTTTGAGTTAGATTAAGGAGTTATTATGGTGCAAAACACATTTTAGCTGCTTCATTTCACCATTGATATGAAAAAAGTTTTAAAAAAGTGAAAGTAAGATACTGATGTTGGTTCCCTCAATCTGAATATTTTTAATAGATTATTGTCAAAGCTGTCCCAATTAAACAAGGTCACAAGTTGAGATTTGTATGGCCATTGACTCCTGGAATTCGTTATTACAAGGAAGGGCCGAGCAGGTATCTGGGTCATTTGATTGGCCATGAAGGAGAAGGATCTTTGTTTTACGTGCTGAAAAAGTTGGGTGGGTGTTGAACTTTCTTACTATGCAGAGTCCTCAATTCCACTGCTTGCCTACTTTCTGGTTTCAAAATTAATTTTTGGAAACATGTTTCATGTCTTGATGTGCTTAGATATATATGTAACTGTAAAATGAAGGAGATGCCACGCTATTGTCTAATTTATAGCCGTTAGAGGACTTGGCTCTTTGAACAGTATTCTTGAGTTGGATTGGCTTTTTTTACCACCAACAGTAAAATGAATATTTAGCAATTAAGTCCAATTTTGAAAAGTATATTTTCATGTAATTATTGACGATAATTATATGGAACTTCCCTTACCTTAATGTGCCACTGTTCTGCATTATGTTGAATTCTTAGTTCAGTTTCAGATAATTTAAATTCTATGTTGAATTTTGAAAATATAAGATACTACATGGCTAGGATACGACAATTATTAAAAAAATGTATAAATATTATATATATATATATATATATATATATATTTAGTATTAAAAATAAAAAATTGTAGAGATATAAATATTTATATAAATATATAGTAGTAATATGTATACATATTTATGTAAATATATACAACGTGCATCTTCAGAGCATTGATCCGAAGGCGAAACGTGTCTGCAGCGTGTCCTCACCTTGTCCGACTGGTCATCTGTAAAAAAGTCAGCAACACGGATTTTGCCACATCCGCGTGCATGTCGTATCCATGTCCAATACTTCAGAATTTTTTTAAGGTGTCCGTGCTATATAGTGTAAATTCTAACCAACTCTGATGTTGTCATTCATCTCTACTGCCTTTGGATGCTTTTCTAGTTGTATACATTGTCTTACATTTTCTGCATAATTTGATGGAAAATGCACATGAATACAATGTTTCTTTTTCCATGAACAGGTATACAATGTCTTATATTTTTATGCATAATTTGATGGAAAATGCTAATGAATATGATATTTCGTTCCCATGATGGCATCACAAAAAACACAACATTAATCGACATGTTCTTTAGATGATAGGATGAAAAATAGAAAATGAATTAACAACCCAATGTGATGGATTACATAGTTCAGGAGAATCGCTGTTCTTGGTGTGGCATCATATAGTGGAAAGTTAATGAATTCTTTGTTTTCAGAGGCTACAGTTATTTCATCCATGATTTGTGCAGGCTGGGTTACAAGTTTATCTGCCGGTGAATCAGATTGGACTTATGACTTCTCTTTTTTCAAAGTGGTTATTGATTTGACTGACGCTGGCCACAGTAAGTGATGTTATTTTCTTCTCATTTTTTTATCCTTTTGCTTTCAGATGGATGGAATTAGGCTTTTTTAAGGTTTGGGTATGTGTTTTTATTCTTCTTACCATCGTGCATTTTTCAAAATTTTATGTTATATCAGAGCATTTTGAGGATATCGTGGCTCTATTATTCGAGTATATTCATCTCTTGCAGCGGTCTGAACCCTGCAAGTGGATATTTGATGAGGTAACACTGATGATTTCTTTTACTTCTTCATTAAACTGTCTTCTTTCTACCTTACCACCAATATATTATGTTTTTCCTTATAAGCTCGTGATGCACTCAGTCAAAACAGTGCTGAAAAACATGGTTTTCTGTATTGCTTGAATCGACATCTGAATTATCACTTTGCTTGAATCATGAACTGTGAATTTATAAAAAATATACATCGCCAATCAATTTATGCGGAACAGATCCCAAATCTGATAATTATAGTTTCTATGGTCCTTTTGTTTCTTGACTGGTGTTGTGAAAAGGAAAGCTATCATACATATAAAAAATTTGTCCCATACGGCCATGGGAGCACATTTAGTGAACTACATTTAGGGAATGTAGTCAATGTTCCTGTTGACCATCTCATTCCTTCTGACGTACCTGTACACTGCTCCTTTATTAGCAAACTCTTAGCTATCTTGATAGATAGTTAAATTTCCTTTTCTTTGTATTTCAAAGATATTTGTTTGGGTTTACATGAAATAATATCTTTTGGAAGAGCCGATTCCAAATTAAGCTTACACTGAGAAATTTCATTATTTTGGAGGCATACAATATTCGGTTATGAAATATGATCATGATATGTCTTGCTATTCTCTTTTATTTACTAGAGCGTAGGTATCCTTGCATGAAAGTAGTTTTCTTAACGCATTTGATGTCTCCATTTTTTAAAATGCTACTACCTCCATACTGATTTGGTAAGCATGTTCTTTTTACATTGTTTGTCTGAAATTCTAACATCTTCCATTATAACTTGTTAATGAAGCTTGCAGCCATTTGTGCGACTGCCTTCCATTATCAGGACAAGATCCGTCCTATAGATTATGTGGTTAATGTTGCATTTAACATGCAGGTAGCTCAAATCATCTTTATATATGCTTGCACAGTTAATTGCCAATATTTTGCGATAAACCATTTATTTATTTTTGGACAGTATTTAAAACATTAGATTCTAATTAATAACTAGAAAAGTATTTTTGTTACACACACACACACACACACACACACACACACACACACACATATATATATATATATGTATGATTGAAGGAACAACAATTTATGAAGAATTTTTTTGCGATAAACAAAACCTTAACATGATACTTGATAATAATCCCTTTTCTACTATGCATGAAAAGATTATGAAACTATGGGGTTTGATATTAGAAATTCGCTATATTAATGCAGCTTCTGAATTAGTTTGGAATTATGGTTTATTTGTAGAATTTCTTTCTTTCTCTCTCTCTCATCCAAATGTTTACCTTTCCATGTCAACCTTTTAAAAAATGTATCAGTTTTATCCTTCAAAAGATTGGCTGGTCGGATCTTCTTTACCGTCAAAGTTCAATCCGGATATTATTCAGTCGGCATTGAAGGAGCTCAGCCCATATAATGTTAGGTGAGTTTTCGAGTTATTTGCCAGTTCATATAGTTGTTTATAAGCTGCATCAGTATTTTTTTGTGGAACTTTGTTACTTTTAACTTCTGTAATAAAATGCATGTGGTACCAATGAATCTATTCTATCTCGACTGAATACAGTATCATCTCAGACTCTATTCCATTCCGTGTTAGAGGAGTGGCCACAGGTAACAAAAAAAGAAGAGAGTAGGAATAAAAGGAAAGATTTGACGAGCGTTCCAATTGTATACATTTTCAAATCGTAAACAAATGTTTTCCTCTGCGCCATCCCTCTGCTTGGACTAGAAGCTTGGAATCTTGCATGTTCAAATATATTTAGATGTCTCATTGTGATAAAATACTTAATTTTAAATGTTCTCTTGCTTTGAATTTATGATGGATCATTTACTTTTTTTTACTTTAACGGTGATTTATTCATATAGAATATTTTGGGAGTCGACAAAGTTTGAAGGATTCACAGATTCAATAGAGCCTTGGTATGGAACTGCATATACCGTGGAGCGATTGGCTGGATCAACTGTGGAGGTTGGTATTTGTTTATGTTATGAAGCATTCTTTTCTTCTATCTTTGTAGTGTGTTTCACTTGAGGTGTTCCATCTGTTTTGATTTGCAGCTATGGATTAACAGAGCTCCTAAAGAAAATCTTCATCTGCCTTGCCCTAATATATTTATTCCAACGGATTTGTCACTTAAAACTGTCTCTGAGCAGGTATGTTAACATATAGCTTCACAAGATGACATTAAGAGATTCTTGAGTTATTTGGCATTTACACTGAATTTTTTATGTTCCTGGTTGATCCAATCACTGTAACAGATAAAGTTGCCAGTTCTTTTGAGGGAAACAACACACTCAAGGTTGTGGTACAAGCCAGATACAGCATTTGCCACTCCTAAGGCATACCTCAAGATTGATTTCAACTGTCCCTTTTCTGGAAGTTCCCCTGAAGCAGAAGTCCTTACGGAAATATTTACACGTTTATTGATGGACTACCTAAATGAATATGGTAAGTTTCTGATTGCTGAGAATTAAATGGGCGCGACCTTAATTCATTAAACTGCTTGTGACTATAAGAAACCCAAATGCATACTGTATTTCTTCATGCATGTATTTCTTCATGCATTGGATGCTAGTTCTCCCTTTGACATCTTCCCTCGTGTCAAGTCCAAGATCATGAAGCCAATGTTTTGTTTTTCTGGCTTGTGTCAGCATATGATGCACAGGTTGCCGGTCTTTATTATGGAGTTAACAACACGGAACATGGCTTTCAGGTGCTTTTTTTCTATATTTTACTGCATGCTATTGGTGGCACCTTCCACTCATTGAGTATTATTCTTATTGACGGAGGAATTTGGAAAGAATAACCTCTAGGATAGTCTGTGGTTCTTTATTTTACCCATTCAATTCATGGATACGCTAAACTGTATTGAGTTCTGACATGGGCCCCTTAGACACAATAATATACTACAACAAAATGGAAAGTTGTAACAACAAAACAAAAGATAAGATAAGATAACAGCAAATCCTATTTCTTAATAAAAGATGACAGCAAAGTAATTCATTGGGCTTGAACTTTTCATCTTGTTGTAGTGTATTATTGCGTACGAGGCCCATGACAAGTTCAAACTGTCTAGTGTTTAAACACATTGATTCAAAGTTTTAGTACAATGTGATATCATTTCCTAAATGAGTGATGTTCTGGTCAAGTTTTTTGAATTATTGGATTTGTATTATGATCACTGTGCCAGTTATTCCTATCTTTTTAACAAATTCTTTGATTCCCTATACCATATCAAGTTAACCATCATCTGTGCAACTTCAACTGGAACTTATTGTTTTTATCCATCATAATTCCTTCCCTTCATAGGTCACTGTGGTTGGATACAATCATAAACTGAAGATCTTACTGGATACCGTCATTCAACGGATTGCTAACTTTGAAGTGAAACCTGAAAGATTCGCAGTTATGAAGGTATGATGAATCATATGGTCAAAATATTCTTAAAAGTTCAACTCTCTAGGTTATTTGCCCGGATCACCATTACACTGCCCTTGTGTGACACCTAGCATCACTGATTCTTCCAATCCCTTGCTCTTTTGTTCTGATCACGGTGAATTGGGAGCCTTTCAAATCTGTATGTGATGATTTCTATAAAAAATTAAATAAATCTCAAAATTATTCATGTGACAGAGCTCATTCTGTAATTTTAGTTTTTTTTTTTCCAGGGTAGTCTTATTCCTTCTCTGTGTTGTTTGAAATAACTTTCTTGGTTTGCCATAGTTCCCCTTCTTATAGGAAAGACTTTTGCAGGTAGAAAGCAGTTATTAGAGCGATGTTGAGTTTATTAGGATGCTTTTTGTGGCTCGAAGCCAAAAAGGGAAGGTGACAAAGGAATTATAACCCCCACTCCCTTCCCTACCTGAAATTGCACAATCGTTATATTGTGGACAACTTGGACAAAGTGAACTCAGGACCAAACTTATTGATTAGAACATTTATTTATCTTATTACATTTTGTAGTAGGTGTTTTGGATTCTCTTTCCCTTTTTCTTAAGCAATCCAAAGCCACTACTCCATGGCTACAAACTTGTTTGAAGTCTTCCTTTTGCATGACCAACTACGGATTTTGGCTGATAAGCTACACAGTTTTTTATTTACTTCTTAACGGTTTTGCTTTGCCTTTTACTTCTCACATACAACTTATTACTATTTTCATTTTTTAAGTTTAGTTCGGTCCATGTTAAAATGAGCAAGGTCGCATTTAGAGTATATGTTTCTTTCCCTTTGACGGGTGCATTTTCAGATCAAGTTTGGCCTTCTTTATCAAAAGGTATTGAATAAATTTAAAACTTAAACCAGACTGCCGGTTCAGTCAGTAACTGGTGACCCGGATGTTAATTTGACAGTCTTTCAATTAACCAGCTTTCAATTGAACCATGAGAAACCTGAATAAACCGGTGGTTTTGTGTTGGAACCAACCAATGACCCAATTGTGAAAATTGCACCAGGTGAATTCCTATTGTTTTGATTGGTCTGTATTTTAAGCATTTTTTAAAATTATTTCACTTATTTACATTCATATTCCTTCATCCATTCGATTTTTAATTGAAAACCTTGGAATAAAAATCACTTATTTCTTCTCTCATCAGCGTTTGGCATGAATTTGATTGTAAAATTTTAGTGTTAATAATTTATTTATTTGATTAAAATAATTCATTTCAAATTTTTAATATGTGTGAATATGTACAAGATAGTATAAAAATCTTTTATCATAGAACATGATTTTGTTGGTACATACATAAAGAGTATTACTATATATGTTTTTAGGAGTTGAAAGCTTTGCGATTGATACTTTACGTGGATGCATTTAAATTCTTGTTGAATTATCAAATTTTTGCGATAGAAATATATTAGAGCATAAATAACGATCAAACTATGTTATATTTAAATGCTTGATTTATCGATAATAGTTGTTGTAAATATTCTCATAAAATAATTTTTAGAGTATAAATTATGACTTTTACGTGCTTTTACAAGTTTTTGTACTAATATAATAAAATATTTAATTCCATATTTGACAAGAATTTAGCCGACGATTCGACCACTGTTAACACTACTTTGATTTGTCAATGTCCGGGCTGGTTTTAAAAACTTTAACAAAGACCATCTCATCTAATATCTCAAGTGATTAGAGAGGAAAGTATGTCTCTACTCTCTAACATGCTGTCAGGTGTCGGTGGTATTCTTTTCAAAAAAGCAGCAGATGGATTATAGAGTTAGGAATTGGGGGCATTCATATCTTCTGAATCATATATGACCAGAAGCTGTTTGTTGATTATCCCATCTGGTGCGCATTTGAACAGGAACTGATCACAAAAGAGTACCAGAATATGAAGTTCCAACAGCCATATCAGCAAGCTATGTACTACTGCTTGTTAATACTGCAAGAACAATCATGGCCCTGGACTGATGAACTTGAAGTTCTTCCTCTTCTCAAAGCTGATAATCTTGTTAAATTTTACCCTTTAATGATGTCAAGGACCTTCTTGGAATGCTATGCGGCAGGTCCTCTATCCTCAAGTGTGCTTGATCCTTTGTTTTTTTTGCTGCACCTTAGGTTCGGTTTCTTACTCATTTCCTATTTATTTTAACCATTGCTCACATAAAGGAAATCTTGAGCCACATGAAGCGGAGACAATGATGCAGCATATTGAAGATGTGTTCTTTAAGGCTCCTAATCCCATATCTCAGGCTTTGTTTAGATCTCAATACATGGCAAATAGAATTATTAAGCTTGAGAGAGGATTAAATTACTTCTACAGTGCTGAAGGACTAAATCCAAGCGATGAAAATTCCGCTCTAGTCCATTACATTCAGGTATGCTTTAAAGTTTGTAGAAAATGGTGAGATTTTGTGAAGTAGAACCAATGCAAGTGATCTCGATATCTGTTATTTAATATTTGTCACTGTTCCGTGTTAGCTTAGCACGATACTACATATTTTATGGGGCTGCACGTGTTCTGGTTTTTTTTTTTTCATTTCTTAATGAGCTCGTGTCTTTCCACGGAGACGGTCAGAAGCAAGCTGAAAGGATGGTTGTAGCAATAGATAAATTTATTTATAGATAGGATTGTTGTATTTTTTTATTTTTGAATAGTTATGTAACCCCCAGGCTAGTGGAGATAATCTAGGAACTGTTGCCTCCATATTAATCACCCATCTATAGTATTGAGTAGAATGTAAATAATATATGATAGAAACGACAATCTTAACTTCAAGTATTGACAATAAGCAAGATCAAATAATGGAAATGAAATGATAAGGAATTTATTACAATAAAAACAGGAGTCTTTTACATATAATTATGACCAAAGTCCTAAGGAATTTATTACAATAAAAACAGGAGTCTTTTACATATAATTATGACCAAAGTCCTTCACCCGAAGAAGATACAAATTCCATAACTGCCTATGTTTTTCCCTCTTTCCCACTATAACTACAGTAATGTACTATTTCTCAATTCCGTTATCCAGTCCATTCGAACTCTATATTCCCCCTTTTTTAACCCTTTTAGCGTGAACATTCAATATAGGTGGTTTGGAATTATTTTGACAGTCTTGGCTAGGGGTGTAAACGAACCAGATCGAGCCAAATATGACGAAAAATTAAGGCTCGAATTTGGCTCGAATCAGTTTTATTCGAGTTCCAGCTCAATTCGAAGCTCAAAATTTTAAATTTTTTGGCTCGAATGCCGTTCGAATTAAAGTTAGAGTTCGACTTGAAAGATTCGAACATGTTCGCGAACTATTTGAACTATTGCTCGAAAACAAGTACTACAAAGGCTCGAAATTGATTTATCTAATATAAAATTATATTATATTGATAAAATATAAAGGCTCGCGAGAAGCTTGCAAATTATCGAACAAAATAATTTGGGCCCGATTTCGTCTCAAAAAAGTTTGAACGTGTTCGAGTTCGGCTCAAATTCGATAAACTCGAATATGAATCAAATATTCTCGAAAAGCTCATGAACCGATTCAGTTTGTTTACACCTTGGTCTTGGCCCAACTTAATAAAACCCCCCAAACCCAAATCCATAACATTACCTCTTCCCGAACGTTAGCCTTGTCCTCAATGCTAGAAGTGGGAAATTGACGACGTATATCTTCTTTGCCTCTAGCTTTGTCCATGGATCACCCTTTCCATTTTAATAAGACCTGCTTCATAAAATACCCTTTGTGCTATGTCACCCGCATTCCCAAAACCTGCTCCGGATTGTACACATGTTCCATTTCTACCTCCAAGTCTTCTGGTAACTTTTTCTCGGCTTGCATCACTCGTCGTGATTGTTTAAGTTGTGAAGCATGGAACACGGGATGCACCCTGGATTCTTCTGGCAACTGTAATGTGGGGACCCGGACGCTAATTCATTTCTTAATCATTTTTGGGAATAATTGGATCAATTCAATACAAGTGCAGAACATAATAGAATCAGTCTGATATAAACATCAACATAAAAGTACAAGTCTTGTACAATTACATTAAAGTCAAACTAGGGTTGAATCACTACAATCAAGTGCTGAAACCTATTCTACTTCTGAGTCCGAATCTCCACGCTAATAATGATCTATCATCCTCTTCTCGACCATGATCCTGTCCCACCTGTTGTCATGCACACATACAAACACAACAACAGCCAGATAATTCCGGTGAGAATAATATTCCCAGTATAAACAATGTATACATGCAATCATATAAATATATACATAAGCATATAACAGTTATCAATAACATGTATCAAATCTGAAAACATGATATGATATAAAACTGTAAATCAACTCATATTTCTGACTCGACTCTGATCTAGTCTAGTCTTTGGATCCCGGTTCCCGGACGTTGGCACATTATATCGAATCTCTGCAATAGAAGTCGATCTACTCCTAAGCAACATCGATATAACCAAACATCCAATGTCTAGGAACCTCTGCCCAAGACTTGGCACCTCTGCCAATGACTCGTTCTCGTAATCTATCTTCTATTCTCTGTTATTCTATAATTCAATAGAATAAGCATATACATTCAAGTAGTACAAGGTATTAAAACAATAATAAACAAGTATGTGGTTTTGGGAAACTCGAGTCAAATCTAATTCGAGTCGTATCTCCCGGTTAAAATTGATTTATACATTTCTTTTATCGGGGTTTCGATCTGGCATAACATTTGAGAAGTACCATATCAATATACAACTCATATCACAATCTGTTCTGATCAATACTTGATTTAGATTAATGTCAATGGTATAACGGCACAATAACGATATCCCCGGTAACTCAACAACACGAGATATCAATTACAATTCATAACCAATAGCCAATACAATCCATAATCTCAGATTCTGTACAATCTCAATCAGATATAATCTAAAAAATCATAACAATTCCATATTGTATCCGTTCTTCAATCTGGTTTCGATTATACGATGTCTAATATCTCAAGAACACCATATATTAATCATATTTGATTCCTTCAATATCATATTTTCAAATCGTATCAAAACATAAGAAAACTTATGTCTTGTCGAAGCCTGTAACGAGAGGAACATGGTACTGAACTCAGATTCAAATTCTAACGGTCGGATCTCGTACGAGCAACGATTTACGATTCAAAGAACTTGGAGCTTTCCTAGGTGTTCCTCGGTTCTTGCTTGCTGTTTCTGAGGGAATCAAGACTCGTTATATATATAGAATGCATGGTTAAGAAACGTGGCATTATTCTTTAAGCAGCACGTCTCGCGCATATGTGCGACCCTCCTCGGCGCATATGCGCGACCCTCCTTGGCGGTTAACCATCACAGCAGCTCGCGCATATGCGCGCACCATCTCCGCGCATATGCGCAAGACCTACTGTCTCGGCACTTGGCTTCTTCACATGCTCGCGCATATGCGCGAGGTTCTCTGCCCAGACCTTCTGCCCTCGCACATACCATATCACATGCTATCTCGACTCGTGCCTCAGAGTGGTGCCTTCTATAATCACATCAATTCAAAATCAATAATCTTGGATTAACAGAATATAAATCTCGGGCATTACATTTCTCCCCCCTAAGACACGATTTCGTCCCCGAAATCACAGGCAGTCAAATCATATCAAATAAGAAATGTATAACAGAAGCTGAATAGAAAACTCGCATCATTGAAATAACTCTGGGAATCTCTGTCTCATATCTGATTCAGTCTCCGAGGTAGCTTCTTAAATGCCATGACGACTCCACTGAACTTTCACAAGCGGCATAGTCTTCGTTCTGAGTTGCTTTTCTTTACGATCGAGAATTTGAATCGGCTTCTCAAAATAACTCAGAGTTTCATCCAATTCTACCTCATCTGGCTGAAGAATATGTGAAGTATCGGGAATATACTTCCGTAATAAAGATACATAAAAGACATCATGTATTCCAGATAAAGAAGGCGGTAATGCGAGTCCATAGGCACGATCTCCTATCTTCTCGAGAATCTCGTACGGCCTAATGTATCGTGGAGACAATTTCCCTTTCTTGCCAAATCTGATAACGCTTCTGAAAGGAGAAATCTTCAAAAATATTCTGTCTTCTGCCTCAAATACCAACGGTCTACGTCGAACATTGGCATATTTGGCATGTCTGTCTTGAGCTGTCTTCATTCTCTTCTGAATCAGCTTTACTTTGTCCAATCTCAGGTACCTCAGAAATATCGTCCCAATACAAAGGGATCTGAATTTCTTACCATACAACGCCTCAAACGGAGCCATCTCTATACTCGTCTGATAGTTGTTGTTGTAAGAAAACTCACAAAGTGGCAAAAAATCTTGTCAACTAGTGCCAAAATTTAGCATTACAGCTCTAAGCATATCCTCTAGTGTCTTGATAGTCCGCTCTGACTATCCGTCTGTCTGAGGATGATATGCAGTACTCAGATGTAACTTCGTACCTAGAGCTTGCTGCAAACTGTGCCAAAAGTGCGAAGTAAACCTAGGATCACGGTCTGATACAATCGACTTTGGCACTCCATGCAATCTGACCACTTCTCTGACATAAACTCTGCCATCTGGTCGTGTCTGTACGTCATCTTGTACAGAATAAAACATGCTGATTAGGTCAATCTGTCAATCACGACTCAAATCGCATCACAACCTCTGGAGGAACGTGGTAGCTTCGTCACAAAGTCCATAGAAATGTGATCACATTTCCATTCAGGAATCGATAAGCTATGCAACAGACCTTCTGGTTTCTTTCTTTCGGCTTTCACCTGTTGGCAATTCAGACATTTGGATACAAACTCTGCAATATCTGCTTTCATCTGTTTCCAATAGAACTGTCTTTTCAAATCATTGGACATTTTTCTGCCACTAGGATGAATACTGAATCGACTACTGTGCGCTTCTGACAATATCTGTCGTTTCAAATCTGAAACATCTGGCACAACAAGACGATTATTCACATATAATACACTGTCACGAACCTAATATTCTGATCGATGCCCTGTTCTTACCATCGCAATGGAGTTCTGAACATTCTGATTAACTTTCTTAGCTTCTTTAATTCTCAAAATCAGCTCTGGTTCAACTTGAACAGTATAAAGTCTCAACGGTTTACAATCTTTCGACTCAGTGCATCAGCTGCTGCATTCGACTTTCCCGGATAGTACTTGATTTCACAATCAAAATCTTTAAGCAAATCAAGCATCTTCGTTGCCTCATATTCAGCTCTGACTGTGAAAACAGATATTTCAAGCTTTTATGATCAGAATAAATCTCAAACTTCTCACCGTATAGGTAATGTCGCCATATCTTCAGTACAAAAACAATGGCCGCCATTCAAGATCATGAATTGGGTAGCGAGTCTCATGTGGCTTCAGTTGTCTGATTGGATAGTCAACATCGGAGCACTGGTTAATCTCTTGTTCAACTCTAAGAAACTGGACTCACACTCCTCTGACCAAACAAACGGAGCATTCTTCTGAGTCAGCTGCGTAATAGGTTTAGCAATATTGGAAAAATCTTTGATGAATCGTCGGTAATAGCCTGCTAAACGCATAAAACTGCGCATCTTTGGCACTGATGTCGGTCTCGGCCAACTGAGCACGGCTTCAACTTTACTAGGACCGACAGAAATCCCATCTCCAGATATAATGTGACCCAGAAATACAACATGTCTCAGCCAAAATTCTCATTTCGAAAACTTGGCATATAATTTCTCAGCCCTCAGAGTTCTTAAAACAATTCTCAAATGTTCGACATGATCATTCAAATTCTTTGAATAAATCAAAATATCATCGATAAAGATAATCACAAAATCATCGAGATACTTCTGAAATATATGGTTCATCAAACCCATAAACACGACTGGAGCATTCGTCAAACCGAACGGCATGACTATAAACTCATAATGGCCATACCTGGTTCTGAAAGTTGTCTTCGAGATATCAGAATCTCTGACTCTCAGCTGATGATATCCAGATCTCATATCGATCTTGGAATAAACAGAAGAACCCTGCAACTGATCAAATAAATCATCGATACGAGGCAAAGAGTATTTGTTCTTTACCGTAGCCTCGTTCAGTTGCCGGTAGTCAATGCAGAGTCTCATTGAACCATCTTTCTTCCTCACAAACAGTACTGGAGCACCCCAAGGAGAAACACTCGGTCTGATGTACCCCTTGGCCAGTAAATCTTCTAACTGCTCTTTCAACTCTTTCAATTCAATCGGTGTCATTTTGTATAGAGCTCTAGAAATAGGAACCGTACCTGTTGCCAATTCAATGCTGAAGTCTATCTTTCTGGCTGGAGGCAACCCCGGAATCTCATCTGGGAAGACATCAGCAAACTCACATACCACTGGCAGATCTGCCAGTGATGGGCTCGACTTCAGTACAACTACTGAATACACAAGGAATCCCTTTGCTCCTTTCTGTAATAATCGAGTCATAGACAATGCAGATATCAAAGACCGTAAAATTTCCATTTTTCAGCCATCTCATGTCTGAATCTCACAATCTTATGGAAACAATCTACGGTAGCTCTGTACTTGGTCAGCATATCGATATCAATAATGCAGTCAAAATCAGACAACCCAAGTACAATACAATTTGAATCAATCTCATGCTCGTCATACTGTAGTACACAATGTTTAACAAAATTCACTGATATCAAACATGTCCCTAAAGGAGAAGAGACAAATACTACAGCAGATAAAGACTCAATAGGCGATGCATGTATCAATGCAAATCTTTCAGATATAAAAGTATGGGAGGCATCCGTATCAATCAATACATAGGCAGGATAACCACAAAGAGAACAGTTACCTGCAACATCATCATCTGGTGCTTCCTGGGTATGTTCTTCAGTCAAAGCAAATACCCTGGCCTCCTGTCTAGGAGGCTGGCTGACTGTCTGGCTTCCTCCTGGCCTTGGCTGTGACTGGGCTGGTGCTGGCTGGAATGTGTGGACAGCAGATGATCGTCAATCAGGCTGAGCCACTGATCCAGATGATTCAGCTCCCTGGGATCTTTGGTAACTTTTCTGTGGATAGACTCTGGCAAAATGTCCCTGCTGTTTGCAGATGTTGCAACTACCAAACACTCCCCGGCATTGCTCAGTCGGATGTCTTCCGCCACAAGTTCTGCAATAGGCCCCTGTATAACTCTGTCGGGAACCACTGGAGCTGGATGAACTGCTCCCTGACTCCTTAAACTGTTTCCCTCTGGCTTTCAGATATTCTTTCTTTCCACCGCTGCTACTGCTGCTATCAAATCTGGGAGGGGGTTGGTGGAACTGAGGTGAAGATGGTTGTTGTTTCGGTGCTGGTGCAACATACGAAGCTCCTTTCTGTCTGATCAGACCTGCTTCAGCTCCCTTGGCTCTATTCAAAGCATCAGCAAAATTATTCGGTCGCCCGGTGTTCACCAATGTAATGATCTCAGGATCAGCCCATTGATGAACTGATCAGCAACAACTTCGTCATTTTCAGCAACGTGTGGAGCAAAATGCAACAAGATAGAGAACTTGGCCACATATTCTTCTATATTCAACTGACCATGTCTCAAATTTGCAAACTCTGCACCCTTGTCCTTTCGGTACGACACTGGGAAAAATCTTTGATAAAATTCAGTCTTAAAGATATTCCAAGTAATCACGGTACCTCGATGCTCCAAAGCCCTCTTTGTAGTGAGCCACCAATTCTTTGCAACGTCATGCAATTGATGCCCAATCAATCTAACTCTTCGTTCATCTGTATAATCCAATGAATCAAACAACATCTCTATATCATCTAGCCAGCTCTCACAGTCAACTGACGTCTCAGTGCCTCTCAAAGTCGGCGGTTTGAACGACTGAAACCTCTTCAGCAGCGTTTCCATCGGTGTTGCTGAACATCCATCGGATTAGCCGAGGTACTGCCCTGTTCTGGGATTCGTCGAGGAGGCATATCTGATTATTCAAAGGGTTAGCAATCAAATCTGATAAATCTGTCTCAGTCCCCTTCTGATCATCTTACCTCTGATCAAGAATCGGTTCTGATTCATTCTCAATAATACACATTTCCAATCAAATCAGATAATCAGGTAAACATGTATTAAAGCAGTAAAACGTGTTAGCAATCAAAAGTAAGGAAGAAAACTCAATCTACCCCGCTCACTAGCTTCTATCTCAGTCTAAGGAACCTATTGCTCTGATACCACATGCTGTGGGGACCCGGACGCTAATTCATTTCTTAATCATTTTTGGGAATAATTGGATCAATTAAAATAACTGGTTCTAAAATTTTTTTAAAAAAAAAATATAAGTGCGGAACATAATAGAATCAGTCTGATATAAACATCAACATAAAAGTACAAGTCTTGTACAATTACATTAAAGTCAAACTAGGGTTCAATCACTACACATCAAGTGCTGAAACAAATTCTACTTCTGGGTCCGAATCTCCACGCTAATAATGATCTCTCATCGTCTTCTCGAACCTGATCCTGTCACACATGTTGTCATGCACACATACAAACACAACAGCAGCCGGATAACAACGGTGAGAATAATATTCCCAGTATAAACAATGTATACATGCAATCATAGAAACATATACATAAGCATATAACAGTTATCAATAACATGTATCAAATCTAAAAACATAAAATGATATAAAACTGTAAATCAACTCATATTTCTGACTTCTAGTCTATGGATCCCGGTTCCCGGACGTTGGCACATTATATCGAATCTCTGCAATAGAAGTCGATCTACTCCTAAGCAACATCGATATAACCAAACATCCAATGTCTAG
Organism: Primulina eburnea; assembly: GCF_022965805.1. Lineage (NCBI taxonomy): Eukaryota > Viridiplantae > Streptophyta > Magnoliopsida > Lamiales > Gesneriaceae > Primulina > Primulina eburnea. The sequence goes on from NC_133111.1 coordinate 123,345, forward strand.
GCACCTCTGCCCAAGACTTGGCACCTCTGCCAATGACTCGTTCTCGTAATCTATCTTCTATTCTCTGCTATCCTATAATTCAATAGAATAAACATATACATTCAAGTAATACAAGGTATTAAAACAATAACAAACAAGTATGTGGTTTTGGGAAACTTGAGTCAAATCTAACTCGAGTCGTATCTCCCGGTTAACATTGATTTATACATTTCTTTTATCGGGGTTTTGGCTCTGTTCTGTCTTGGAAATCTTCAATACCAATCTGGCATAACATTTGAGAAGTACCATATCAACATACAACTAATATCACAATCTGTTCTGATCAATACTTGATTTAGATTAATGTCAACGGTATAACGGCACAATAACGATATCCCCGGTAACTCAACAACACGAGATATCAATTACAATTCATAACAAATAGCCAATACAATCCATAATCTCAGATTTTGTACAATCTCAATCAGATATAATCTGAAAAATCATAACAATTCCATACTGTATACGTTCTTCAAACTGGTTTCGATTATACGATGTCTAATATCTCAAGAACACCATATATTAATCATATCTGATTCCTTGAATATCATATTTTCAAATCGTATCAAAACATAAGAAAACTTACGTCTTGTCGAAGCCTGTAACGAGACGAACACGGTACTGAACTCAGATTCAAATTCTAACGGTCGGATCTAGTACAAGCAACGATTTACGATTCAAAGAACTTGGAGCTTTCCTAGGAGTTCCTCGGTTCTTGCTTGCTGTTTCTGAGGGAATGAAGACTCGTTATATATATATATATAGAATGCATGGTTAAGAAACGTGGCATTATTCTTTAAGCAGCACGTCTCGCGCATATGCGCGACCCTCCTCGGCGCATATGCGCGAGACATATCATCTCGGCGCTTAACCATCTCAGCAGCTCGTGCATATGCGCGCACCATCTCCGCGCATATGCGCGCGAGACCTACTGTCTCGGGACTTGGCTTCTTCACATGCTTGCGAATATGCGCGACACGAGCCGCGCATATGCGCGAGATGGGCAGCGCATATGCGCGAGGTTCTCTGCCCATCTCGCGCATATGCGCGGCTCGTGTCGCGCATATGAGCCGCGCATATGCGCGAGACCTTCTGCCCTCGCACATACAATAGCACATGCTATCTCGACTCGTGCCTCAGAGTGGTCCTTCTATAATCACATCAATTCAAAATCAATAATCTCGGATTAACAGCATATAAATCTCGGGCATTACATGTAACTTGTAAACCACCTCAATATTTTGTGTAATAGGAAAATGCCCATAATATCTTGCAGATAATTTCAGTTTTATTCTTTTGGCTACCGATTGTTGGCGGTGTGGTTGTAGTTTCACGTACATCCAATCCCCGACCTTAAAAGAAATGTCTTTACGATGTACGTTAGCATATTGCACCATTCGTTGCTAAGCTCGGTATAGATTGTATTTGAGTTAGCATAACAACTCATCCCGTTCTACCAATTTTCTTGAAACAGCCTCCACCAAAGTTTCACGGGGTAAATACCAGTGTTTTAAAAAGCGTAGCGTAGACCCGTAACATTTTTGTCTTGTCATAGTATAGCGTAAATAGTGCAGCGTATAGCGTAAGCTATTCGCGCATGTCAATTATTTAATTATTTAATTAAAGAAATAGAAATATACTTATACGAGTAAATGAGTGAGATAGTTAGAGATGAAACCATAGTAATTCATCTTTACATGCCAAAATAAGTTAATCCAAATAACCAAAAACATCAATTTAGAAAGTCTTACAACTAAACAACATAACCTAAAAATAATCGGTATCATCTGACTTTACGTCACTATCATCATCAAGACTATCTATGGCTGGAAAATTTCTACTATGGAATGGAAGGCACGCCTCTGAAGTTTATAATCGATTCTGAATACTTGGAGGTTGAGTTCTTGACTTGGGGAGCTTTGGGTCGTAGCTTGGACATGTAGTTTTTGGCTCAAATCTGCCAATTTATGGCCATTGAATTTATGGCCCAGATAGCATTCGGTATTTAAGAAATAGCGCCGCGAAAAGCGTGGGCTATTAAAACACTGGTTAAGTACTGAATAAAGGTGGGTGGGGCCTTCCATACACTATTTCAAAAGGGGTCATTCCTGCCGCAGTATGAAATGATGTGTTATACCAAAATTCAGCCTAGAGTATATATTTAGCCCAAAATCTTGGTTGTTCTGAGGTCATCACAAATAAATCTCCAAATACTTATTCAACACCTCAGTTTTCCCATCTGTTTCTAGATTGTAGGATGAATTCATTCTCACTTGTGCCCGAACAACTTAAAATATTGCGACCAAAAATGACTTATAAATTTAGGATCATAGTCACTTACTATTGATTTTGGTATCCCATGCAATCATATGATTTCTTTGGCGAACAATCCTGCGGCAGTTCTAGCTGAACAGGGATGTTTCATTAGAATGAAATGAACACACTCGGACAATCTATCTGTTACCACCATTATTGCCTCAGACCTTTTTGATTTTGGAAGTCCCATAATAATAACCATAGCAATGTCCTCCCAAACCACTTTCGGTATTGGCAAATGTTGAAGCAAGCATGCCAGAGTAGCCTGGTATTTTTTTCGCTGACAAATATCACTTTCAGCTACAAATTTACATACATCTGGTTTCATCCCAATACAAAAACTTTGTTGATAGCCGATGCATGGTCCGGATTGCTCTTGTATGTCTCCTTATTGGAGTTTTATAAAACTCCTCCAATATCCGTCTCGCACGACTGGACCTCATTGGAACTGCCAATCTTCTTTTATAAAATAAACGTATAAAACTCCTCCAACATCCGTCTCGCCCAACTTGGCCCCGGCCCCGGTGGAACTACCAATCTTCTTTTAGAAAATAAACGCCCTTCCAAGATATATATGATGGAACCCTAGTTCAACCTCCAACTTATCAATTATCTGTTTTTGTAAAGGCTCTTTCTGACATTGATTTACTAAAAATTTACTAAAATAGGGTGAGGATTGTCCAACTTGTCGGCTATTAAAATGGGGATTCCCCGTTTAGACACAAGCGAGGATGGAAGTGGGTATGGGAGCCGAGATATAATTTGGGGGTGGGGATGGTGATGGCATTCTTGGGAAAATTAGGAGTACCCAATACTGGAATTGTTACTAAAACATGTTGAAGCTCAAAATCTTTTTGTGCTTTGGTTTCCCACGGAAAATTGTTTTTCTTTAATAACTCGGTGACAGCAAAGAAACTCATTCTTGCTGATTTTGGATGTGTTACCCAACAAGATTAAAGTTGTCAAACGGATTAGCTCGTCTATATCTAACGGGGCCGCCCCGCGAGGTTGGAAAAATGTAGCGTCATTAACCGAACCACTACTAAACAGATTGATAAACATGTAAAATTTAAACTTGATAACAATAATTAAACAGCGAAAATCAAATAACTTGATAATTTTACAACCCAAACGAAAATTAATCTCAGTCTTAAACGTTAATGCAACCATATCGAAAACATAATCATGCACGAGAATACGAAAAACCAAATAAAACCTCCAGGCTACACTGGATCACCACTGAAAACTCAATTGCTCTAGTCACTGCCCTGGCTGTCTGAACCGTCCAACCTAAGACCTGCCCCATGGAATGAGGTGTCGAAGATGAAAACAAGGACGTGAGCGACAATCGCTCAAAACGAGAATGTACTCGTATACAAATTGATATGATGCGTGTGAAATGCAATATGCTCAGATATCAAGGATCAAGTCAAGAATCTCATACTCAGTCTAGAGGCGCCTGAGTGTGTAGTCTCTGATCTGCCCTAGTCATGTTTTGGCTCGCACACTCATCATCAAAACGTGGATCTACAATGTCCAGGGTCGTCAGAGCCTGCGGGTCCCTCAAACATTGTAGTTCTCGATGCCCAACCGTCCACAATACAGAACAAGTTTGAGCGGCCCCAACAAACGAGTTATATGTCAAAAGATTTCAGGCCCAACGAGATATGTCATGCATAATATGCCAAAATTAGTAAAACATGTATTATTCAACATATAAATATAAATCATATAAGTGTGTATACTACGTTTGGATATCTCAGTCAGTACATCACGTACCTCACTAAATCAATCTAAAAGAAATCATATAAGTGTGTATACTACGCTTGGATATCTCAGTCAGTACATCACGTGCATCACTAAAACAATCTGACAGAAAGCTTACTCGTCTGAACCTAGACAATACCAATGTAATGAAATCACTATCAAGCTAGATTCTGAATTGCCAAACATGCTTCAAAGTTTTTTCTAATGATCCTTAAATCATTATTTAAGGTTTTAGGATTATACATGCGTTCGTCGTCAGCCACTCAGCCTGTTGATGATGTCTCGATCTATGTCCCGGTTCACTGACCCCTCTTCGAGTCAACATTAGCTCTGAAGCTTCCCGACACTAAACTGCCTTAGAAACTGACTAGAAAACCTAAGGTATATGACTAGAACTCAAGAGAAAGTAGCTAAAGGAAGCGATGTAGGAAACAAATGAAATCAGCTTCCATTTTATAGGCTGCATCCGGACTAGTTCAGAAAATCTGAAATCAATCTTATCTACCACGTGTTAGAATCTCATTCGTCTAGTTGCATTTCTCGGGATAATGTAATCTGAAGTAGATTGGGTGGTCCATTTTAAACTCGGTGAATCCCAACATGTTGATCTCGAATTATCAATTCTTTATAATGATTAATTAACAACTCTTTAATTATCTCTTAATTAGTACTTCATTCAAAATAAGGATTCAAGTCATTACAAAAACCTCATCCTCAACCCACCTTGCCCTCTCCGCGGGTGTGGGATATGCGAGTCAACCCGTCAAAAAATTAATCAATTAAAAATACGAAAGCAATGCCAATGTTTGGATTTCAAACAAAAATATTAGCAATGTCATACAATCAAACAAATCATATAAAGATTTCAATGTCATCGATTTTATTTTGACTAAAAAACCACATACCCAACCCAAGTAATATGAATAACATAAAGATAAACTTAATTATAAAAAAGTAGAACGCTGAAACACATCATCAAATACTAGTATCAAATTCTCAAAATGCATTCTTTAAAAGTAAGTGTCTTGATGCATCAATTAACAAAAATTTAATAGAAAATTAAAAATTTTAATTTTAAAAAAACTGGCGGCCTGCAACCCAAACAAGTTTACCCGTTTTGACCCGCCTTCAAACGGGTCAATAAAATCGTAATCCAACCCACTTATTTTCTATGACGGTGCGGGTTATCCCGAGAGCCTTGCCCGTTTTTACGGCTCTAAACATGATGAAGGGGAGGCTGTTGTATGTTCTAATATCACTTTACGGAACGCAATTAAGTTCAGTAAATATTGCCACAAGCGTCAGCCTCCAACTGCTTTCAAACCTTCGGGAGTTTGGGTTCTCTTTAGTAGTATATTTGGTGACTCTGTGTTTAATGATATGATGAGGAGGTTCCACACACAATTACATCTACCATAACCCATATTTTGGGGATGGGCAATGGTGCAAGCCACAAATTTATTTTAAGATTTTTAATGAACAGATTGGGGTGGTTAGTTGATGACGGGAACATAATTCAGAGTTTGGATGGGGAATAGGTATCAAGTTATGGCAAGCGGTGCATTTGGTATGAAGGGCAAGAAGCAACAATTCAGAGGAGTTACCCTATTACATGTAAACCCACACCTATACATTATGTATGTTCGCCGATTAAAACAAAAGGGGTAGGATTTTGTGGGATTGGGTGGATTATCAATGAGCTCAACACAAAGCAATGGATGAAGGATCAACGTTGAGGGGTCAATTTGATATTAAAGACGGGTTAGTATCTGCAGAAAATCAAATTCTTTGTTTGGGCCTTAAGGACAGCGCTATTTTCAAGGAGGCGGTATTGTTACGGACTAATCCTAAAGGTCCAAAATATTTCAGAAACGATTGCTTGTTGAAGAGGGAGGAGTTTGAAAATAGGGAGGATATTAGGCTGGAGTGGTTGGAGGGAATGGGATATGCGTCGTTTTCTTTCAGTTATCTGCAGCGGAAGCTAGGCAGGAGAATAGTGTATTTCGCTGGTAAAAGGAATTTTTCCCTAGGCTGGGAAGGAATACTCTCTCCTTGTTCCTTGGCGTGGTAGCCGTGATGGTGGGTAAGGCTAAAGTTATATCCTCTGTACAAAGAGATGCTCTCTATTCCCTAGATATTGCTAGAAAACTGAACTCGTAAATTAATTTTAGAATGACCATTTCCTCGCTTTCCTTCACGTTGTATTTCCCCTTGCCCGCATAGGCTTTTTCCTATTTCTTTAGAAGACTCTTGGCAACGCTAAATTTCCAGGCTCAATTTGTTTTGGCCCGTGACAGGCGCCACTTTCCCCAATAGTATCGAGTCCCAATACACCACTTGCCCCAATAATGATTCTCCATAATTCGTGTTTTTTCTTGATCGTATTTATGATTCCCTTTAGTATAATTGCTTCGGTTTCAACTGTTTGATGTCTTGAATATAGGGCCTCAAGTTAAATCTAGATTAATGTATAAGTTGTTTCATATATTCTGTTGCGTATAGATACGTGATGGAGTTGCTTATCTTAGATTTGCAAGTAAATCATAAATGGTATTAAATACTATCAAAGTTGTTGAAATTTTATTGCACTGCCAAGATGGATTTTATTAATTCCTCTGTGCTCGAGATTTTATGTACAATGAATTGGTAAAACATGCAGGTGCACCAAGATGACTTTAAGTTAAATGCCCAACTGCAACTTTTTGCGCTGACAGCGAAGCAGCCCGCTTTTCACCAGCTTAGATCTATTGAGCAACTTGGATACATTACTGTTCTCATGCAAAGGTAAGAAAGCATTTAGTTCTTTCATGGCACCAAAACCATTTTTAATCATTATTTGTTGCCTCTATTACTCCATGGCAAGTAATACTTGAATTACTTTAGGAATGACTCTGGAGTTCGTGGTTTGCAGTTTATCATCCAATCCACTGTCAAGGTATAAAATGAATAAATGATGCAAATTGTTTGTGTTTATCATTTATTTCTGTCTTTATCCATGAATCGTACAAGTTCATGATCCGTGACATTGTAAACTGACATCTCACTCTTTCTGTTGAGCTGGGCAGGGCCCTGGACAAATTGATTTAAGAGTTGAATTGTTTCTGAAGATGTTTGAAACTAAGCTCCATGAAATGTCTGTGGACGAATTTAAGGTATGTTTTGACTTGTTCCATGTAGTCCAGCTGTTATTCATGACTCTGTGTTCTCCTTTTACCTGCAATAAATGTCTCCGAAGAAGTTTACTGAAAATGGCTTAACTGGAGGCACAAACATCAAATCTCTTATCCTTCTGGGAGTAACAGTTATGTACGTGTGCCTTGTTGGATTTGTTGGAATTATAGAGGAAAGGCTGTGATACTGGACTGATGGCTTAATATGGGATTCTGGGGGCACAAACAACCCTCTCTTATCAATCTGGGAGCCATAGTTATGTGCACATGCCTCTAGATTTGTTGAAGCTGTAGAGCAAAGGCTATGATACCTTGCTGTCGCACAATTGACAGTTTAAACATTTAGGTATCAAACATGTTCTTACAGGAATTTATTTGACCGAAATCATAATCACTGATGTTTGGATCATGTATTTGATGTTGAAACCTGAAAAGTTGATCGGCAAGTATTTCTGCAAACATATGAAAGCAGGTTGAGTGATGAGTGGAAACCTTACCTTGAGTTAGCAAATATTATCATATTAGACATCTATTAATGGTATTCTGTAAAAAATATTTATGCTAACAGCTACCTCTGAATTTATCAACTTGAAAGCTGAGACGCCCCTAGCATATTCAGTGCTAGTTTAATGTGTCACCTGTCAGAGATGCCTTCTTGTCTAGTAATTAAATTTCTTTGTTTAATGACATTGTACCGCTGCTTCAGTTAATGACATACTCGTTATTTTTTATCTTCGAAATTTTCAAATGAAGATATGTAATGGTCTGCCAATACAAAATGGCATTTTTATGAGAAAATCTGTGGTCATTCAAATTTAGTTTCTATGACACAGAGCAATGTGAATGCACTTGTTGAAATGAAGCTTGAGAAGCACAAAAACTTACAGGAAGAATCTGGTTTTTACTGGAGGGAAATATTCGATGGAACCTTCAAATTTGACCGGAGAGAGTGCGAGGTATGGACATCAATCAATTGACTAATATTATGAGTCACGATTTCACAATAATTCATATTGCACCTTTGCGAAAATAGGCTGCAGCACTGAAGCAACTGACTCAGAAGGACCTGATAGATTTCTTTAACGAATATATCAAAGTTGGTGCGCCCCAAAAAAAGGGTTTGAGCATTCGAGTTTATGGGAGCCCGCATTCTTCTGAGTACAAGGCAGATAATTCTCAATCTACTGAATCAAACGTTGTTCAGATAGAAGATATTTTTAGTTTCAGAAGATCTCGACCTCTTTATGGTTCATTTAAAGGAGGCTTAGGCCATGTGAAGTTGTGAGACAAGATTGATCAAACCTGCTTGTGAGGGGAAAGAAAGGGGAAAGTGAAATTTAGATTACAATTTCAGCAAACAACGGCTCCAGAGATTTGTCATTTGTTGACATTACATTAACTTACTTCACGGATTCAAAATTAAATTATGCATGTTTTATTGATATTTTAGACAGTTTGCTTTTGTAAGTGCGACTTGAATTTGACATGTGTATTTTTTAGCTTATTTTCTGTGGATTAAATATGCTGCCAGAAGAAGGCGATCGAATTACTATCCTATATATTTCCATTTGGTTTTTATTTGGATAAAAAATGTTTACATATATTTGTGCTGAGGCTTTGATAAGTATTTTATTTCAACCATTGTGGGTTATTGTTGATGGGTTCAAGACACATCCCACTGAGTGGGTTATTGTAGATGGGTTCCAGATTTATGTCAGCTGTGCTCAAAATTACAGAATTGGGGATGAAGAGCGATACGGTGGATTTTGGGAGATGGAATGCAGTTGATTCTTAAATATCGGTCGTACTTGAGGCAATACCCTCTTCGCAGAGCACCACCACCTGGACAACAGCGGCTGATATCTGGCGCTGCTGTGAACCAATTCATATGCTTCTTCGCTAACTCTCGACTGGCCGAATATCCAAATCCGTTGCTCTTCGTAGAACAAGAAAGTAACCCCTGATTGAAGAGGGTTGCTTTGACAGAATTCGTGGGTGAGTACTTAAAATGCATGCATTGCACTCTCGGCAGTGCTTTCATAATCTTTAATGTGTTCTCACGATTAGAATATTCTTTATAAAGAAAAGTAAGTTCAATAATTATATTACTAAACCGCTCATCGAACTCATTAAGAGTCTCGTCGGACTTCATCTTGGCATTGTCGAATTTCTGGATTTCAACGGTTCAGCTTGTTCTCCTTGATTTGATCATTGTCTTCGCATAGTTGGGTTAGCTTCTCTCATATCTCTTTGGTTGTTGCATAAGTTTTGAACTTGCTGAATATGTTTTCGTTCAGAGTTTAGTATAAGATGTCATTGGTCATGTCGTCAATATTGTTTTTTTTGTCACCAGTTGTCCACTTTGATAGGTGTTTCTCGATCACTTGTGAGCACCATCAGATACTGTAATGGTATTTGCTTCAAGTATCTTCATTAGCTGTCAATGATGACATACCACGTGTCATCATCCTAAGCAGCTAGATGTGTCTACATACGTATTTTCAGTCGCCATAATTTTCTTTGGAAAATGTAGGAATTTTGTTAAACGGTGTCATTTAAAAATATAGTTGTTAAAGTTCAAGAAAAAAAAATTTTGATACCACTTTTTGGGATCGAAAATATGTTTAGATGGGAGGTGAATGAAAATTGAAAAAATATTTAGATAACTTTTCCCCTGAAGCATAAAAAGACTCAAAAGCAGCAACCATATCTTCTTTGGAGATGGTAGAGAAGTCAGTGATCCCAAAAGTGGGAAGAGAGAAGGTGGAACAGAGCAGATTGGCATCAATAAGAAGAGTTATGTCGTATTGAGAGAAGATAATCTTTCTATCCTCTATAAGAGAGGCAGTCGCATAGAATTCCAATAATGGTGTCTTGTAGATTACAATAGGTGATTCCGAAAAGGTACGAATACCATATGTCTCCAAGGTTTTGAACATGGCTACCAGATGATAGTTTTGAACAGTGTATACTCAAGCAAAGAAAACCTGATAAGCATTCAAGGTGTATGTATTGGCCATTCCTTCAAATCAAAAAAGATGTTTGCAGAAAATCTTAAGATTTGCAGATAGAACACAGAAAGCTCGAGAATGCAAGGGTTACAAAGTTAAAAAAACAAAGAAACGACGGTTTAGAAAAATATGTACAGTCATAGGTTGAAACATTATGACATGTGTCGGTATGTTTGCGGTGACTAATAATGTAAAATTTGTTTTATTATAAAATTTGTAAGATGTTCAAACGAACGTTATTATTAAAAACATAAGAGAGGACAAATTTGAGATATTACATGATAAGGTATAAAAAAAAGACTAATGGAACAAATCCAATAGCAATGTTAAATTATCAGAGACATTGTCTTATCAATATAAATTCTTAATTCACTATACAAAGATTTTATATAATCTTAACCATACTAAATAATATTCCCTCTGAACTGATGCTTATGATAAATCAATTAGGCCTAACATATTACATAAATAAGAAAATTTAGCGTTAGGTCATGGTTTGGCAAGATGTCTACTGTTTGTTGATCAGCAAATACGTATTCTAGACGAATGTTCATCTTATGCACATGATCTCTGATGAAGTGGTGTTTGATTTCAATATGCTTGGTTATGGAGGCAATACTGAATTATAAGTTATGACTATTGCACTTGTATTATCACAGAAGATAAGGTGACTTAGATGCATTTATCACATAGTATTTCAAATGTTGATGAATCCAAAGCATTTGAGAGCAGTAACTTTCAGCAGCTAAATTTTTAGGATCGATTAAGGATAATGAGTTGTTTAGAGAAGAGGGGTTGAATAAACAATTCGATTTATGTAATCTTTTTCGAATAAATCAGTTCTTTAAGGAACTGATTCAGAAATCTTGTGTGTCGATATGAATCAGTAACTAATACTAATTATTATAGTGCAAAAATAAACTGAAAGATAAATTTAATATGTTGGAGAATTTTATGGATGTTTGGAGTCTTCAACTACTACTACGTCACCCCTTCTATCTCAAAGATATGATTTCACTAAAAGACTGTGATTGATTACAAAAATTTGTAATGACCCACTTCAGTTGGACTTATACAATGTCAAACTGAAACGCTTAGCTTATTTTCTTACTTATCAGTTTGATAATTGATAGCTATAATAAGCATCATGAATGCTACAAATACAATAATGAAGTAAGAGCTAAATTTTGAGATTTGTAAACTGAATAAACTTGAAAGTAAATCACAGATAACTGATAGTTATTCTCATAATATTTCGTTTCGTCTCGTAACCTTTCTTCAACTGAACTCATTAGCTATAAATAGTCTTCGATTCCAACAATCACATTGAATGCATTTAACGGTTAATATCTGTTGAATCGTCTTCTAGTTCAAGTAGACAACTTTATTCTGATAGAGGTACAATGTATCAGACTGTTATGTTTCATCTGTTCCATTTTGATACAGACTGTCAATTTTTCTGGTGAGTATTTCAAAATGCAGCTGATGATGTGCCTAACTGATCAGGAGTCAGACTGGTCGATTAATCAGTTCAGTTGGACTACATTAGTTCTAACTTCTAACTTATGTCTTCTCAATTTGAACACTTCAGTTGAGTTAGGTCCTTTTCAGTTCAGTTTTGATAAGTCTTCAGTTTTGATCTTCAATATGTTTAATGAGCTTCGATCATCAGTTTTAATACTTATTTATTCTTATAAAAACTTTAGTTTATTAATTTCAGTTATTAATCGATTTAAGTCCGATAAGTCTTCTTTCAGTTTCGACCTCTCATTTGCGTCAATTCAGTTTGGTTCTTCAGTTTTTTTACAGATTTGTTTGTCGAACTCTGAAACTCATAAATTCTAACATAAGTATTCGACTTCTACAGTAGAAGTGGAAATAGAAGTCTATTTTTTACTAAACCAGGAGATTTGCCTATCACCCAGCAGTACTTTTTTTATCCAACTTGCAATCTGCATAATCTATATCTGAATAACCCAAAAGATTAAATGTAGAGTCTTATTGATACCATAAATCAACATTTTGAGTATCCTTTAAATATTTTAATATAAGATTAGCAGCTATACAATAAGATTGCTAGGGATCATATTGAAATCTAGCATAGAAGCATGCTGCAAACATATATCTGATCAAGTAGAAATAAAATACAATAGAGAACCTGTTAAACCCTGATACAAGGTTACCTCTACTGAAATTTCTCTTTCATATTTATCAAGCTTAGATGAAGAACTCATTGGAATTAAGGCAGCAGTGCATGTTTCCATGCCAAATCTTTTCGGTGGCTCTTTAATGTGTTTTATTTGGTTTATGAAAATTTCAGACTTGAGTTGTCTAACTTGTAATCATAGGAAGAATGTTAGTTCTCCATCATGCTTATTTCAAAATGATCTCTCATCATTTTAAAAATTTCTCACAAAGATGATATTTTGATTTTTGACAAAAGTAAATAGTGTTTCATCAACGATTTCAATACTGAAGTCGTGATTGACAAGAAATTGTGAGAGAGTATTATATCACGCCCTTGGTACTTGTTTGAGACCATACAAAGTTTTCTGTGTTTTAAAAACATGATTTGGAGATAAATGATCTACAAAACCAGAGGGTTGTTCTACACAGACATCTTCTTATAGTAGACAATTCAGAAAAGCACTCTTCACATCCATTTGCAAAAATATAAAGTTCTTGAATGTTGCATATGCTAGCAAAATTTTGATGGTTATAAGTCTGGCTATTGGAGCAAAGGTTTCATCATAATCTATTCTTTCTTCTTGTCTGAATCCTTGAGCCGCTAGTCTTGTTTTGTTTCTAACTATTATCCCTTCCTCATTTAGCTTGTTTTTGAACTCATCAAGTTTCAATAATAGACTGATGATTTGGTCTAGGTACCAGAAGTCATACTTCATTTATTTTGAATTGATTGAACTCTTGTTCCATTTCTTCAATCCAACTTGGATCATTTAGAGCTTATCAATCTTCTTTGGTTCCATCTAAGAGATTAAAGAAGCATGCACTTATTCATTTATCATTTGTTTTCTGTTTTGAGAGGTGCTCATGGATTACCAATAAATAATGAGAGCGTATGGGTCTTGCTCCATTTATAACTAGGTTCTAAAAAATTGGTCTCTTGATGTGTTTGGACAACATGTTGCTCTGGAATTTCATCGTCACGAGCAAGTTCTAGATCTTCTAGAACATGTTATGGACTAACTTGAGTCTCAGCTACTGGTTCCTTCTCGGGAACTTGCGGTTTTGGATTTTGAGAATCATTTCCTCTTGGTGTTGTTTCGTTTTCACTATTTATCCAGATGAATCATATATAGTATGTTACTTAAAGTTAAAATATCATAATTTTCAGGAGAAGTATTAATTTAATAAAAAAAACCATGTATAGATTCTTCAACATTAAGAGTTCTGTTATTAAATATTCTTAAGTATTTTCTAACTGCTGAATAACCAAGAAAATTTCATCATCTGATTTTGAATCAAAAGCAGACAGATTATTTTTTCCATTATCATGCACATAACATCTGCGTCCAAATATATAAAAGTAAGATACATTAGGCTTAATTCTTTTTCATATCTCATATGGATTCTTTCTATGTCTTTTGTTGATCATCGTTCTGTTTTGTGTATAACAAGCATTGTTGATTGCTTTTTCCTAGAAACACTGAGATATATTTGCATCTGCAAGCACTGTTCTTGCTGATTTTTTAAGAGTTTCTTTTCTTGTCTCGGCTACTGATAGGTGTCGTTCTTTTGTGTTTTTTTATTATGTCATTTCAAGTCAACTGACATGTATATTTCATGAGATTTCATTTATGTCTAAAAAGTGTTTTGCATGTGTGTGGGTTGATTTGTAAGGTGTGTGAGGAAAAAATGAGGGATGGAAGACAAAAGTTGAGAGATGCGCACTAGGGCGGGTGAAAACATACTTCACAGCATGCATATGAAGAAAAATGCACCGGAGCCGAGGCAAGTGCGCTGGGGCGGAAGATTTTTCCTGCCTTAGTGCGTCCGGATGAAATTTGTTGCGAGAAACTCGTGCGGGGTCGGAAAATTTCATCCGCCCCAGCACGATATAGAAGAAAAATATGTCCCTCGATTTCCTTCCATGTATTCTGAAGATTGCCTAGATAGAAACCCTAGCACACATATTTTGGAGATTTATCATCAGTTTTAGAGATGTGGAGGAGCAGCAGCACGCAAAGAGAGAAAGTTGGAGTTGAGGAAACTTGAGGACTTGGGATTTTCGAGCAGCGTGTCGATCGTTCTTCATCTATGCTAGTATTTTTAGTTTACGAACCTTTATTTAATTGTGTGTTGCCTTTTTTATTATGAATTCTAATAACTAAATTTTGTTTTTGTTGGGAATCGAGGGAATCCGACCCCGAAGTATTGTTTGAACTAATTTAATATTCGATTGTGCTTCGTTCTTAATTATATTATCACTTTTACTTGAATTATTGAAGTATAACTAACTCTGATAATATTTTATATTGCAAGTGAGTTCGAGAATATAATTTGCAACAAGAACTAGTAATATAATCGGTTTACAATTTGAATAGATATGTGAAATTGAATGCATGTTGATAATCATAGTTTGATAGTTCGTAAGCTATGAGATTCCATAGATCGTGTATGCAATTCACCATTGATAATTAATTAAAGATATTTAATTGTTTCATCATGCACTTGCGATCATTTTGAACTTGAATCTTTCAACAATTTTTACTGGGAACTTATAATGCAAGAAAATCTCGATCAACTACTCCATTTTGATGGGGAGTCCTAGATGCTGAAAATTCATGTTGTATTACATGTTCAGTCAAATATATCTCAAGAGTTTGGTTAGAAAACTCAGTACCTCGATCGCTTCTCATTCTATTGACATGAACAAATTTTTCATTTTGAATTCATTTTAGAAGCTTGATCAGATGCATACTATTATGATCTTTACCATTGAGAAATACATCTCAAGTAAATCTTGAGAAGTCATCAATAATAAATAAAGTATAGTTCATTACCCCTAAAATCATTAAAGATATAGGTCTGAAGAGGTCCAATGCAATAGTTCTAAGCATCTTGATGACTTATTTCTTTTGTTCTTGAAGCTTGATCTTACCTATTTAGCTAGCTGACATGTAGAACAAACATGATTCTTAATGAAGTTAATATCAGGTAAACCGGTAAGTATGTTATTTTTATAAGATTGTTGATATATTTGAAATTCAAGTGATTTAATCGTTTGTGCCATAAATAATGTTTGTCACTCTGACATGCCATCAATCATATAGGATGATAAGTTAGACCGATATTCCAATCAACTTTGTAAGTGTTTCCATGTATAGTTCTTTGCAAAACAGTAGAACCATGAATATTTTAACTGCACATGAGTGCTTTTGGAAAGCTATTAAGTATTTATTGTCACATAGCTGACTAATGCTTATTAGGTTATAGCAATGATTCTCTACCAAAAGTACATCATTGATAACGACATTTCTGTGGTTAGTCTTAACCTTACCTATAGTTTTGCCTTTTGAGGTTTCCCCAAAAGTTATTTTTGGTCCAATGCAACTAATTATGTAACGCCCCGAAAATTTAAAGTCCACGCAAACCATGTGCATGCAATTATTAAATTCTTTTGTATTTTTAATTAAATGTTTTAATTGCATGAATTATTTATGTGGTGCATTTTGACATGTTTAAAATATATTTTCTGCATGGTTGCATTAAACTGTAATTTTTAAAAAAAAAAAGATATTCAAATGACGATCGAGGAACGGAGACCGATGGATGAAAAATAGAAAATGATTTTATTAAATAATTGTTGTTTTTAACTATTTTAAATATGGGTAATGCTTTTCTTATTTTTTTTGAAAACAAGGAATTTCGAGGTGATTTTATACACCGGGACTAGTTTTTAGCGATGTTGGATTTTCAACTAAAATTCGATCTTTTAAGCGGTCCGGCTATTTAATTCACTAGCTATTTTTTTTGAAAACATTTTTCTAAGTTCATTTAAGCCTAGCTTGCACTAGTGGGCTTAATTAAAAGTTTATTAGGCCTTAAGCCTATTTAACAAATTATTAAGCATATAAAAACAAGTAAAACCCTATGCTAAGCGCCCATTCTCTCGCCGCTCAAAAGAAACAAAAAAAAAAAAACAGAAGCTTTCCTCGGCGCTGGCAGCAGGCTTCGGCCATGAGAAAACAACAGCTTTTCTTTCAAGTTTTGAGGGAAACTAGCCTTGGTTCTCTCCGTCCTTCGTCGCCATCGGTATTTCGTGCGTTTACGACGCAAAGGCACGCCTAAATCTTCCTTTTCTCATCCACCATATCATATTATTGTTTAAATATTGAATGCATAAAGATCATCAAGAAACTTTCTGAAACTTTCGAGTTTATGCACTTACATGTGGTTAATTCATGATTTTTGGATCTAATAAATTGTTCTTGCATGCAAGGGGCTGCCATGACGTTAGAACATGATCGAGAGAGGTTTTTACACGAATTTAGAGAGTCCTAAACACACCCAAAACGTTACACCGCAAGCTGTCTTCGGAAACTTGTTTGCTGTCATGAACTTTAAGGTTTCGGGTCCCATGATTTGAACGGAGGGCTGGCCTGGGATGTGGTTCATGGCTAACCTAGGGTCAGGTGGTGTCAGGGGGAGGACCCTAGCCATGCTAGGGCTCGGTCTGGAACGGCAGGGAGCAGTCCTTGCAAGCAAGGACTCCCACCCGAGAAAGTGCACAAATCTGTGCAGGTGTCGTGAATCTGTCCAGGGGTGAGGGCTCGGTCCAGGGTTCAGGGGCTAGGCTAGGACGAGTCTTTAGAGTCTTAGGAAGGTGTGGGGGTGACTGGTTCGGGGCCTGGGCTCGTCGGCTGGGTCCTGGAAGCAAAAGAAAGAAATCTGCCACTCTTAGAACTCTCGGCCAGCATAGTGTATAATTGGAGGTTCACGTTTTTATGGTGTGGGGCAGGGTCTTGGCAAATTAAGTGTCCAGTAGGCTAAATTAACATGTTGGGCACCTTTTGGCTCGATATGGTTTGGGGGTAACTCGCAAAAATTAAGAGATGGCTCGGGGTCGAAATTTAGGTGTCAATTTGAGTTTTAAAAGTAAAGAAAATTGGAAAATGGCTCACGGGGGTCGGGTCGCAGTCCATAAAAGCTAAAATAATATAAAAAGACTAAATTTTGAATTTAGGAATTTTATATTAAAGTTTGGTATTTTTCGGAATTAAAACACCGTCAAAACAGTTATTTAAAGATAATTGAGAAAAGTATAATTTTTAAGCTTTATAAAATCATGAAAAATTATATTTAATCTTAAATAATTATTATAAGTCCAAATTTCTAATTTGGGAATTTTATGCTAAGGTTTGGTTTAATTCGGGGTTTAAACGCTTTAATGCGTCACGTTTCAAGATTAAATTAAAAAGTCCTCGATTTAGGCTAAATAAAAATATGAGAAAATTCATGTAAGCTTAAATAATTATCTGGGACAAGTTAGAGTCAAGAAATCAAGAAAAAGGTCAAGAGCGTAAAATGTCACGATTAGGGGTAAAACGGTCTTTTTACACCTAAACTTAGTAACGGTCATGGCAGTGCCCTAAATGTTGTTTTTATGATATTATGTGCATTTTTAAATGCTTATGAAATGTTCATGATTTATTTATGATTTATTTTAAATGTCCATGAAATTTTATGATTAAAATTGACATTTAAAATACATGGTGCACGTTTGGTTTCAAAAGAAAATACATTCATGCATGATTTTATAAGATGATGAAAACATGAAAATATTGATGAAAGTGAAGTAATTGTGACTACGAGGATTTGAGGTTATGATCAAGAATAGGCCAAGGCTCAGTTGACGATCTTGTGTCGCTGATGTCCCCGCCGCCCAGTACTGTGGTTTCATGTAGATGGTACCATCGTCATGTCATGTCATGTCAGGAATTGAGGATTTGAGGTTATGATCAAGAATAGGCCAAGGCTCAGTTGACGATCTTGTGTCGCTGATGTCCCCGCCGCCCAGTACTGTGGTTTCATGTAGATGGTACCATCGTCATGTCATGTAATGTCACGTCAGGAAAGTCACAATTAACGATCTGAATTCAATCAAGAGAAAGATAATGTTATGATCATGAAAAGAATCACGTCATGTTATCACGTCATGTTATTATATCATGTTATCATGTCATGTTATGATCACGGAAAAAGGTAAAGGTTCATGTTCATGTTATGCATTTCATGAAAATATTTACGAAAATGTTCATGCTCAAGTTTATGCATTTTCATGAAATGTTATTTTAAGTACATGTAATTTCACTGTTGCATGTGATTTTATACATGTATTACTCGTTACAAAGATTTGGTGTGTTGAGTCTTTAGACTCACTAGGTGTGTTGGATGCAGGTGAGGTTGAGGGAGGACTTGACGCATGAGATGACTGGACTGAAGGTGCACACAACCCGAGGACCAGCGCTTCTACTGTTTTTCCGCACTCATGATTATGGATTATGATTTCACGTTAAAAGATTTTTAAAACCATTTATTTATGCTTTAGAGTGGTTTTGGAGAGGAAAATACGTTTCACGATTATTGCGTTTTAGGTTTGGTAACTCATGCGATTATTTTATTTTATGACGATTGCAATTGATTTTCAAATGCTAGCTAGAGAATGTTCTAGGTCATGGACAAAAATATTTTATTAAAATATTTTTCAAGGACCGAAAAAAAAAAATCTAGTACATTTTAATTCAAAAGAACATGGGACGTTTCAGTTGGTATCAGAGCCTTGGTCCTGTAAAGGGTTGTGCCACCATCAGCGCCGGGAAGATCAGTCGTCAAGCCTCAAACTTGTAAGTCTACATGCTTTATATGATTTCATGATATTACCTGCATAAGTACATGAATTAATTGTTTACGTCACATGTTTAATAAGTTTATGAGGATATATGAATTATATGTTTACGTCACATGTTTATTAGCTCTATGAGGATACACGATTTATATGCTTTAGAATTTTTATTTGTGTTACGTTTTGAAATGGAAAATTATTTGATTTTAACGCATGTTGGTTTTGTGGTGGAATTGGACGCTCTTGATTTTTAGGTTTTATTATTGACGTTCTACTTTTGGGCTATAAGTTAATCGTGAATATTATGAAAGCTTTTTGGGACGCGTAGATTTTCTAAAGAAAATTATTTATGCTTCATGCTTACTAGTCGAATTAATTTTTGGAAATTTGACATAAGGAATAAATATTCGAGGATTGCAATGACTTTGGGAATGAGAAAATATATAAATTGGGGTTTTAAGTTGATGAAAAGTAAGATAAGTTAACGAAAATTTTGGGTATAAATTAAGGAAAGTAATATACGATAAGTGTGGAATTCATATTTTAATATTGGAGATTTTAAGAAAAATTAAAAGTCGAGGTTATATTAATAACAGAACTAAGTCAACATGGGTCTTTTTAAGTTGCAATTTGCAAATAAGGATTTAGATGATAAATTAATTGGGATCAAAGAGACGTAAGGACATTCTAGAATATAAGTTTTATCAGAGTAGCGCAGCGGAAGCGTGGATTTTTGAGACACTAATACTAAATCTAATCTTTGGGTTATTAAGGATAAGCGAATTTCGAGGACGAAATTCAATTTAAGGGGGGAAGATTGTAACGCCCCGAAAATTTAAAGTCCACGCAAACCATGTGCATGCAATTATTAAATTCTTTTGTATTTTTAATTAAATGTTTTAATTGCATGAATTATTTATGTGGTGCATTTTGACATGTTTAAAATATATTTTCTGCATGGTTGCATTAAACTGTATTTTTAAAAAAAAAAAGATATTCAAATGACGATCGAGGAACGGAGACCGATGGATGAAAAATAGAAAATGATTTTATTAAATAATTGTTGTTTTTAACTATTTTAAATATGGGTAATGCTTTTCTTATTTTTTTTGAAAACAAGGAATTTCGAGGTGATTTTATACACCGGGACTAGTTTTTAGCGATGTTGGATTTTCAACTAAAATTCGATCTTTTAAGCGGTCCGGCTATTTAATTCACTAGCTATTTTTTTTGAAAACATTTTTCTAAGTTCATTTAAGCCTAGCTTGCACTAGTGGGCTTAATTAAAAGTTTATTAGGCCTTAAGCCTATTTAACAAATTATTAAGCATATAAAAACAAGTAAAACCCTATGCTAAGCGCCCATTCTCTCGCCGCTCAAAAGAAACAAAAAAAAAACAGAAGCTTTCCTCGGCGCTGGCAGCAGGCTTCGGCCATGAGAAAACAACAGCTTTTCTTTCAAGTTTTGAGGGAAACTAGCCTTGGTTCTCTCCGTTCTTCGTCGCCATCGGTATTTCGTGCGTTTACGACGCAAAGGCATGCCTAAATCTTCCTTTTCTCATCCACCATATCATATTATTGTTTAAATATTGAATGCATAAAGATCATCAAGAAACTTTCTGAAACTTTCGAGTTTATGCACTTACATGTGGTTAATTCATGATTTTTGGATCTAATAAATTGTTCTTGCATGCAAGGGGCTGCCATGACGTTAGAACATGATCGAGAGAGGTTTTTACACGAATTTAGAGAGTCCTAAACACACCCAAAACGTTACACCGCAAGCTGTCTTCGGAAACTTGTTTGCTGTCATGAACTTTAAGGTTTCGGGTCCCATGATTTGAACGGAGGGCTGGCCTGGGATGTGGTTCATGGCTAACCTAGGGTCAGGTGGTGTCAGGGGGAGGACCCTAGCCATGCTAGGGCTCGGTCTGGAACGGCAGGGAGCAGTCCTTGCAAGCAAGGACTCCCACCCGAGAAAGTGCACAAATCTGTGCAGGTGTCGTGAATCTGTCCAGGGGTGAGGGCTCGGTCCAGGGTTCAGGGGCTAGGCTAGGACGAGTCTTTAGAGTCTTAGGAAGGTGTGGGGGTGACTGGTTCGGGGCCTGGGCTCGTCGGCTGGGTCCTGGAAGCAAAAGAAAGAAATCTGCCACTCTTAGAACTCTCGGCCAGCATAGTGTATAATTGGAGGTTCACGTTTTTATGGTGTGGGGCAGGGTCTTGGCAAATTAAGTGTCCAGTAGGCTAAATTAACATGTTGGGCACCTTTTGGCTCGATATGGTTTGGGGGTAACTCGCAAAAATTAAGAGATGGCTCGGGGTCGAAGTTTAGGTGTCAATTTGAGTTTTAAAAGTAAAGAAAATTGGAAAATGGCTCACGGGGGTCGGGTCGCAGTCCATAAAAGCTAAAATAATATAAAAAGACTAAATTTTGAATTTAGGAATTTTATATTAAAGTTTGGTATTTTTCGGAATTAAAACACCGTCAAAACAGTTATTTAAAGATAATTGAGAAAAGTATAATTTTTAAGCTTTATAAAATCATGAAAAATTATATTTAATCTTAAATAATTATTATAAGTCCAAATTTCTAATTTGGGAATTTTATGCTAAGGTTTGGTTTAATTCGGGGTTTAAACGCTTTAATGCGTCACGTTTCAAGATTAAATTAAAAAGTCCTCGATTTAGGCTAAATAAAAATATGAGAAAATTCATGTAAGCTTAAATAATTATCTGGGACAAGTTAGAGTCAAGAAATCAAGAAAAAGGTCAAGAGCGTAAAATGTCACGATTAGGGGTAAAACGGTCTTTTTACACCTAAACTTAGTAACGGTCATGGCAGTGCCCTAAATGTTGTTTTTATGATATTATGTGCATTTTTAAATGCTTATGAAATGTTCATGATTTATTTATGATTTATTTTAAATGTCCATGAAATTTTATGATTAAAATTGACATTTAAAATACATGGTGCACGTTTGGTTTCAAAAGAAAATACATTCATGCATGATTTTATAAGATGATGAAAACATGAAAATATTGATGAAAGTGAAGTAATTGTGACTACGAGGATTTGAGGTTATGATCAAGAATAGGCCAAGGCTCAGTTGACGATCTTGTGTCGCTGATGTCCCCGCCGCCCAGTACTGTGGTTTCATGTAGATGGTACCATCGTCATGTCATGTCATGTCAGGAATTGAGGATTTGAGGTTATGATCAAGAATAGGCCAAGGCTCAGTTGACGATCTTGTGTCGCTGATGTCCCCGCCGTCCAGTACTGTGGTTTCATGTAGATGGTACCATCGTCATGTCATGTAATGTCACGTCAGGAAAGTCACAATTAACGATCTGAATTCAATCAAGAGAAAGATAATGTTATGATCATGAAAAGAATCACGTCATGTTATCACGTCATGTTATTATATCATGTTATCATGTCATGTTATGATCACGGAAAAAGGTAAAGGTTCATGTTCATGTTATGCATTTCATGAAAATATTTACGAAAATGTTCATGCTCAAGTTTATGCATTTTCATGAAATGTTATTTTAAGTACATGTAATTTCACTGTTGCATGTGATTTTATACATGTATTACTCGTTACAAAGATTTGGTGTGTTGAGTCTTTAGACTCACTAGGTGTGTTGGATGCAGGTGAGGTTGAGGGAGGACTTGACGCATGAGATGACTGGACTGAAGGTGCACACAACCCGAGGACCAGCGCTTCTACTGTTTTTCCGCACTCATGATTATGGATTATGATTTCACGTTAAAAGATTTTTAAAACCATTTATTTATGCTTTAGAGTGGTTTTGGAGAGGAAAATACGTTTCACGATTATTGCGTTTTAGGTTTGGTAACTCATGCGATTATTTTATTTTATGACGATTGCAATTGATTTTCAAATGCTAGCTAGAGAATGTTCTAGGTCATGGACAAAAATATTTTATTAAAATATTTTTCAAGGACCGAAAAAAAAAATCTAGTACATTTTAATTCAAAAGAACATGGGACGTTTCAAATTATTTCTTAAAATAGATTTCATTGCTAGTCATATTCCTAGAACAGCAGATGTCCATATACCAGATGCAGCTACTGTTTGTAATTCTTTTCTTCATTTCATGTAATCACAAAGTTCAGTGAATGGTACACAATCTATTTGAGTTCAAAACTAGTTAGTCCATTAGGAACCCATATTTGTACAATCCTAAAAAAATTTACACGTCAAGTAGCCTTAGGGGTGTGTGCAACAGATGATTTATTCTTAACAAAATGAATTTTAGGATTTTGTTCTCACATATTGTTCTTGTTTTCTAGTCTATATCTCTTCTGAACCAACATACAATTATAGTATCGTTGTTTTTAACCTTCATTGAGGATTGTTCTACTAAAACAGATACTTTACTTGATCTAGTGTTCAGATGGGCTTTCTTCTCATGTTCAACATAACTGAGACCAACATGTCTACATTTGTTTATGTGATTTATAATTTTCTCACCTTGAACATTAGGTTTGTTGTGTTCATATACAATACTTAATTTAACAAAGTGATTGCATTTTCCTTTGAGCATATTCAGTTTTTACTGAGTATTAGATATGGAAAGGCTTTCATGGCTACTGAATCCAAGAACAGTTGTCTCTAGATTGTTTCTGTAGCTCTTGCATCTTCTCTAATGAAACAGAAGACTTATTATATGCATTTATAAGTAGCGACAACTTTTTATTCTCAATTAGTAGTGCTTGGTAATCAGCATTCACTCATTCACTCTCAATTTTCAACCTATTCATTTCGGATTTCTGATCATTGCAACTGCTTTCTTGTGAACATGTGAACTGATTGATTTGATCTAACAAACCTTGGTTTTCAGTTTAACTTCTTTGAATGATTGAGATAGCTTTGAGTACTCTTCAACCATGTCATACAATGCTTTAACTAAGTCATTAGGTGTAAATTCTTCCTAATCAAAATCAAAAACGTCATCAGTAGTCGAGGTTGAATCAGTATCTGCAATGAGATACTGAACTTTTTCAGCATCACTTTAACTGGATTGGCTCTCTGAGTAAGAAGACTCATAACTAGAATCTGACCACGTACTTTTGCTTTCTTCAACAATCGTCGCCATGTGATCTTTTCGAGATTTCTTGTCAATGCACTTACATCTTTTTTTCTTGTAATCATCTTTCTTGGGCTCATGAAAATCGGCAATAAAGTGACCAGTCTTCCCACAGTTGAAATAAGTCATGTCACGGATGGTGACTCCCAAACAATATAGCCATTTTATCTCATATCTATTTTCTCAAACTCTTGACTTTACTAACACATCACAAGGACACTAAAAGAACTATTCAATTTCTTTTATTTGGACTATTTTTCAATCATGAGTGCATATAACTTACACAGTGAAGCTTCGAGAAAAAAATACACATAGAAGAAAAGTTGTGTCTACTATTATTCCTTCATCATTAAATATATTATAAGTTGATGCTTCCTTTATCTACATTACAAGAACGAAAAATATGAAAATAGGGTAAACAAAAGCATAGACTCCAATTATTATCCAACCAAATCAAGTTTCTGCTACAATATGCATGTAGCAAACACTAAAAACATAAAATTATCCACTATCTGATGACATAAAAGTATCCACTATCTCATGATACATAATAAATGAGAGGAGGACCCAGAGAAACTAATTTGGTGATACCCGAAATTTACATTGTCTTTTTGGAAGAGTTTACATGTAGTCACGGGGACGAAGTTGCTATTCAGTACGGCATTCCACCCTCAGACATATGGCAAGTTTGAGCTAGTGATTCAGATATTGGAAGATTTTTGGCGAGCTTGTGTGATCGATTTCCATGGGAATTGGGAATCGAAACTATCCCTAGTGGAGTTTACCTACAACAGCAGTTTCCAATCATCCATAGGTATGGCTCCCTACGTGGCACTGTATGGAAAGGAGTGTAGATCTCCGATTCACTGTGATGAATTCGGTGAGAGATCAGAACTTGGCCCAGAGATTGTTCAGCAGACTACAGATGTGGTGGTCAAGATTCGAGACAGGATGAAGACTGCCCAGAGTCATCAAAAGAGTTATGCGGACAAGAGGAGAAGGGATCTTGAATTTGCCGTATGAGATCGCGTATTCGTGAAGATAGCACCTATGAAGGGTATTATGAGGTTTGGGAAGAGAGGCAAGCTCAGTCCTGATATTTATTGGGTTGTTCGAGATTCTTGATAGAGTTGAGACACTTGCTTAACGTGTAGCCCTATCACCGAATCTGGCCGGAGTACACAACGTATTCCACGTCTCGACGCTGAGGAAGTATATAGCAAACCCTTCGCACGTTTTGAGTTTTGAGCAATTGCAGTTGGCTCCAGATCTGTCGTATAAGAAAAGACATGTCCAAATCCTAGACAGACAGAAGCAGAGGCTTCAGAACAAAGTGACCAAGTTGTTCAAGTCTGGTGGCTGAATCAATCAGTGAAGGAGGCTACTTGGGAGGCCGAAGCAGATATGAGGAATCGCTACCCGGAGTTGTTTGGTAACATTTAATTTCGAGGACGAAATTTATTTAAATAGGTGAGAAATTGTAGAGCCCAAAATCAAGACAAGTGAAACTCATGCATTCGTTTAACTTGTTAAAGCATTTATTTAATTTTAAAATTATTTTAGCGATGCGTGATTTATGAAATTTAATTACTTTAATTATTTACGTTTATTTGATGCACGTTAAAATGTTTTGTTGAGTTTCATGCTTCAGGCGATTTTTCGATGCGGGATCGGGGAAATGAGACTGACGACGATTTGGGCGATTTGTAAAATGTGGTATTTTATTTCAAGTCAAGAAAATGTCATTTTAAACGATTTATTTAGTTTTAGTAGTTTAAATCCTAATTTAATTGTTATGTAATTTTAAGATTTGGAGCCTTTCAAAATATTAAGTTGATTTCTTGGAGATTTTAAACTTTGAAATTGTGACATGTGTATTTTATTACATTTGGGGTATTAGCATTCTAACTATCATGTAATTGCTTAGTATTTATTTAATTAAGCTAATTAGACCCAAAATATCCTTAATTTATTTTTAAAACACACGCACACACACTATCACACTCACGCACACATTCACGATACACACACCCACACATTTCATTGTCTTTTCAATTCTTTATTTTGTGAGAAAACTAGGGTTCTTAGAGTTTTCAACAGCAGCCACCCCATTTTTTTCTAAGTTCTGTAGATTTCTGCTCATTTTCGTGCAAGAAAATCGTGCATCATCGTCTCCTGGTCATCTCCCACAGTCCACCGCATCGGTATTCGTCATCTTCGAGCGTTTAGACGCAAAGGCATGTATATTCTTTCATTTTTGCATCGATCTTGTCATAATATATGTTTTGATGTTTATTGTGTGTAAAAAGTACATGTTTGTTAGGCAAAAGTTTGAGCAAAAACGTTTGGAACGATTCTCGAAAGTCTTTAGATCTCAAAAACGGATATTGTTGTCATTTCGTGTACTGTACTTTTTTGTCCATTTTCTGGAAAAGTTTTCAACATATAAAAAGTAGTAATTTTCAATACCATTGATTTGACAATAGATTCGTGGTAAAGAAAAAATTGTCTTGGGCAGGCATACATAATGTATTAGTATGTTCGACGTGCAAAGAAAATATTTTATATTTTTGAGGTATGCTAATTTTCTTGTGACCAAATTATGAACGGGTTTGGAAGTCGGTGAACGTGGTCGAGGACCTCTACATGCCGGTAAAGTATGACCGAATTTTGATCAGGATTGGAAATCAGTAAAGTATGACCAGAGACCAATCCACCCGGTAAAGTATGACCGGGGATCTTATATATGTGGTAGTGGACATCCATGCTAGCCTAGTACTGTGGTTTAGTCTGATCAAGCGCATTTATGTATGAGTCACTTGCTTTGAAATATATCTCTATGCAAAATGATGATGACTATGCATGTTTGAAATGATGGCACGTCAATGCTTATGTAAGTATGTTTGTGTAAGTATGTTCAAAGTTAAGTTACGTATGCGCTACTTTAAAATGCATGTGGTTTTATTATATGTTACTTGTTATTCTCAGTTTATCCATATCGAGTCTTTAAACTCACTAGACTTGATCGATGCAGGTGAGGACGAGTATGAGGAGACGAGAGGTGGTGATCAGTGAGCTGGCTCGGACTGCGCAGTGGACTAACCCGAGGATCGCCTTAGTTTTAAGGATTTTTATGCATGTTGTTTCATTTACTCTGATTTTTAAGGAATTTACTTTATGATATTTTAAACAAGTACTTGTTGCAAGTTGTTTACAATTTCAAATATTTGTTCAAACATTTTTATTATGTGGCATTTTGAATGATGATTTCTTATTTAAGGAATTTTTTTATTTTCCGCAAATTTTAAGTAGTTCAAAATACTGTACGTCACACTAATTGAGTTAATTTTTTAGAATTACATATAAGGAATAATAATTCGAAGACTGCGACTGGTCTTTAGAAGTGTAAAAATGTATAATTTGGATTTTAGGTTTTGATGGAAATGTAAGATTGGTTATGAGAATTGATTTCGAGTTTAATAAGCATAAAATTATCGAACTTTATGCTACGAAAAACCTATAGAATGAAATTAGGAATACCAAGAACTTATGGGTTAAGTGTAGAATTTTCGAAATTAAGGACCAGTTGGATAATTTTCAAAGAAATTAGGAATTAATCTTGCAATGATTGAGAAATTTGGGGACTGATTTAGCGATAAGTGATAATTGAATGATTTAAATGATAAGAATTTTCGATGATTTAGGCTTGAAGAGATATTTAGAACCTTGTAATACCTTGATTATAATGCTATAAGGAATGATAATCAAGGATATTGTAGAATGAATCAATATTGGACTTGAAAATCTAAGCATTAGTGCAATAATATTGTGGCAAATTTAAAATTTATAGTGATGACAATTTAAGATAAAATTGATCAATTAGTTAAGTTATAAGATTAGACATTAAGAACATATTTTCGGAAACTTAATGTTTGATTCACATGTATCATAAGTTTTATTCATGATCTTACCTTTGTTAGATTTTTTTAAAAAAAAAAAGTTAAGTATGATTGAGGGTTAGGTTACTTGAAATACGTATGTAAGAAGTGAGATAGACATCATGTCTAGGGGAAATTAAAAATGTTTGTTCTTAAAAGTCTAGTAATATCATGATATTTGGAAGTAAATATATATGGTATACTCATGAATATTTAAATGTTATGTTTTATAAGGAATAAAAGCACTTGAGAATTTTTTAAAGTCATTAAGAAACTTGAGATTTAGCGGATATTTGTGTTGGAATTATGTTATCTAAGACTATTTGGGTTGGGTAAGTTTGAATTTTATGTTTATGAGATAGTTGTTCATATGAAGATTTTGGGTGAATTAAAAATAAAAAGGAATTAGTTGTGTTCAATATAGGTTACCCATGAATAAATATTAAGTTTTTTATCGAGTAAATAATCTAAAATCTTGATATGTAGATTCTAGAATTCTACGGATTTTAAGTTAAGCCGAATTATTAGAGTTAGTCTAACATTAACATGGAATAACTTATTAAGTTTTATACCCTAGTGTTAATTAAACATTAAAGATACGTCAGATTATGACATTTGTTCCAATGATGAAAGTCTGGGTGTCTTAGGCTTCAACTAAGTTTGTAACTGGGAAGAAAAATAGTTTATGTATGTTATTGATGCTATAGGAGTTTTATGGATTAACGTTACACGAAATTTAAGATTTGCAAAAAAAATTATATTTGGGATGTACTTGTAAATAGTTAAGTTACGTTATTTTGGCGCAGTAAGATAAACATTCGATTCAAGGATCTTAGGCTAATATTGTTATGGGGTTGAGATAAGGTTTAACTATTAAGTATATTACCCAGGACAGAAGTCGAGTAGTAAATTTTGGTGCTAAGATCTCTTAAGTTGAACTGCATAAATGTTAATATTTGGATTTAAAGGCTTAGCATACTTTGAGTTCAATATATTTAGGAAATGATGCTTTTGGGATTTTAATATTGAAATATAATATTTCGATGAACATCTTGAGTATAGTATAAGAAAAGTAAGGCTCGCGGAAGTGCTGGCGAGGGAGAAGAAGAGAAAAACGTAGGCAAGGCGAGGGGAGAAAGATGTGTGGGCGTGGAAGGGCGAGGGTGAGGGCGAGGCTGCAAGCGTGGAGGGCGAGGCAAGGGCAATAGGGCGAGGACGAGGCTGCAGGCATGGAGGGCGAGGCGAGGGGAGAAGGCGAGGAGAGTGGGGCCAGGCGAGGCTGCAAGGGCGAGGCCAGGGGATGGGGTGAGAATGAGCAGCATGGGTGCGAGGTTGCGAAGGCGTGGATGAGGAGCTGGCGAGGGCAAGCGCATTAGAGGAAGAAGCAAAATGGAGAGAAGCCAGGCGATGCCAGGGGATGAGGTGAGGACGAGTTGCGTGGGCGAGGGAAGAGCTGCGAAGTTTGACGAGGCTGCAAGGGCGAGGCCAGGGGATGGGGTGAGAACGAGCAGCGTGGGTGCGAGGTTGCGAAGGCGTGGATGAAGAGCTGGCGAGGGCAAGCACGTTAGAGGAAGAAGCGAAATGGAGAGAGGCTAGGCAAGGCTGAAAGGGCGAGGCCAGGGGATGAGACGAGAACGAGTAGCATGGGCGAGGGAGGAGCTGCGAAGTTGGATGAGGCTGCAAGGGCGTAGGTGCAAGGTTGTGAAGTCGTGGATGAGGAGCTGGCGAAGGCAACCGCGTTAGAGGAAGAAGCGAAATGGAGAGCTAATGAGCGAAGAGTGATTGATGGAAGGTACGCCCAGGGATGCGGGTAGCTCAATTAATTGAACTTCGAACCTGTGATTCAGTTCGACTTGGAAGGGGGAGACTGGTGATACCCTATGAATGGGTCCATCCAGATCAGGTCCTAAAAAAGACTTTGGACCCCCGGCTCATTCCTACTCTGGGTAAGTGGCTCGTGATGGATCTCATGTACGCTTCTATAAATACCATGTTTGAAATTCGTTCATTCACTATATTAGCTCTCTCATTCTATTCTCAATATCTAGCTTGATCATCAGAGGGGCTACGTCGAGATACTCTCTCGGTCTTCTTCTAATGATCTTATTTGTGATTTCATCTTATTTGTGATTTTAGGATTAAAATAAATTCGAGATTTGTATTCCGAATATACACGACTGAGACCGAACTCTATATTTCAAATGAGTATCACGATGCATGTGCGGTAGTGCTTCTTTTCGTAAAGCTTGAATCAGGGTCTGTAGCGCCGCCACCGCTCTTTGTCTTGCCGCCATCTTCCGCAGATAGCTGGCTGGGGTTGTGATCGGTCAAATATGATTCGCTGAATGAGGGGTAATTAATGGGCTTCTCCTCTTACAAGGCCCAATTCATCTCAATTTTACTTTACGGACCGGACCACTCCAAAAATTATTAATTGATGGAATCGGAGGGGAAAATCGCACCTGCACGGCGGCGAATCTGCGGCAGCGGGTGCGGCAGACCGGCCAACGTATGTCTCTGCCGCAGTCTCCCTTCGAGTCCCATCGAGACGGTCACGCAAATCGTCATCCTCCATCACCCACACGAGCAAAGTCACAAACTTGCCACAGTCCCTCTCCTCTCCAAATGCCTAGCCAACTGCCACATCATCGTGGGACGAAAATTGAGGTATGGAGACTCCAGTCTGCTAGATACTCTTCACGATCAAAATCTTCATTCGCAGCCCTTTCGCCGGGCCCTTTTTCTGTTCCCTGGTACGACTAAATTTTTATGCGCCTCTGCCAATTCGTTAATTTTTTTCAATATTACCTTGTATTCTGGAAATTTTGAAAGAATAATTAATTCTCATCTGGCTAAAGTATGTGACTTGAAGAATTTTTTAGTATAAACTAGTGTTTTGAGAACATTCGGTAGAGGTGGGGATGGATTAGCGTGGAAATTGAATGTCTGAATGCAAAATGTTCATGGTAATTAGAAGTTTTAAAGGATGAGCAAAAATGATTTTTTTCCTTCAAAGTCTTTCGAATTCTACTTACCTAAAGAGCTCGAGCTCTAGTTATTTGTGCTCTCTTTAACCTTGAGAGATGAATACGTGGGTGAATCTTTTGGTTCTAAGTTATCATGGACAAATGAGAAGTTATTACCTATATCGTTCTTATTTTTTCCCTCAACAATTACATGTTTTGATTGCATAAATTGTACTTTACAGGTTCAGATGCCTTGGCTTTAGCTGACGTCAGTCAGGTACAACCCTCTCTTGACTATGCTGATGAAAATAGTCATGTTTTGATTGTTTTTGATGGAACTTGGAAGCATGCCAAGGAGATGCTGCTGGCAAGTCTACCGTTTTTATCCAAGTTTGCCATTCAAGTTTGTCTAGGTTTCGATAGAAGGCTTGAGGGTGATAGTATTTTCAACTCAGGTTTGATTCTTAGAAAAGAACCGTTTTCTGGGTGTATGAGTACAATGGAGGCAGTTGCAAGGTGTTTAAGAATTCTCGAACCAAACGGGGTTGAGATCGAATCTAGGATAATAGTGGTTTTAAAAGCTATGGTTGGTTTTCAGGCTAGTTTCTTGAAGTCAATACCGAAATTAACACATGAACAGAGAAGAGGAGAGCACTGACTTATACTGTTAAAGAAGAAGTCAAAGATACCGTTTTATCTTGTGTCCGGTGTTCATAAGGTTTGATATATAACTTGGTTACTGAAGTTGAGGTTAGCAGTCAATGGCGTCGTAATAACCATTATGTTAAGGTACAAGTCCATGGTGGTTTCTTTTATATTCTTGATCAAAACTGTGTACAGCTTATGTTTTTTACTCCGGACTGCCTGGTTGTTTTCTTACCTGTTGTCCTAATGAGAACGTAGGATTTGGGATGATACTTCAGTTTTGCAAGACTTGTCATGCCAAAATTGAGAGGCTAAATTAAATTTCCCGAAGGCTATGAAGCCATCTTTCATAAGCATTTTATGAATAATAAAGTATACGTTCCTGATCCTGAGTATCGAACTTTCACGTGGGATAGTTGGTCCCAAGTTAAAACTACTTTCTTTAATATGGTTGGTATTGATTAATGTAATTCATATTTACACGTGATTCTTTGTTCAAGTGTTGTACTTGTGTGGGTGGTGGACTGGTTTTGGGGTGGGGGTGGGGTGGGGGGTCCTTATATGCCTTCATGTTCAATTCGGGTTTTAATCCGGCCATTAATTTAATTGAATCTAATTTTCATTTTTACTAATTTTTCGAGATAGTGATGATACTAGAGTCTGTATTTGTGCTATAATGATGTGTATATATGATGGAGGTTGATTTTGTACATGCACTTCAATTTGTTAGGATATATTACACGTAAATGGCCGATATATACAACCATTTATAAAATATTTATTAATTCCTCTCATATGCGCATCAAGATTTATTGATTAAATATTTAGCTAGGTACGTCCTTTGAGTTCTCATGGAACATCAAGTGGTGTATTATTTAAAAGTAAATTTTGAACCAAAAAAGGCACACACCGAACGAGCCATTGTTGGAATCAAACTGTTTTTCATTTTACTGGAAATGAAAAGGACGTCAACCCTAAAAAGTGTCAGCGTTTTTTTTTTCCTTTCTTGAGCATTATTTATTTTATTTCTTTCTGTCATTAATCCATTGTTTAACACTTTAATTAAAATAATTAAATTTTTTAGATTAGTTTCTTTCACATTAATTAAAATGATTTTTTTTTATTATAATTGTATCGAGTTATCATCTTTTATGTTGGAGGTTGGAAGGGGTGCTCGACAAGTTTATGCAAAAGTGCGAGATCTCTGAATCAAATTATTTCTAAATTTCTTAGTTCTTTTTTATTTTATGAAATTTTAGCGTATAGTATGTGAATATTTATTTATACAATTGCTTGAGCATGTCAAAATTTTAATGAAAAAATCCTTAGAATTTGGATTTTTATAAAGTTTAAAATTTTAAAGGTATTCAATCTAGATTTTTATATAGTATATAGAAAAATAGTGTTATTCAATATGGAATTTTATAGAGTTTTAAAAATCATGTGGATCAAATTTGAATTTTTAAAATTTTATAAAAGCCTATAATTATCTAAAATCAATATTATATTATTGAGGTTTTTAAAGTAATTAATTTTTTGGTGTTATAGTCTGTTTTAATATATATATATATATATATATATATATATATATATATATATATATATATATATTAATAAAATATTAAAATTTTAATACAAATCACATGTAGCTTAACGGATAGAGTCTTGCTTTCTTAAGTATCAAGTAGGTTTGATTCTTTGGTTTTTTTTCTTTTTCTTATTTATTTTTTTAAATTCATATATCAAAATTAAAATGTATTTTATCACTATTTTTTGTAATTACGTTTTGATTATCATTTAAATAAAGTAAATGACTTTCAATAAATCTCCAATGACTTATGGAATTCTTTAGAACAAATTTTGAAAACTTAGGTACGACTATGAAAATTTAAAAATTCTTCCCCACTCAAGATTTGTAGAGGTTTTTAATAATAATAAAAAAACTGTAGATCATTCTTTTTCCCTCTTCAAAGATCACAAGCAGTGTCCTCTCGGTTTATTATTTTTAAAATTATATAAAAAATAAAATCATGAAAAAATAATATAAATGTATAGTACTTACGTTTAATTTCTATTAAAAAATCTACTCGATCTCTTCCATGAATTCATTTTTTGATTGTTTAACTTTTTAAATATCATTCTTTACAAACTATTAAAATTATTTTTATTAAAATATTGTATAACAATGAGTAATATTTAATCATTTTATTTTATTTTTTAAATTTGATTTATGTTAATTACATTAAAAAGTGAAAAGTTTGATATTGAATCGATACTCTGTTAGGATATAAGTATATGGTCGTTGATCAACTAATTGCATGCAATCTCTGACTATGTATCTATCAATCCAATAAATCATTTGAACTCTCTTTTAGGCATTAAACCAAACACTTTGCATACTTTTTTCTTTTGTATTCTCTTTTGACATAATTGAGACATAAAATGTCTCTAATATACAACAAAGTGTATTAATACATAGCATGAATCAAATGGAATGGAATAACATGTTAAAACCATTGAAATACAATACATATATTATTATGTGAGTACAAGGAAATGAATTCTACTTACTACACTTGGAGCACTTGATTCTAAACTTTTGGATGAAGTCCTACAACAATAAACCATAAATTGCACCATCAACAACCTATTAATCAAAAACCCATATCATAAAGTCCATAAAACCAATACAATCAAAATACACATGACTTCTCCCAACACCAAAAACCAAGAAATAACAACCCACAAGCTTACCTTAGCTCCTTGAACTCACAAGAACCTTGCTCTCACACCAACAATACTATAAACCATAAATCGCAACTCTTAACATCAAAGTATACTTAAACTTAACCAAATAGTCAATAATCATATGAAATCTTAAACCGTACCGTTCATCAGGCTTGGCTATTATAATATTCTCTCCTTAGAGGAATTTCGTCCTCGAAATTGACGTCACTGCGCAAAAAACTCAGGATACTTCTCTTTCATTTCATCTTCTGGTTCCCACGTGGCCTCTTCAATCAAATGATTCCTCCAAAGGACTTTAACAATGCCGATCTCTTCGTTTCTCAACACTTTAACTTTGCGATCCAGAATCTGAACTGTTCTTGGTACGTCAAATTCGGCGTCAAATCCAATGGCTCGTGGCGAAGAACATGGGAAGGATTCGCAATATACTTCCTGAGCATGGAAAACATTATGAACTCTGTCAAGATCTGGCGGTAGGGCTAACCTGTAAGCTCGATCACTAACTCTATCCAAAATCTCAAATGGGCCAATAAATCTTGGACTCAACTTCCTCTTCTTGCCAAACCACATCACACCCTTAAGAAGTGCTATATTCAAGAACACATGGTCGCCAACCTCAAACTGCAATGGTCTACGACGCACATCAGCATAACTCTTCTGTCTCGACTGTGCTGTCTTCATTCTCTCTCGAATAACAGCAACAATATCAGTTGTCTGTTGGACCAACTCTGGACCCAACATCTTCCTCTCACCAATCTCGTCTCAATACAAGTGAGATCTACACTTCCTGCCATAAAGTGCTTCATACGGTGCCATGCCAATCGTCGCTTGATAACTGTTATTGTACGTGAACTCAACAAGAGGCAATTTGGAATCCCAGCTACCAGGATAATCAATAGTACAAGTTCTGAGCATATCCTCTAAAATCTGAATAACTCTCTCTGATTGACCGTCACTCTGGGGGTGATATGTTGTACTGAATGCTAACCGTGTACCCAAGGCTCTGTGCAAACTCTTCCAAAACTCTGAAGTAAATCTAGGGTCACGATCAGACACGATCGACACAGGAACACCATGAAGTCTAACAATCTCTGCTATGTACTCTTCGGCATACTGGTTCATAGAATACGTCGTCTTGACTGGAAGAAAATGAGCTGACTTGGTCAACCGATCAACAATAACCCAAATAGAGTTAAAACCTTTCTGCGTTCTGGGAAGACCAGTCACGAAATCCATCGTAATATGTTCTCATTTCCATTGAGAATTCGGCAATGATAGCAATGTCCCAGCAGGTCTCTGGTGCTCGATCTTCACCTGCTGACAAGTTAGGCACTGAGAAATAAACATGGCAATATCTTTCTTCATACATGGCCACCAATAGAGTCTACGAAGATCCTGATACATCTTGCATTTTATTTATATTTTTTGATAATTTATTTTAAAATTATAGTCAGTATTTTTTATTTTATGTTTTATTAAAAATTTAACATTTTCTTTTTGTTAGAATATATATATGAAAATGTAATGGATATTATTTGCAGCTTCTTTAATTGGTGAAATAATAATTTGTAATAAAAGGTATTGTAATGTCTTATTGTTGTGTATTAATAATATTAATATAATTTGGTTTGTTCTTAAATAATATTTCTTTTGTTCTCAGCCAACAATGTTAATGATTTTTTTGATACTTATGATATGTTTGTTTGGTGGATCAATAGCAAATATTTTTCTGCTGATTTTTTTTAAAAAATTATTTTTTATTATGATTTAAAATAAACATATTAAGATAGGTAGATATGTCATTTTCGTCGATATACTATAATTTTTAAATCATCGTCATCTTCAACATCATTCGAGTTATAAAATCTATATAATTTCATTAAAAAAAATTTAAAATGTCAATAAAAATATTCCAAATGTCTTTTAAAATTCATGAATTATATTTAGAGTATGTTATATGTACGTCAATTTATACAACACAAAAAATTCATTACAAAAATTCAATTTGTCAAAATCTCACCATATATTAAATACAAAATGTCGTTATATAACAGTAAAATATTGTGATATAATGATCGTAAATATCGTCGATATATTTCTTGTACTTTTTGCATTATTAATTTTTTTTACATTATGTGACATTCTATAAAAGACAATAAAAAATTACCAACTCCACAAAAATCTATCATTAAAAAAATCAACTCTGGATTGAATGTATTAATCAATGGTTTTTAGTGATTTTTACAGAGTTTAAAAGTCTAGAGGTGTTAGGATCGAGAAAGAGTTAAGAGGGGGGGTGAATGAACTCTTTCACATTTTCTTTTGTAAAATATATTTTCAACCGTTTTTAGGCGGTTCGAAATACTTCTCTCTCAAACGGTCGAAAGAGGTGAACCACAGAAATGTGCGGAAGATGGTTCACTTCCTTTTGACAGATATTTCTCAATTATTTAGTGATCTAAACAACAAGAATATCAATAACAGATTGCATAAGATAAATGACACAGTATTTTATGGATGTTCGGAGATTAAATACTCCTACGTCACCCCTTCTTCCTTGGTAGGAAGGAATCCACTAAAAGACTTTGACTTTACAAATCGTTTGTAACAGCCCAATCCAATCAGGACTTATCCCATTGCCTGTTTTGGAACTCCTAGTGATCACTTTACACTTCTGGATGTTTACGAACCCTCAGTTCACCAGACTTCCAAACTTTAATCAAGTAACCATAGGTTATTGATAAAACAGTAGTTTGTTTTGGTAGCACGAAAGGATCCTTGAGAGATCAAATATGTGACTGTAAAGCTGCGTGCAAATGAGCGATAATGAAGATATGAACTGTGAATGCGCTCTAAGATTTTTGTGAAGGCAAGCTGAAAGACTTCTTTCAATCAGTGTTAGAGTTGTGTAGCTTGCTTGTCTAGCTTTCATTTCTTTCCAGATAATATAACCGAGTGATGTAACGGTCAGAAAGTACATTTATCGTAAACCTGAGCTCCTGAATCAGATGAGTCATTTTCTCATTTATGAGCAATAAATACTTGTATTTAAACTTCCTTTTGCTTATCATAAATTTGAAGCTCTTTTCTTGAGGTTTACTCCTTTGAGCGACTGTACATGCAGCAGTAGGATATGAAAACTGTCTCTGAATGTCTTTTCTAGGAAAGAGTTATTAATGCATATCTTCCTTGGAATTGATGTGAGATCGTTGACTTTCGAGAATTTGAATTGCATTCAACCGGTCAGGGAATGTTGGAAAGCAATAAGTAGATCTCTTAAATGAAATGACTGAACCATAAGGAATAGACGGTTGAAAACTAGCGGTTGAGAATTTCTAACCGCGGTTGAGAATTTCTAACCGCGGTTGATTTCTAATTTATCATATACCAAAATTCCTGAAATTTCATTTCTTAACAATTTCCCCCTTTTTGGTGATGATAAAACTGAGCTGAAATTCTATTAGCCAAATCAGAGACAATCTTGCTATTTCTTGGATTCTGAATTTTTGGCTTCCTTTGTTTTAAGAGCGGCCAATTCCTTTTGAATACGCTTTTCTTGCTTTCTCTTTTCTTGCTCTTTTTCCCCCTTTTTGACATCACCATTTACCAGAAAGTCCATGATTTCTGTTAGCTGAGCTCCTTGAGCATCCATCCTTTGTTCAATACGATTGATTTGAGAGGAAAGACCAAGACACATATTGACACTAATCGTATGATTGTTGGAAGCCTTTGAATTGAGAACATCAAAATCCTTAGCTATACTGCTTTTGATAGACCGTAGATCCTCTTTTAGATCAAAATTTTTGTGGTTAAGAGCGAGGATAGACTGATCCATATTGCCAAGTCGACTGAGCAGATCCTGACGAAAGTTTGCTTCGACAACTACTTCGTCCGCAGGGTCGAACAATTCTTGGACTTCAGCTGCTTTGGGATCACCGAGAAGTTTGCCTTTGAAAGCGATTAATTTAGAGGATGTGGCTTTGGCAGAATATGGCGATGGGTTAATAGCAGTGGGGTCATCTGCGATACTTTCAATAAATTTATCAATGTCGTCATTTGATACAGAAGATGCTGCTCTAATGATCTTGGATTCTTCTGAGTTGTCAATTCGGTCAGCAGCAGAAAAAGGTTGTGAGGAGATGGTTATCTCAGCTGGCGGAATGTCTGTCAAAGAAGCTGAGGGCTGCGTGTGAAGTTCCATGGAAGCAACAACCGGGAGAGGATCTATCGAAGATACAATAGAGTCCTGATATGGTTGAACAACGTCAAAGTCAGAGAGAAATCGTTCTGCTTCATCAACTGAAAGAACTGAAGCTCTGACTGACTCAATGACAGGCTGAGAGGCAAGGATGCCAGCATCGGAATGTGGTGACGAAGCGACTGGGACAATTTCTGGACCGCATTGTTGGATGGGAAAGACAGAATCTTTGTTCAGAGGTGGGTCAGACGGTGTATGAACCGTGTCTTGAGTAGTTGATTGAATCGGTTCAACGATAACCGTAGGTAGTGCAGATTTATCATGTGGAGTAGATAAAACATCTGGACAAGTGGGAGATGCTACCTGTTGATCTGACGGTTGAGTTTCCGGAACGAGTTTTAGCTCCAGTTGAGCTGCGGTCGGAATGCCCTGGGTAGAAAATTTAGAACTAGTGCAAGGGTGTGACGAGGAAGCCTTCGGAGAAGCCTTTGTGGGAACTGTTTCTGTGCTAAAATCATCATGAATGTCCATCAAGGAATCAAATTTATTCTGTGCGGCACTGTCTGGAAGATGGAGCGAGTTTCGCATGAAAGCGATTGATGTAGCAAGAGACAGAGCATCCATTTCAAGTTGAGAAATTACTGCAGAGTCATCTTGAGCGGTAGGACTATTTGGATCAAAATTTTTCCTCTTTAACTGGATGATGATTCTGAGAGTGCTCTCTTTCATTTGAATTTCTATGAAATCACGTCTTTGAAGAGCGGTTGGAATGTCTGTTGTTTCTGCCCATTCCAAAATAGACCGTTCAAGCTTGGCTGCAGTCTGTATCTTCCCGGTTTCGAGGAGTGAATCAAAAGAGATAGAAGTGCGATATTTTACCCATTTATCAAACTTCTTAATTTGGGACTCAACAGCTTCACAAACACGCTGACTTGTGAGAACGATTGCCGTATGAACTGCATGGTTTTGCGGAGGGTTTGTACTCATAACCTATTTGCCTTTGTCTGATGACAGAATGATCGGAACTCCTGAATAAGATGATTGGATGTCCTTTTCTGTAATTTGAATACTTTTCAACTTTGAAATCGAGGCTGATGGGATAGGTGCAGGAATAAGTGGTGCAGAGATATGCTTGATTAACTTAATCTTTGTTACTTTGGCAGGAGCGGTCCGTTTCTTTTTGAACACCTGAGAGACCGGAATATCATCCTTAGTTTCCTCGTCAGAACTGGATTTCAGAACCAATTTTCTCTTAGTTTCCTTGGGAGTGGAGGCAGTTGCTTTCTTTTGTTTCACAAATTCAACTCCAGTTTCTGTTTTGATGTGGACGAATTCTTCATCTGTCGGTTTGTTTTTCGATATAAATTTGTCGACCGATACCCATGAAAACAGTTTGGTTTTACCGACTTCAATCATCTCAACTGGTTGAGCACCGGCAGAAAGTAGCATATGGCAGATTTGAACTGCAAACCCTTGAGATTGGTTGACTTTCTTTACCATGGCCACCAGAATGTTGAAGAGGATATCAGACCAATTGACTCCTAATTGAGAAGAAATGGTTGCCATAACAAGAAATTTTTCCAGTGTAATCTTATCATAAGCACCAGCTTTAGCAAGAATTCCCTTAGCCACAATATCAGCTAACAGTCGATATTCAATTTTTAGATCTCGCTTTTGACAAGTTGGATGAGAGATAGGAGAGGCAGTAAGGGAGAAAGTTTGACGCCAAATGTCAATATTACCATCTGGTAATGTAGAGAAGTCAGTAATGCCAGCCGTAGGTAACTTAAACAAATCAGCAAACACCTTCTGGGTGAAAGTAAAATGTTTGTCCTGAACAGAGCATATAATTTCTCCATTCTTCATGTGAGCAGTTTCAAAGAACTCGTTCAGCAGTAATTCAGAGTATGAGTATCGACAACCCAGAAAAGTTCGAAGCCCAGATTCTTCAAGTGTACGGAACATGGCCTTCATTGGTTTGTTAGGCATAGAATAAACAGATGGAAAGTTGATGGCCACTGTATTCTGAGAGATGGATGCAGCCATTTGAGGATACTAGAAAGGATTTTGGGAAGGTAGTTCCTGTAATGTGGACTGCAATAAGATGAGAAACGATTAAGTAAAAATATGTATGTCCGGTTCAAGGATGTACGAACATATCCATATAGAGGACTGTTGATATAGTGTGTTCAAAAATATTTTAAAATTTTGGACGGCGGCAAAATGAGTGTTTTTCAAATTTCAAGGAGATAACCGTCACGTCATATTGGGGCAGACGAAAAATAGTTTAGAGTGTGTTTTAAGAAAATGACGTGGATCAATTCTGTCCACAAAATATGAACCGGATCATTAATATTATTAGGTAGAACCGGTTATAGACAATGATTAACATTCTTAACCATGTTCCCCCTAAACACGTGCATGAATGGGATAAAACCGTCGGTTGCATATGATAAAGACTCTTCACATTTCCCATCAGAGGCATGATGACATAAGCCCTCAACGCTTGATCTTCATCTATACATATCAGCAAAGATGTTAACATTATACTTCAAGGTTAAACAGGATGAATAGAGATAGCAGTCCTGATTTAGCTGAGGAGTTTATGAGGGATGTCTTGGCTGCCCGAAAGAAGACCATAATGGACAGAGTGCACGAAAAGCCTCTGGCCATTTGGGAGCGAGTTCACACAATACAGGCCATTATTGAAAGCGGGGAGGCTCTCTCTCCCAGAAATAAAGCGGCATTGAAAAGATATCGGCGACGGCTTCGTGTCGCGGATAACGCTGGAGTCTTCTCTGACAACGGTGTTTATCTTCTCATGCTGCTGAAGGAGAAGAGGGCTCTGAAGAAGGTGGCCATCTCAGATGAGTTCTCACGTATTTCCTTAGGAGGGATGACTGGATGGTTAACCCTTTGGAGGTTGTACGTAGATAAAGAGATTGAGAGGGTTCGCCCCTGTCTCTGATGATGTACAAAACCCCCTTTCCCCCTTTTTTTAATGAAATATTATTTTGCTTTGCTGCCAATC
Source organism: Primulina eburnea (assembly GCF_022965805.1). Lineage (NCBI taxonomy): Eukaryota > Viridiplantae > Streptophyta > Magnoliopsida > Lamiales > Gesneriaceae > Primulina > Primulina eburnea. The sequence continues at coordinate 165,154 of NC_133111.1, forward strand.
TAGAACATACTCAATAAATAAACATATTATGACAAATCAGTTAGGCCAAGCATATTTCTAAAATGAGAGAACTTAGCCTCGGGTAAAGGTTTTGTAAAGATATCAGCCGTTTGTTGATCAGTGTGAACATATTCAAGCCGTATATCTTTCTTCATCACATGCTCTCGGATGAAGTGATGTCGAATATCAATATGTTTTGTCCGAGAGTGCATGACAGGATTGTATGTTATAGCTATTGCACTTGTATTGTCGCAAAATATAGGAGATTCAACCGCTTGAATTCCATAGTCTTTTAACTGTTGCTGGATCCATAACATTTGAGCACAACAGCTTCCAGCTGCTAAATATTCTGCTTCAGCGGTTGATGTAGCGATAGATGTTTGCTTTTTGCTGGCCCATGAAATAAGTCTTTCCCCTAAAAATTGGCATGAGCCACTTGTGCTTTTTCGATCAATTTTGCATCCTGCATAATCTGCATCTGAATAACAGTAGAGATCCAATCAGTCCCCTATACATTTTTGTATCCACCGAAATTCCCCCTTCGTCTTTATCCAATTTGATTGATGAACTCATTGGAGTGCCAGCCGGAGAGCAATTTTCCATTCCAAATTTCTTTAACATATCTCGAGTATATTTGGCTTGATTAATGAAGATGCCATTTTCAGACTGCTTGACTTGCAGTCCTAAGAAATAATTTAATTCGCCCATCATACTCATTTCAAATTGTTCCTGTATCATCTTTGAAAATCTTTCACAGAGCTTAGTATTAGTTGACCCAAAAATAATATCATCTACATATATTTGAACAAACAGTAAATGATCATTTTTGGAGAATGTAAATAAAGTCTTATCGATCGTACCAATAGAAAATCCATGATCAAGCAGAAATTTGGTTAGTGTATCATACCATGCTCTTGGGGCTTGTTTCAGTCCGTATAGCGCTTTATCCAATTTGTAAACATAGTCAGGAAATATATGATTAACAAAACCGGGTGGTTGTTCTACATAAACTTCCTCATTTAGCATACCATTTAGAAAGGCAGATTTAACATCCATTTGATATACTTTGAAGTTTTTAAAAACTGCAAATGCTAGAAATATTCTAATGGCTTCTAATCGAGCAACTGGGGCAAAAGATTCATCAAAGTCTATTCCTTCCTCCTGTCTATATCCTTGAGCCACTAGACGAGCCTTATTTCTTATGATTAAACCACTTTCATTCATTTTGTTTCTATAAACCCATCTAGTTCCTATTATATTAGCATCATTAGGTCGAGATACTAAGTGACATACTCTGTTTCTTTCAAACTGATTAAGTTCTTCTTGCATGGCTTCTATCCAGTTTGTATCTAGGAGAGCATCATCAATTTTCTTGGGTTCAATTTGAGAAACAAAAGCAGCTTGCAAAAATTCACCTATCATTTGATTTCTAGTTCTAAGGGGAGCAGTAGGGTTACCAATGACCAGTTCGAGTGGATGATCCTTTTTCCACCGGAGACATGGTCCATATTGATCTTCCTCGGTTGGTGGAGTGATGTCATTTTCTCGTTCTGTTGCCTCTTCTGCCAGTGGTGTAATCTGTGGTTGATGGTTGTTCTCTTGATCATTTGTTTGTTGACAATTTTCTTGACCGGTTGGATTCTCTTTGAAGATTGTTTCACCTGTTCTTCGTAAGTCTATTTCATCTTCATCATTGCTAGCTTCAAGATTAGCAGCTTCAAAATTATTTATTAGATCATGCATGTTGCTATTGCTATTGTCATGACATATGGATGATTCATCGAATACAACGTGTATGGATTCTTCGACAGTGAGAGATTTTTGATTATATACTCTATATGCTTTACTTACTGCTGAGTATCCCAGAAAGATGCCATTTTCAGCCTTTACATCAAATGCAGTGAGATGTATTTTTCCATTTATGTGAATAAAGCACTTACAGCCAAAGATGCGAAAATACCCCACTTCTGGCACTTTGCCGGTCCATATTTCATATGGAGTCTTTTCATGATTTTTATTAATCATAGATCGATTCTGAGTAAAACATGCTGTGTTAATGGCTTCAGCCCAAAATTTTTGCGAGATACCGGATTCAGCCAGCATGGTTCTAGCTGTTTCTTTCAATGTGCGGTTTCTTCTTTCTGCTACTCCATTTTGTTGGGGCGATCTTGCAGCTGATAGCTCATGTTTAATCCCATGATCTTCAAGATAGGATGATAGATATTTGTTCAGAAATTCAGTTCTTTTATCACTTCTGATTCTGTTAATGTTTTCCCTCTTTTCATTGTGAAGTCTCTTGAGCAGCTTGATTAGATGATCAGCAGTTTGATCTTTGGAGCCAAGAAATATTACCCATGTAAATCTAGAATAATCATCAATGACAACGAGAGTGTATTTCTTTCCCCCTAAGCTCATTACCGGGATTGGTCCAAATAGATTCATGTGAAGAAGATCTAGACGTTTATTTGAAGAATGTCTACCTTTGCTTTTAAAAGTTGATCGAACCTGTTTTCCAAGCTGACAAGCATTGCATACTTTATCTTTGGCAAAATCAACGTTAGGCAGTCCAGATACTAACTTAAGCTTACTAATGGTAGAGATGGATTTGAAATTTAGATGATTTAGTCGTTTATGCCATAGCCAATTTTTATTTCCATTTAAAGCAACGAAACAAGTAGATGTATTTAAATTTTGATCATTCCATTCTACCCTATAAGTATTTTGACTTCGATAACCAGTCAACACTGTGTAACCTGCAGTGGTTTTAACCATGCATTTTTCTTTATGAAATTCAACCGTGTACCCATTGTCGCAAAGTTGACTTATACTGATCAGATTGTAGCATAAGTTTTCTACTAACAGAACATCTTTGATGATAATTTTGCCATGAGTAATCTTACCCTTACCCATAGCTTTACCTTTAGAGTTGTCACCGAAAGTGATTGTTGGTCCTTTGAGATCTACAATTTCTGATAAGAGATCTTTATTTCCAGTCATATGTCTTGAGCATCCACTGTCTAGGAACCATGATGACTTTTCTATGTTCTTCTTCTTTAGTTCCATTTCATCAGTAGCTTCTTGATCTTCCTTGGCCATAAGACATTCGACTCTTTCGTCTTCACTTTCACTCGAAGATTCTTCAGAAGAAGACTTTTCTGATTCTGTTTCAGCCCATTTGCCTTTGTCTTCTTCTGCAACCAAAACTTTCTGACTCCTTTTCTTGAAGAACTTCTTGTCGTTTTTGAATCGTCTTCTATTTTCCGGCTTCTTTTCATCCTTCTTTGGCTTATTGCATTCTGCAATAAAATGTCCTTTCTTTCCACAGTTAAAACACCCTTGACCATCCTCAGTATGGTCTTTTTTGAAGTAAGGTTTATTCATTTGAGATTGATTTTTGCGCATAAATTTACCAAATTTTTTAACGAACAAAGACATGGCTTCATTGCTTAGTTGCTCAGCCGATTTCTTACTTGTGGACTCTTCGACCGGAAGAGTCACTGTAGCTGCTGCCAAGGCTTTTGTTTGTTGGGTTGTGGACGGCTCTTCTTCAGTTCGTATTCCTAGCTCAAATTCATATGCCTTGAGATCAGCAAATAAATCATGTAGTTCCAGTTTGTTTAGATCTTTGGATTCGCGCATAGCTATTGTTTTCACATCCCACTCTCTGGGAAGAGCTCTCATGACCTTTAAAGCAATTTCTCTGTTGGAGTATTCTTTTCCAAGTGAGGTAAGTTCGATGATAATGCTGCTGAATCGATCATCAAATTCTGCAAGAGTTTCTCCTGGCTTCATCTTTGCATTGTCAAATTTTTGAATAGCCACTGTCAGTTTGTTCTCTTTGGTCTGATCATTTCCTTCGCACAGTTGAGTGAGTTTTTCCCATATTTCTTTTGCAGTAGTGCAGGTCTTGATTTTGGCGAACATGTTCTTATCAAGAGTTTTATAGAGAATGTCTTTTGCTACGTTGTCTAAGTTTGCTTTCTTTTTATCTTCAGCGGTCCATTCAGATCTGTGCTTCTCCATCATTTGAGGAGCACCTTCAGTTATCCCAACAGCCGTGTTTGCTTTCATTATCTTCATTGGTCCATCAGTAATTACAAACCACATATCGTCATCCTGAGCTGCCAGATGTGCCTGCATACGAATTTTCCAATCGTCATAATCTTCTTTGGAAAACATAGGGATTTTGTTGAAAGAAGCCATATTATTCAAGATATATCAATGTTTGAGAAGAACCCGCTCTGATACCAATTGTTAGGATCGAGAAAGAGTTAAGAGGGGGGGTGAATGAACTCTTTCACATTTTCTTTTGTAAAATATATTTTCAACCGTTTTTAGGCGGTTCGAAATACTTCTCTCTCAAACGGTCGAAAGAGGTGAACCACAGAAATGTGCGGAAGATGGTTCACTTCCTTTTGACAGATATTTCTCAAATATTTAGTGATCTAAACAACAAGAATATCAATAACAGATTGCATAAGATAAATGACACAGTATTTTATGGATGTTCGGAGATTAAATACTCCTACGTCACCCCTTCTTCCTTGGTAGGAAGGAATCCACTAAAAGACTTTGACTTTACAAATCGTTTGTAACAGCCCAATCCAATCAGGACTTATCCCATTGCCTGTTTTGGAACTCCTAGTGATCACTTTACACTTCTGGATGTTTACGAACCCTCAGTTCACCAGACTTCCAAACTTTAATCAAGTAACCATAGGTTATTGATAAAACAGTAGTTTGTTTTGGTAGCACGAAAGGATCCTTGAGAGATCAAATATGTGACTGTAAAGCTGCGTGCAAATGAGCAATAATGAAGATATGAACTGTGAATGCGCTCTAAGATTTTTGTGAAGGCAAGCTGAAAGACTTCTTTCAATCAGTGTTAGAGTTGTGTAGCTTGCTTGTCTAGCTTTCATTTCTTTCCAGATAATATAACCGAGTGATGTAACGGTCAGAAAGTACATTTACCGTAAACCTGAGCTCCTGAATCAGATGAGTCATTTTCTCATTTATGAGCAATAAATACTTGTATTTAAACTTCCTTTTGCTTATCATAAATTTGAAGCTCTTTTCTTGAGGTTTACTCCTTTGAGCGACTGTACATGCAGCAGTAGGATATGAAAACTGTCTCTGAATGTCTTTTCTAGGAAAGAGTTATTAATGCATATCTTCCTTGGAATTGATGTGAGATCGTTGACTTTCGAGAATTTGAATTGCATTCAACCGGTCAGGGAATGTTGGAAAGCAATAAGTAGATCTCTTAAATGAAACGACTGAACCATAAGGAATAGACGGTTGAAAACTAGCGGTTGAGAATTTCTAACCGCGGTTGAGAATTTCTAATTTATCATATACCAAAATTCCTGAAATTTCATTTCTTAACAAGAGGTATTCAATTTAGATTTTTATATACTGTATAAAAGTATAGTGGAATTCAACATGTAATGTCATTGAGTTTTAAAAAGTCGTGTAATATTCAAACTTAGTTTTTTTAAACTTTATAAAAGTCTATAAATATGCAAAATGTCAATAAATATCCAATGACTTCTATGTAATTCTTCGGTACAAATTTTATAACTCTAGTACACCTATGAAAAGTTAAAAATTTTTTCTATGTAATTCTTCGGTACAAATTTTATAACTCTAGTACACCTATGAAAAGTTAAAAAATTTTCATCACTCATGCCAAGGATTTGTAGAGAATTCTAATTTCAAAATCTGTATATCATCTTTTTTCTTCTACATAGATCACAGACAGATCCGTCTTCTCAGTTTATTATTTTTAAAATTATATATAAAAAAATACAAATAAAATCATGAAAAACATAATTTAAATTTATAATCAGCTTACGTTTAATTTCTTTAAATAATACTCCATCTTCTATGAAATCATTTTTTTATTCTCGTCTTTAAAATTTTTATTCACGTTTCATTTTTTAAAATATCATTCTTTCATACTATTGAAATATTATATCACAATGTGTAATATTTAATCAATTTATTTTTTTAAAATTGATTTATGTTAATTACATGAAAAATGAAAATTTTGATATTAAATTTTATTTCTCATTTTTTCATAATTTATTTTAAAATCATGGTCGATGATTTTTTTAATTGTACTAAAAAATTAATATTGTGTTATTATGTATTAATAATATTAATATAATTTGGTTTGTTCTTAAATAAAATTTATTTTGTTCTCAGCAACCATGTTTAACGATATTTGTATACTTTTGATATTTTTGCTTGATGGATTCATAGCAAATATTTTTCTACTTATTTTTTTTAAAAAAATTATTTTTTTGATTATTATGATTTTAAATAAAATTAATATGATAGGTAGATATGTCATTTTTGTAGATATATTATCATTGTCAAATAATCGTCATTTATAATGTCTTTCAAGTTTTAGAATCTATAGAATTCCATAAAAAAATTAAATGTCAATAAAAATATTACAAAAAATCCCCATGAATATATGAATTTCTTTTTATAATTCTATAATATTTTATAAAGGTCAATTGAAATCTATGAACTTTGCAAAAGTCCATCATAAAAAAAAAAAGCCATTAAAACTCTAGATTAAAAACATGAGATTTGGTGAAGTTGCAACAGCACCTAGGACTCAATTTGGGGCTACTTAGCTTCTATGCAGTAGCAAATGAATTTTTTTTAATACTTAATAGAAAGATAAATGCAAAATACATGAAATATGGATGAGAGAATAAAAACATCCCATTTTTAAATAAGAGATACCAATCACATGCATTATTTATATCTTTAAAAATAAAAATCGACAATTATCACACATTTGTAAAAATGTTTAAACTTATTTTTTTGAGTTGGGAGAACAATTTATTATATTTGAACCTTAAACATAAAATCATACCTTAAATTTGATATTTTTGTGTGAGATAAATTGCAATCTGGCCATATTTTAGCGATTTCACTTAAAAGAAAAAGAATCAGGGAAAACAATGAAAACACTATCCAACAAAAAGGAAAAAAAGCAACAATGCCAACATCCGCCGATCTTTTATATATATATATATATATATATATATATATATATATATATATATATATATATATATATATTTATATATATATATATATATCAATTTTATAATAAATTTAATACAAAATCTCACGATATAATAATAAAATTTCAAATATAAATATATAATATTTTAGTTGTATATTTAATATTATTATTATTATATATATAATTATCTCTCTACCACATTTCTTTATCTCCCTCTCTCTAGACGCACAAGAATTTCAGTTTTTTCCTCTATTTAGTGCAAAATAGCGCAGTTCTATTTTCCTCTGCGTCAATTTTTTTAATTAATAATATTTATTAAAACTTATAAATATTATTTATATAATAATATGATTAAATATTTGATCATAAAAATTAAAATATTTAATTATAAAAATTTATAAATAGATTTTAAAATAATTTAATAACTAAATATCTAACACACAAATATATTGAATAATATTCAAACATTTACGATTTACGATTGTGGCATCTCCAGCACGTGGTTGGAAGAAAAATCATTTGAATGATATAATGAAAGAATATATTATAATGCACAATATGATAATCGAAAATGAACGTGATCTTAATGCACCAATTCAAGATACGAGGTAAACACCGACTCTAATGATAGAAATGGTTGTCAATGAGCATATCAGATTTCGAAATTTCTCGGTCGATATAAAAAAATAAAAGACAAAGACGTTCATTATGCATTACGAAATACTTTAATCGATAATTTATGTGATGAATATGCTCGTTCAAATATTTGAAGTTGTATTTGTAATATGTTATTTAATTTAATGACATATATTAAATTAATTTCACCAAATTTAATTATTTCTATTTCAATTCGTATAATATAGATTGAAACAATATATTTAAAATAATCATTTTAGTAATATTATTGCAGTTGTTAATAATATAGTATTAATTATTAAATATAATTATAATTATATCACTAAAATTAAAAAATACACATTTAATAACTCATAAAAAATTAAATAAATAAAATAAAAAAATATTACGAAAATATTTTTTTTTAATGAGATTTGAAGTAGATGGGTTGAAGATAAATATTATATTTAAAGCATAAACTACATTATTTTAAGAGTGGGTTTCATGTGAGACCGTATCACGGATCTTAATCTATGAGACGGGTCAACCCTACCCATATTCACAATAAAAAGTAATAATTTTAGCATAAAAAGTAATATTTTTTATAGATGACCCAAATAAGAGATCCGACTCACAAATACGACCCGTGAGACCGTCTTACACAAATTTTTTACCTTATTTTAAAATAAAATTGTTTAATATAGATTTTCTCTCTCAATCTCAAAAGCCCATCTGCCCATGTGTATATGATTCTCTCTCTACCACATTTCCCCTTTCTCTCTACACAACAATTTCATTTTTTCCCTCAATTTACGGTTGATGAGATGCTAGCATAAGAGTAGTACCCTCACACTACATCTAAGGGTTTAATTTTGATTTGAACATATGGAGTCTACATAAATTTATGGACCCCACATGTTCAAATCAATTTTGAGCCCTTGGATCTAACATTAGGGTACTACCCTTATGCTAGCATGAAATAATCCTCTATTTACCGTCTGAAAAAGCAATTGTATAGGATTTTAATCCTTGGATCTCAACAGCCCCGAAAAGTTTTAAACCAAAATTATTACCCAGAGATTTTTTCTTAAAAAAAATTTGGTCTTTCTCACGACTTTTATGCCATTCGCCAGCTCTGCGTGCCGTTCTCCCTTCCTTTCAAACCCCTTATTTTTTTCCCTGAATTTTTTCTTTCTGAAGACACCCTTTGTCCTTCGTTGCTTTTCGTAGATTTGCCAAGGAAGAGGGACGATAAGGTTCGGAGATTGGTGTATCTGAAAATATTTTTTAGATCCAGTTTGCTGAATTTTAATATTGGTTTTTTTCCTTAGCTTTGATTATTTGTTTCTTGTTTGATTTTATTTTCGTTATCTGAGCTATTATAGGTTATTTTGAAAATGGTTTCATTCGTTAATTTGCTTCATGATCAGAGAAGTTATCGAAAAAGATAAGACCTTCCGATTATCTTGGCTCTGCATAATGCTGAGCTATCAATTATCCTTTTTTGATTACTGCTTTTGATATATTTTTTGTTTGCCAACGAAGTTTAATTGTATGCATAGATTGTCATGCGGAGATTCTCCCTTCTCTTAACCACCAAAGGATCTGGTGAAAAGGTGTGCCTTTCTGATATCGTTGACATGTTTAGGTTAGTTTAATTTAGTTTTTTTTCCTAATAATTCAGAATTTCAGATAAAAAAATTAATACAAATTGCACAATTTATTCATTAGATTGTCAAGAATTGTGAAAATTCCTGAACCATTTTGATTCTTGATTATGGGTATCAATGATCAACTGTTGTGGTCCTTAATTGTCTAGAGGTTAATTTTTTAGTTGACAAATATGCCCTACCATATGTAAGTCGAGCAATATGAAAGTACTTTCCTGGGAGCACTTGGCGGACCTATCAGTGCAAAGGCACAGGAACCGGCAGGAGAGAGCAAGCCCCAGTGAAAATGTAAAGGGAGAAGTTAGGAGCACCCTTTCTTTTACTGTAAACGATGAGGACTGTTAAATGTAAACATAGAGGTTTATTGTGTAGCAGCCTTTCATAGACTATAAAAACTCCTACCAAGGAGGTTAAGGAGCTACGGATTTCTGCTGATTACCTCTAGCATTTAATTATTCTCACGCAGCAAATAATCTAACATTACATTGTGTGATGTGGAACTTTCTGGAATGCCTTGTGTTTCTTCTGCATGATGGAGGGTGTGGTTAACCAAGAAGAAGGTAAAATATCGGTCTGAAAATATGAGATCAGAGTAGGAGTATAAGAATTTAATTCAAGCAATAATTGAATTGCTTGCCTCTAGATATTGTGGATCCTTGGTCATACACATTGGGATAAAAAGCAAGTTTTGTAGTTTGAAACTATTCAAGAACTGCTGATCAGCTGGAATCTCGTGTTAGTAATTTGTAAATGTTATAGAAATAGATGTCACCTGCCTTGTGCAGTAGATATGGGCAGAAATTTCTCTTCGTTACTTTTTCAGAATATCCAGTTATAAGGAAATTGACTAGCTATATATATGGGAAATAACACGCAGTTTATCTCATGGATGTTTCTGGAACTAAAGTAAATTTAACTTGGATTATAGGTTCTCAGTATAAAATGGTGCAGTCCATTGGTTGGCTTCTCTGGCTGTTCATGAATATATATTATATACTTTGAAATTTTTTATTGTAGCCTGTGGATGAACCTTTTATGCCAAGGCTGTGAATTGATTGTTCTTTTGGACGATGAAGCATGAGGTATCGGCAGCATTGGCCGAACCTGTAGTGATGATGGAGACTGAATTTCCTTCCAACTTTTGGAAGGTGTTTCTTTCAGTGGAGAACTATGATGGAGTAACATTAGTATTTAAAGCAAGTAGGTGTTAAACAATTTTTTAACACGGGTATCAATTAATGAATAATATTCTACAACAATATTGAAGTCGTATTGATTTTTTTTTGGCATGGTGTTGGAAGCATAGTTGTCAAGGCGCTAGGCGACGTCAAGGCGACGAGCCACTGCCTAGCGCCCGAACGCCTAGGCGACAAAAGGCGATCGCCTAGCCACGAGGCGATAATATAGAGGATGATAAGCCATACTAGGCTATTTTTTTTAAAATAAATGTAAAACAGATAAGGCAAAAGAGAAGAAAGCCTGCGGCAAAGAAGAAATCTTCAATCGGTAGGGGAGAGTGGTGTGCGCAGATAAGGCAGAAGCTTCAATCGGCAGGGGAGGAGAATACGTATCGACAAATGGACATGCAAAACTAGGCTTTTGTTTAAAAATAAATTACTTATGGGCTGAAATTAGTTATGGGCTTATTTAGTTGGGCTTTGGGTCATTAAAAAATAAAGGAGAAGCTTGCGGCAAAGAGGCGGAACGCGCTGTACAGAGGCGGAACGCCTGGAGAAAAGCGGATTCAAGGCGATAAAGGCGCTCGCCCAGCCATACACGTCGCCTGGTTGTCCATAAGGCGCTGCAGCTCCGCGCGCCTTTGACAACTATGGTTGGAAGGTCTCCGATGAACAAGCTACAGAGAAGTTTACGAATATTGCAACACAAAAGTGAGAAATTTGCCTTTTGATTTGGCATGTGGCCACTTGCGGGCATCAATAGCATCCCAAAGAGTTATTTTTTGAAATTAATATCTAAGTCGAAGCACCTCATTCTCTCAAATAATTGATAGAATGAAGGTAAAGAAAATAATTTGTCCACCAAAATGTCCAAACCTGATTGTTCTTGCTCTGCCTCTTGCATCTTAGCCATGATTTTTTTCCAAGGATAAATATTTAATTTCATAGGAATCGCTGTACGATGGATGATACTAAAAAGCACTACCTCTTCTGTATCCAACTTTAGTTTGGACTTGCAGTTATTATCTTTTCACATAGTTGTTGTCGTCAAGGGAAATTATTATATCAGAAAGATGAATTATAGCTTTTCCATGTTTCATAAAAAGAGTGACTGGATGGCGAAGAATTGCTCTAGCCTTCACACTGTTGCACTTGAATGTGAAAAATACCAACTAGCAAAAAAAATTGTCCTTAATATTGTCGTTTAGGTTTTGTGGAATGGTCTCTGTATGTTGTTTTCTCATTGCTTTTCTTATTCTTTTAAGTGGGATGAATCTTTTTTTTCTATTCTCCCCTACGGATGTGTGTCAGGGACTCAATCCATGGTGCCCATTCCAATTCAAACAAGAATCGAGCAGCAAAATCAAGGATGTGCTCTATCAAAGGTTTACTCATGGGAAGTTTAGAAAATAAGGAATTGAATTGATTGAATTTTATTTACTTTCCTTTAATAAGTGCTAAGCCTAGACAGGGGTATAATGTGTAGATTTCTTAGATACCAATTTATTGCTTATCCTGTATTTAAATGACTGCTGATGAAAGAAATAAGACATTTAGTTTTTCTCAAAAAAATATAGCTAATATTGAGATCGTGAGGTTCTCTCAAACGAGCCTCGAACATCCAAAAAAATAGGTAGACAAGGTAGAAAAAGCTACAAACAAATCTCAGAGTTAAACAGTCAACCTCTTCACCGACCTATAACCCGATTCTTTACTTGTGCTCATAATAAGTTGGTATCAGAGCCACTGATTATGGGCGATTTGCAAGCAATCCAACAACAACTTACGACCCTCTTCAACATGTTCAAATCCGAAAGAGAAGACCAAGCACGTAGACAAGATGAACAAGAATGCACACAACAAGATCTACACAAAAAGCTTGAAGAATTGGCTGCTCAAGTGTCAAAAACCAACAAGGACAGTGAGCGGAGCATCTGATTCACGAACAAGAGATCAACGCAAATCCAATGAGTTGGGAGACTCGAATCAATTAATTCCCAAATATTCGAGGATGGATTTTCCGACCTATGATGGGTCAACTGACCCTCATTAGTTGGATAAGCCGATTTGAACATTTTTTCCGCCATCAACGCACGCCCGAAGATCAGCGTGTGGGGCTCGCGGCTTTTCATCTTGAAGGAGACGCTCAACTGTGGTCCTTCAAACTTGAGCGAGATTGACCCAATCTTACATGGGAGCTTTTTTGCACAATACTGCCACATGAGGTTTGGGCCACCGATTCGCACCAACAAACTGGGAGAACTATCGAAATTGTGACAAATATGCACAGTGGGAGAATACCATCGCCAATTTGAGCAGCTTTCTACACGAGCTTCCTCCCTCACAAGCGAGCAAGAAGTGGAAATTTTCATTAGCGACCTACAAGATCACATCGCGATTGAGGTAGACTTTCACCACCAAAAGATTTAACAACTGCTATGGGCCTTGCACGTTTGTATGAAGACGCACAGGAAGCCAACGACAAGAACCCAATTATCCAAAAAGACGTACAATCCCAACAAACACACGGCCATCGATCACAAGGCAATTGAGCAGATCAGAGATGGAGGAACGACTAGGAAGGCTTACATTGATCAAGGTAGTCTTGTGTGCCATGCCATCCTATTTCATGTCGCTATTCACGGTTCCGAATCACGTGGCACTTAAGATGGAAAAACTAATGAGGACTTTTCTTTGGGATGGAGCCGATGGGGATAAACATTGCCATGTAGTGGGATGGGAGCAAGTGTGCAAACCAAAGGATAGGGGAGGTTTGGGTTTGGGAAATATTTGTCTGCGAAACAAAGCACTACTTGGAAAGTGGTGGTGAAGAGGGTCGGTGGAAAGAGAGACCTTGTGGATAAAGGTTATTAGAAGTATCTATGGTTCTCAAGATAATGGATGGAATTTGGGGTTGGGGGAGAAAGCGACGTTCAGAAGTCCTTGGAAATGCATTTCTCGATCATTCCCGGCTTTTCATCGGTTGGTTAGGGGAGTCTTCAGAGGGGGAAATATCTTACGCTTTTGGGAGGATGAGTGGGTGGGGGGAGTCTCATTCAAAGAGCGGTTTTCTTCTTTGTTCAATATTTCAGCTGTTACTAACAAGCCAATCCTCTGTTTTGTTTCTTTTGTTAGTACTAACGGCACTTCCGCTGCTAGTTGGGATTTGAGTTTTAGAAGGAATTTCAATGACACGGAGGAACGTGAGTTCGTAGCGTTGCTAGGAGTCTTAGAGTCAGTTAGGGTGCACAGGGGAGTGGGGGATTTCAGATTGTGGTTGGGGGATTCCTCATGTTTGTTTTCTGTTGGGTCTTTTTATAATTCATTCTTCACCACTTCAATTACCCAGTCTTTTCCATTATTTCGCAATATCTGGGACGTGCCTGCTCCTACAAAGATTCAAGTTTTCACGTGGTTAGTGGCATTGGGAAAATTACAAACTTGTGACTCCATGCAAAGAAGATGGCCGGCCTGTGCTTTAAGCCCGAATTGGTGTTGTCTATGCCGAAAGAATGAGGAAAGTCAAGATCACTTGTTACTACATTGCTCATTCTCACATAGCATTTGGGTCAAGGTGTTTCAAGAAATCGGGTGTCTGTGGATTCTTCCGAAGAAGGCAAATGATATGCTCGTATTAGAACCAAGTTGGCAAGCAGGGAAAAAACACTCCAGATTTTGGTACATGATTGTTCAGTGCACGTTTTGGTCCATATGGTTGGAAAGAAACACTAGAATTTTTGAAGAGAAGTTCGGGTCTCTCGAAGAAGTCTAGGAAAAATTAAAATTCAGAGTTGCAAGCTCGACGGTAGTTCTGCCAGAATACAGACATCTTAGAATCTCGGATTTGATTAGGGATTGGAAATACGTATGGTCGTAGCAACGGTGGTGTGATATTGTAAAATTTCTTTAAGTTGCGGATGACTTATCCGCTATTGTAAACCTTAAACTCAGTTTTAATAAAATTTTAGTTTCCTCTCAAAAAAAAAAAATTTCCAATCCCTAATTAAATCTGAAATAGACAAATGATCAAATTCTTTAATAATAATTGTCCAGCTCGCAATCATGAACTTGATCTTCTCCCTGACTTCATCCACCGTCTCCTACACCTCTTGAAATATTCTGTTATTTCAAGCAAGTCCAAAACAATTGGTGAAATGTTTCACTAGAGAGAGAAATTTTTGAAAATGCTCCCCCCTCCATCAGCAGTCGAGCATCAGAGTTCTACCATGGTTCAACCTTCTCGTCCATACACTGAGCTTTGGTGATCGGCTTCTACCTTAACCACCGGCGCCGGCCACCGGCCGTCGGCGACTACCATTTTCCCCTTTTCTCCCCCCCTTTTTTCGCGATTTCACACTGTCAAAAAATCGTATTTCGAGCTTCACCTTCGCTGGCATAATACTTTCCTTCTTTTTGTGCCGGGTTCATTACTGTGGTTCCAGCGCACCATTCAGTCAAAGGAACCTACTGTCGACGGGATTCCTGTTGCTCAAAGAACGATGTATGCATCAAATAGACGGCAATTCGCCATTGGGTTCGTAGCAAGGGATGAGGTCATAAAGCTTGAACATAAAGTGTTTACACTGAGGCTGGGGAATGGGGGCAACTCAGTTTGGTGGGCCGAAAGAACTAGGAAAGCCAACTACATGATGGACTTTGATCGCGATGAGGCCAGATGGCTAGGTTCGAAATTCAAGGAGTTCGTCAACAATACCTACTCAAGCAGGGACTTTCATCGATACAGGGGAAAGAATGCGATTTTCACAGCACAGAGAATCAACAACCAACGTGGAAGCTTTGTCGAAGTGAACAAATTCGACTTGAGGGGACGAAAGCAAATTACAATAGTGCCGAGCGGTTTCAAATCAGTGGGATGGAAGAACATTTCAGAGGCCTTAGGCAGAATACTTTCAGGGAGCTACACCACAAGGGACCGTCCACCGATCGTACATAAAGAACACAAAACCTATCGAAGAATCACAATGGAGAATGATGACATTACAAGGCTAAAGGATGCTACAAAAGGACCGATGGCAGAAAAGGAAGACAGTGATAAGGAAAATTCGGTATTGAGGTGGCATGAGGCACTAATTGTTACAAGAATTAGGGCCAACATTGCTTGGGATTCGATTCGGACGGTCCTTGGAAATCCTGCAAACAAAGTAGTAGACTTATTTCCCTTTCAAGCGAACAAAGCAGTGTGGTGGCCATCTAATGCGGAGGAGTATTCTTATTTTCTAAAGCTCAAAAGAGGATTCTTCGACGGTGGGGTGGCTTTGATTTTCGATGAATGGAGGCCGGACATCAACACTAATGTTTCGGTTGACAGATGCTGCAACAGTTGGCTGAGTATTTATGGGATACCGTGGCACCTTTGGTCGAGGGAAACTTTCGCAATTATTGGGGAACGATGTGGGGGTCTGCTGGAGGTCAGCAAGGAAACTTTGAAATTTCGCAATCTGGAATCAGCAAAGTTAAAGGTGAAGGGCACTGCTGGAGGGTTCATAACTAACAGCATGAAGATCCAGATAGGAGACGATAGTCTAGATATCAGAATTCGTGTAGATTCCTTTGACTCACAAGCTTACGAGAAGTACGAACGTCGAACTTATGCTCAAGTACTTGTGAATGGCAAGAAAACGGTTGCGGGTTGGGGTGACACAAATGTTCAAAGGAATATGATGCGGAATGAGACACAAACAAAATGTGATGCTGCAGGAGAGACAACGGATCAAAAATCTCCAGGAAACAGTGGGTGCAACGACCAACCGGGATTGACTAAACAATGCACGAAGATGACCCCCTTGGTAAGCAACAGCAATCACAGGATATCAACAAGTAATGAGAGATTGGGTACAGCTTTGGAAGGAAAAGTGTCCAAGATTTTGGGAAAAATAGTCCCAACAGAGGTACAAAAATTCAGAAGGTCACCGATTCATTCAATGAGTACAGATGAGGACGAAAAGAAAACAACCTCGGGTGGCAGTACAGGAAAATGCTTAAGGATGCCAAATTACTCGAAGGTTTACAGCAGAAGACCCAAAAATAATGAGTTACTAGCCGATGGTATAGTTGATGAAGACTTCCTTGGGGATGCTAATGTCAGAGGGTTGGGGATTCATGATTTGGATGACAGTGTACGTGCAGATTTTGATGACTCCAGTGATGATTTACTGCAGAATGAGGCTTATAGCTCAGATTCCGATAGTCAAGTATCCTTCAAAACAGAGGAGTCGATTAATATTGTGGAGGATGAGGTGCTAATGAAGGGACTTTTCTCACCGTCGAAGGAGCCTATCACTGAGCCAATTACACGCGTTAACGAAATATCTAATGAGGGAAAGGTACTAACCGGTGATCATTCCCCTTCTCTTAGTCACTCTTTTTCTCTTCATTCTTTATTACCTTCTTCCTTCACAGTGTTGAGATTGTCTAGTGGTTATTTAGGAGGGGGGGCAGGTAAGGTCAATGAAACGCCGGGTAAAGAGAGAGAGATTTCCTTACGGGCTAACATGGATACAAGTTCAGCTATTAAGGTTCACAGTGGGAGAAAAAATTCAGAAGGTTGTTGTTGGGATGAGGTGAAGAAGTCCACTGGTATTTTGAGGAGAGAATTGAGTAGGTTGAAGTGGGGAATTAATTATGAGCGAGGAACAACTTCGAAGGGGCCTTTATCTGTTTTATGAAAATATGCACTTGGAATATAAGAGGAGGAGGGGCGGTAAAAAGGCGAGAGCTTGTTCGTGCGGTCATTCGTAAGGAAGCTCCGGATTTAGTGGCTATTTTGGAAACTAAACAAGAGTTGATTGATAGAAGATTTGTGGCCAGTTTGTGGAAAGCCAGATTTGTTGATTGGGTTTACTTGCCTTCGGTTGGGAGTTCGGGGGGTATACTCGTTATGTGGGATCCAAGGGTGGTGGTGGTAAGAAACAATCTGATAGGGAATTATTCGGTTTCGGTTGAGATTAGTGAGAGTGAGGAGCATAAGTGGTGGTTTTCTGCTATCTATGGACCAGTGAAACCACGAGATAGAGAAATGTTATGGGATGAATTGGCCGGACTGAGCACCATTTGTGGGATCAATTGGTGCCTCGGAGGAGATTTTAATGTGGTACGAAATGCAGGAGAAAAACTTAATAGCAACTCGATTACTGCGAGCATGATGTGTTTTGACAGATTGATAGAGGAATTGGAACTTCATGATCCTCCGCTCTTGAACGCAAAGTTTACATGGTCAAACCTAAGGGCACATCCGATTTGTTGTCGATTGGACAGATACCTCTTCGCCGGGGGATGGAGGGAATTGTTTCCCAACTTTAGGCAGACAGTGCTACCCAGAATTACATCGGATCATTGTCCGGTGATACTTGATACTACTAAGGTGTTGTGGGGTCCTACTCCTTTTAGATTTGAGAATGCTTGGCTTTCACACCGTTCATTTAAAGACTTGGTTGGGATGTGGTGGAGTAATGTGGACTGTCAGGGGTGGGAGGGGTATAAGTTTATGCTCAAATTGAAAGGAATAAAAGTCGAGGCATCGAAATGGAACCGAGAAGTTTTTGGAGATGTGGGTGTTAGGTACAAGGGGTTGACTTCGAGGATGAAGAGGCTGGATGTGTTGGAGTCCGAGGGAGGATGGTCGGAAACTCTACATGCGGAAAGAAAAATGGTGAGGTGTGAATTAGAAACGTTGTCACTCTTCAGATTTCGAATGAATCAACAAAGATCAAAAATAAAATGGTTGAAGGAAGGGGACCAAAACTCAAAATTTTTCCACTCACTGTTGACAAACAGAAGGAATAAGGCTACGATAGATAAACTAATGCTGGAGGATGGAAATATGATCAATGGGGAGAGACAGATTGAGGCGCATATACTGAATTTTTACAAGAATCTTTACAGAAAATCGGAAGGGGTGGGGGTAGGGGAGATCGATGGAGTAGTTTGGTGTCCCTTAGAGTCGAGGGAGGCGGAGGAGTTGGAGATTGAATTTTCAGAGGAGGAGATCAGGAGAGCGGTGTTTGACTGTGACGGTGATAAAGCACCGGGCCCCGACGGTTTCACATTAGCTTTTTTCCAACATAATTGGGAAACGGTTAAGGCAGATTTGATGAGAGTGTTCAAGGAATTTCATGAAAGCGGCGTGGTTAATGGCATCACAAACGAAACATACATATGCCTCATTCCGAAAAAACAGGAAGCGATTAATGTGAAGGATTTCAGACCAATTAGCCTCACGACGAGTTTGTACAAGATAGTGGCAAAGGTGTTGACTAACAGAATTCAGAAAGTCTTGGATTCAACTGTCGATGAGACACAATGTGCTTTTATTAAGGGGAGACAGATTCTTGATTGTTGCCTAATTGCAAATGAGGTTGTGGAGGAATATAGAAGGAAACATAAAAAGGGGTGGATTCTAAAAGTTGATTTGGAAAAAGCATATGACAATGTTGATTGGAGGTTTCTGGATTTTGTATTGAATATGAAAGGGTTTGGAGAGAGATGGAGGAGGTGGATTAAGGGATGTGTTTCGAGTGTGTCCTTTTCGATTTTCATTAATGGAAGGCCAAGGGGGAAATTCAAGGGGGAGCGAGGACTTCGACAGGGGGATCCATTATCCCCTTTCCTGTTTAATTTAGTAGTTGATGTTTTGGGTAGATTGGTTGATAAGGCCAAGGGATTGAATGAGGTAAAAGGACTCGAAGTTGGGAGAAGAAAAGTGGAGATATCGCATATTCAGTTTGCGGATGACACTCTATTTTTGGTTCAGGAGAGAAGACATGTCATGGCATTAATGGATATACTTAATTACTTCGGTCATCAATCGGGATTGAAGATAAACTTGGAAAAAAGTCTGGTTTTGGGAATTAACTTTCCGGATGATGAGGTTGACGCTTTGGCACATGAAATTGGTTGTAAAAAAGATATCTTGCCAATAAAGTACTTAGGAGTTCCATTGGGTGGTGATCCATCGAAGATAGATTTTTGGGAACCGGTCTTATCAAAAATGGCAAGGAAACTTGCTTCATGGAAAAAAGCCTTCCTCTCAAGAGGGGGAAGATTGGTTTTGATACAGTCAGTGTTGAGCGCTTTGCCGTCATATTACATGTCTTTATTTAAAGTGCCGAGAAGGGTTGAGATGCGGATGGACAAGTTGATGAGGGACTTTTTGTGGGATGGTGCAGATGGGGATAAGCATTGTCATATCGTCGGCTGGAAGCAGGTTACTAAACCTAAGGTCAGGGGGGGTTTGGGCGTGGGGAATATAGGTTTGAGAAATCGAGCTTTGTTGGGAAAATGGTGGTGGAGGGGGTCGCTGGAAGGAGAAAAGTTATGGAAAAAAGTGATAACAAGCATTTATGGTACTCAAGATAATGGGTGGGATGTGGGTTTGGCAAGGAACACAACTTTCAGAAGTCCGTGGAAATTTATCTCTCGATCTTACCCGGTTTTTCTTCCTTTGGTTGGGGCGGTGTTAAGAGAGGGTAATATCATTCGATTTTGGGAAGATGTTTGGGAGGGGGGGAGTCATTTTCACAGAGCTTTCCTTCACTATATAGGATTACCACAACTCAAAACAAACCGATTAGCAGCTTTCTGGCATCACATTCTGAGGGACCCAGTCATATCTTTCATTGGGACATTCGTTTTAGAAGAGAGTTAAATGAGGTAGAAGTGGGTGAGTTCACAAACCTATTAGGGGTTCTCGAGTCGGTGAGATTACAGAGGGGTGTGGGGGATTTTAGAGTTTGGATGGGAGACCAGTCAGGAGTGTTCTCAGTTAGTTCATTTTACAATTCATTCTTTCCTATATCATCTGTTCCTTACTTTCCTTACTTTCAAAGAATCTGGAAAGTACCGATCCCTCATAAAGTACGGGTTTTCGCTTGGATTTTGGCTCTGGGGAAACTCCCCACTTGCGATTCCATTCAAAGAAGGTGGCCCTCGTGTATGTTGTGTCCTCAGTGGTGCGTGTTATGTCAGAGACAAGAAGAAAATCAAGATCACTTGTTGGTGCATTGCTCTTTCGCGAAAGATATTTGGACGAAAGTCTTGACGGAATTGGGTTTTCAGTGGATACTTCCGAGGTTCGCGGCTGATATGATAATAACGGATTTGGGAGGAGTTACAAACAAAAGATTAACGCAATTCCTGCCAATTGTCTTACACTGTACGCTTTGGTCTATATGGTTGGAGAGGAACAAACGAATTTTTCAAGACAATCCAGATTCCACAGACGAAGTTTGGGAAAAGATAAAGTTCAGAGTTGCGAGCTGGACTATCATTGTTAAAGATTTTCAGCATTTGTCTATTTCTGAATTAATTAGGGACTGGAATTATGTGTGGGCGTGATCTTACTAGGATAGTGCTTAATATGTTATGTTCTTAATTCTACTGCGGATTACTCATCCGCTTTATGTGTATAACTTCAATTATTAATAATATCTAGTTTCTTATCAAAAAAAAAAAAATATTCTGTTATTTCTCTCCAACTATATAGACAAAGCGTGCAGTGTATCATCACGTGCCAGAAGGTAATAAATTTTCTGCTTGAATTCCTCCCGGCTCCATGACGATCAAATCTACAGCCCTTCTCGGCAATAGCCAATCAAAACCCAACTCGAGCAACACTTTTGTCCAAATACCTTGTGAAAAAGAGCAATGTACCAACAAGTGATCCTGATTTTCTTCGTACTTCTGACATAAAGGGCACCAATGCGGGCATAACAGACATAGTGGCCACCTTCTTTTCATCGAATCACAAGTAGGTAGTTTCTCCAGAGCCACAATCCACGCGAAAACCTGAACCTTACGGGGGATCGTTACTTTCCAGATTTTTTCATAGTAAGGAAAATACGGGATGGTGGAAAAAGGAAAAAAGGAATTGATCGAACAGAGAACAAATTGAGTTTACAAGATTAATCTAGACGATCCGGGCATCTCTCTTCGCGCCATTACGGGAATCACTAACGCCCAAACTATGCAAATAATAGGATACATCCATTCTATGCCTCTCGGTGTCCTTATTGATTCCGGCAGTACCCATTGTTTCTTAGACTCCAATTTGGTCTCACAATTGAACCTTGAAATATCGCAACGAGGAGACATATCTGTGAAGGTCGCAAATGGGAAGCATCTACCATGTTCGGGAATGTGTCGGCTTTTCAAATCCAATTGGAGAAACATGTCTTCCATGTTGATTTTTACGTCGTCACACTAGGAGAATTTGGTGTTGTCATGGGAGTAAATTGGCTTCTGTCTTTAGGAAGTATAACGTGGGATTTTGACAAAATGCTGATGCAGTTTGTAAGGGAGGGCATGCTAGTTACATGGCATGGAGACTCATCCTACATTCCATCACACCGAAACCTCTCGGCAACTATACTAGAGGAAGCACCCTTTACATAGCTACAACACCTTCTGGAAACTTACAACAGCCTGTTCGAGGAACCTCAAGGACTCCCATCCTCAAGAGGATTCAGCCATAAAATCTTACTGGAACAAGGTACCAACCCCATTGTTGTTAGACCTTATTGATATCCTCATATGAAGAAAGATGAAATTGAGAAGCAATGTGATTAGATGCTGCAAAATGTGATTATTAGACTCAGCTCACTTTCTTTCTCCTCACCCGTATTGTTAGTCAAAAAATCAGATGACACCTAGCGCTTTTGTATCGACTATCGTGCCTTGAATGCAAAAATAGTAAAAGACAAGTTCACCATTCCGGTGATCGACGAATTATTGGAGGAATTACATGGCGCCGAATATTTTTCGAAATTAGACTTGCGATCCGGCTACCATCAAATTTTGATGGACCCCAGTAACATCCACCTGACTGCCTTTCGCACCCACCACGACCACTTTGAGTTTATGGTGATGCCTTTTGGTCTCACGAATGCGCCCTCTACTTTTCGAGCTTTAATGAATTCGAATTTCGGCGTCATTTTTCGGAAATTTGTTTTGGTTTTCTTTGATGACATCCTTGTTTACAGCGCAACCTGGGAAGATCACATTTGCCATCTTTGTACGGTCTTCACAATCCTGCAACATCAGCACTTATTCCTTAAGAAATCCAAATGTTACTTCCCTCAAAGACAGGTTGCTTACTTGGGCCATGTGGTTTCACAGAAAGAGGTGAGTGGATGAAAATAAAATAGCAGCCATTCAACACTGATCACAACCCATGACTCTAAAGGCACTCCGGGTTTTCCTCGGACTAACAGGATACTAGCACAAAGTTGTGCAAAACTATGGAGTTATTGCTGCCCCATTAACCAATATGCTGCGTAAACAAGGCTTTTCATGGACAACTGACAGCCTGCATGCCTTTGAAAAATTGAATAAAGCACTCAACTCTACACCCGTCCTTGCTCTTACCGATTTTTCCATCCTTTCATCGTGGAGTATGATGCATCAGAAAAAGGTATAGGGACTGTACTTCAACAGCAAGGGCGACCCATTGCATTCTTCAGCAGCACACTCGCTTTTTGTCATAGGAAACTACTCGTCTATGAAAGGAACTCATTGGACTCACCAAACCTGTGCGTCATTGGCACTCTTACTTTTGGGGAAATTCTTTCATCGTTCGTACAGATCATTATAGTCTCAAATTTTTGCTCGAACAACGTATTTCAACCTCTCCACAACAACAGCGGATAAGCAAATTAATGGGTTATGACTTTAAGGTAGAATATCGGGCATGAAAATCGAACTTTCATGCCTATGCGAGGATGAGGGTTGTTTGATGGCTATTTCGAAACCACAACGGGATTTTCTGGCAGCCATCAGAGAAGCACACTCTAATACCCCAGAAGTGCTACGGATAATTCGATAGGTTCGCGATGGAGAGTCTTTCGGGCCATGGGAAGTTAAAAACGATATTCCGTGGTTTAAATCCAAAATCTACCTTCCTCCACAATCACCACTAACTGCTACTATTATTGCATTGGTACATACGAGATTTTTATTGGCCCGGAATGAAACGTTAAGTCCAAGCAGTAGTGTACAATTGTTCCACATGCCAACACAACAAAACGGAAGCAATGAAGCCAGCTGGACTCCTACAACCTCCCATCCCTTACCACATTTTGGCCGACATTACAATGGATTTCATCGAAGGTTTGCCTACTTCACAAGGGAAGACTGTAATTTTCGTGGTTGTCGATCACTTTTCTAAATATGCTCACTTCATTGGCTTAGCCCATCCATCCACCGTAGTTTTAGTCGCCAAAATCTTTTTCGACAACATCTTCAATCTACATGGGCTACCCAAAACAATAGTAAGCGATTGAGACGTAACTTTCACAAGCTCTTTTTGGCAGGAACTCTTTCGTTTGAGTGGCACCAAACTATGTTTTAGCTCAGCTCATCGTCCCCAATCCGACGGACAAACTGAGGCGATAAATCGCATTCTAGAAATGTACTTGAGGTCATAGTTATTAAAGGCGAGCGCCTGGCTGCGCCTAGGCGACAGGCGCAGCCAGGCGCACCTGTCGCGCCTGGGTTATGACCCAGGCGCAAGCCATTAAACAGGCGCGCGCCTGAGGTGCGCCTTGGCCCAGGCGCACCGCTGCAGAAAGGCGCGCGCCTTTGCGCTTTAGTATCATAAGATGCGCTTACCTATATATAACTCAAGCCCATAAAATTTAAAGCCCAATAACAAATAAAAGCCCTTTTAATGTTTTAAAAAAGCCCTACAATCTGATGTGCGTTCTTTTTCTCACCATTCCTTGAAATTATTTCTGGAGTTGCGCAGCAGTGGCCTCTCTATGTCTGAACTCGGAAACTCTCTATGTCTGTATCCTTCACGTAATTCTGCTCTTTTTGTGCCTTATTAAAAAATATTTTTTGCTCCCTAATGCTAATCCATGACTAGCGTTATGATTTAGATTTTTGAAGTTTTTTGGTTAATATATTATGATGCACTTGTGACTTACTAATGATTTTTAGATGATTGGAGTTTGTTTGTTTTTTCTTTATTATTAATGCTACATTATCTGCTAATGAATTTTTATTTACATTTTTTTTTTATATTTGTCAAAGTATTTAATTTAAATCGTATAAAATATTTTATATATGTTGAATTTTATAATTTGTGTCAACTGCGCTTTACTTCAATAAAGCGTGCGCTTCGCCTCGCGCCTCGCGCCTCAGGCCCCAAGACACCCTTGCGCTTTTGTGCGCCTTGCGCCCCAAATAACTATGCTTGAGGTGTTTTACAAGTGATCAACCGAAAAAATGGTTTGAATGGCTAGCTTGGGCAGAATTTGCTTTAACACAAGCTTTCACACAGCTCTTAAGGCCACCTTTTTTGAGATCATTTATGGTCGCCAACCACCAAGCATTCTGTCTTATCTCCCCGGCCAGGCACGTCTGGAGGCCGTGGATCACGCACTGCAACAACGTGACCAATTTTTACGCCAAGCTCGTGATCGCTTGCTACAAGCTCAAAACGTTATGAAGCTGCATTATGACAAGAAACACAGGGAAGTAGAGTTCAAGGAAGGGGATTTGGTACTTCTCAAGCTTCCGACCTATCGACAGCAAAGCTTAGCAGCCAGAGGCAATGCAAAGCTTTCCCCTCGCTACTACAGTCCATTTAAGGTGTTAGCCAAAGTCAGGCAAGTGGCTTACAAGCTACACCTTCCAGAGAACTCGAGGATCTACCCAATTTTTCATGTCTCATCCTTAAAGAAGTTTAAAAGAGGTTCCTTCTCCAACCCAGTACTTCCTCGCCCTCCTTTGGAAGCATTTCATCCTTCACCAATGGCAGTACTGGACAAACGCACAATCCAAGGCAAATCTGAAGTCTTAGTGCATTGGGAGGGCCTGTCACCTGCAAAAGCTTCTTGGGAGGATGCTGCCATGCTCACAGCTTGCTTTCCCTCTTTTGTGTTTGAGGACAACCATGATTTCCAAGGGGGAGCAGATGTCAGAGACTCAATTCATGGGGCCCAGCCCAACTCAAACAAGAATCGAGCAGCAAAAATCAAGGATGTGCTATATCAAATGTTTACTCATAGGAAGTTTAGAAAATAAGAAATTGAATTTTGTTTACTTTCCTTTAATAAGTGCTAGAATCTCGAGCCTAGATAGGGGAATAATGGGCAGATTTCTTGGATGCCAATTTATTGCTTATCCTGTATTTAAATGATTGATGATGAAAGAAATAAAACATTCAGTTTTTCTCAAAATTAATATAGCTAATATTGAGATCGCGAGGTACTCTCAAATGAGCCTCGAACATCCAAAAAAATAGGTAGACAAGGTAGAAAAAGCCACAACAAATCTCATAGTTAAACGATCAACCCCTTCACTGGCCCATGACTCGATCCTTTACCCGTGCTCATAACAACATGATATGATAATTGCTTCATAAATATCCATTGAACCTGGGTTCAAGAAATTGATTTTTGTTCTTACCATATTACTTACATTATTGCTTTTGTTGCCTTCTTTCAGCTGTCTGGCTTTTGGAAGTGAAATAGAGTTGTCTGGATCCTGAAAAATTCTGTTCTGCAAGTTACAATCTTTAAAAGTGGGTTCTGTATTGTACGATGTCTAGCTCAGCAAAAGCTCTTGAACCCGCATTTCAGGGAGCCGGTCAAAGATTGTATCCTTCTCACGGGAACATACTAATCATCTAAGCCATTGTGTTATTATGCCCATTGCACTTACGTAAAACTTGCATGTTTGATGTCTTGTATAAGTGTTGCTTTTGTTCTTCTCAGTTTGAAGTTTCTTTTTCTTGTTAAACTTAATACTTTTATAGAGGGTCTGAGATCTGGAGGATCGAGAACTTCCAACCAGTTCCTTTGCCAAAATCAGATCATGGTAAATTCTACTCTGGAGATTCTTATATTGTTCTGCAGGTACTTGAATGTTTCCTCTACTTTGTCATTAATAATTAAATCTGCTAAGTTTCCATTTAAAAGTGTTGATTTATAAGAACAAGGAAAATAGGCACCATGTTTCGAACTTATTATTCGCAAAATTCTTGTTTATGTAGACAAGTCCCAGCAAAGGCGGTGCTTATCTTCATGACATACATTTCTGGCTCGGAAAGGATACTAGCCAGGTTCCCTTATTTTTCTTGTTGCCTGTAGCACTTTCATGGGGTCATATTTCTAACTTGAATTTCTATATTATCTTAGGATGAAGCTGGGACTGCAGCTATCAAAGCTGTTGAACTTGATGCAGTTCTTGGAGGTCGTGCTGTGCAGTACAGAGAACTACAAGGGCATGAGTCTGATAAATTCTTGTCATATTTTAAGCCATGCATCATACCATTGGAAGGTGGTGTTGCATCTGGATTCAAGAAGCCTGAAGAAGAAGAGTTTGAAACCCGGTTGTATATCTGTAGAGGAAAACGAGTAGTAAGATTGAAGCAGGTAGGAGAGCATAAGAACACTACGGTATTTTAGAAATGCACACAAAGTATATTAATTGTTTCTACATGTCATGTAGGTCCCATTCTCTCGTTCCTCGCTAAATCATGACGATGTGTTTATTCTCGACTCTAAAGACAAAATATATCAATTCAATGGTGCGAACTCGAATATTCAGGAACGGGCCAAAGCATTAGAAGTAATTCAGTTTTTGAAGGACAAGTATCATGAAGGGAAGTGTGATGTGGCAATTGTTGGTAAGAACACTTCTAACATCTAACATTGTCAGGGTTTTTAAGTTCCTATGTTGATGTTTTACTGTTGCTCAATTGTTTATGTTTATCTATAACTGTTATTCTCCCTTTCAGATGATGGAAAGTTACAAGCTGAATCAGATTCTGGTGAATTCTGGGTTCTCTTTGGTGGGTTTGCTCCAATTGGTAAAAAGGTTTCTACCGAGGACGATATTATTCCCGAAAAGACTTCTCCGCAGCTTTATAGGTCATTGTTTTCATATCATTTTATGTTTGGCCTCTGAAGTAGCCACATGTATATATGTTGATACAAGTCCACGTCTCTTTCCCGCCACTGGTCTTTTATTTTGCTTTCTTTTTTGCCAAGAACTGTGGAAAGAATTAGGTGAGTGAGGTAATCACCCGCCTTTTGTAGGTATATAGCATTCCACACTATTGGAAATTGGAATCTATTTGCTTGCAGCGGAAGATCTTATGTGTTGATTGTTAAGGATAAACTTTACTGGAAGGTTTAGATCTCAGATTAAGATTATGATGACTTTTTAAGGTTCACCAGCACATGGAATGTACTGAGAGAGAACTGCTGCTGGATATGATTCGATTGAATTTTTGTATAAACTAAATTGCTTTATTCTTGAGGCGGTTTCCTTTTTTTTATGACTTACATACTTCATCTCTAATGAGTTGGTGCAAGTGATGTTATTAATTTGTCAAGGTTGATGGAACTCCTACTTGCATCCTTGGCTTTGTTTGCAGCGTTGTTGATGGTCAAATCAAGAGTGTAGATGGTGAACTTTCCAAGTCAATCCTGGAAAATAACAAATGCTATCTGTTGGATTGTGGCGCTGAAGTGTTTGTTTGGGTTGGTCGTGTAACTCAAGTTGATGAGAGGAAGACCGCAATTCAAGTGGCGGAGGTTAGAGTCTTAATATATGTCTCTATAGTCTAGACTCCATAATTCATATCGATTTCACGAGCGAAATGATGTTCCAGGATTTTTTGGCTAGCCAAAATAGACCAAAATCAACACAAACATATCGACTTATCCAAGGTCATGAGACACATTCATTCAAGTCCAAATTTGATTCGTGGCCATTAGGATCAGCACTTCCTGTAGCTGAGGAGGGAAGAGGAAAAGTAGCTGGTATGTCCGATGTCATGTATTAGACATTTACTGAGCATGTCCGCTAAGTTGTGAAATACTCTGCAATTTTTGTAGCTTTGTTGAAGCAGCAAGGTGCTGCATTGAAGGGAACAAGTAAGAGTGCTCCATTAAACGAGGATGTCCCTCCATTGCTTGAAGGAGATGGAAAGATAGAGGTCCATGTCTTGTCTTAGGTTTCCTGTTGATCTGGTATTCTGTTATTGGCTTTGTATATTAGATACTCTGAGAACAAATTGGTAAAAAATTTCATAATCATATGCCTCCAGGTTTGGCGCATCAATGGAAATGCAAAAATTCCTGTGCCCAACGAGGACATTGGTAAATTCTACGGCGGTGATTGCTATATTGTGCTCTACACGTACCATTCTTCTGAAAGAAAGGAAGATTATTACTTATGCTGTTGGATTGGAAAAGACAGCATTGAGGTATTATCCACTGTTGGGAGCTACACATTGAATAGAATTATTCCTAAAAGAAAATCATAAAAATTAAACATGCTCTTAGCAAGCCTAAAGATTCAATCATTAATAAAACTTGTTTGTTGATATTCAGGGAGATCGAAAACTTGCTGCTAAATTGTCCAGCACGATGTATAACTCACTGAAGGGAAGACCAGTGCAGGTATTGAAGCACCTCATTGTTTCCTCATAGGACAATGCAGGTTATAAAGTTAATTATATACTTTTCCAGGGTCGAATTTTTCAAGGGAAAGAGCCGCCTCAGTTTGTTGCTATCTTTCAACCTATGGTGATCCTTAAGGTGCCTTTCAATAGTTACATGGGGAAAGAAATAGAATATGCAAACCAAAGATAGTGAATTAATGAAATTTTCCCTGATTATTGCTGCTCATTTCACCAGGGTGGAATGAGCTCTGCCTACAAGAACTATATTGCTGACAAAGGTTTGAATGATGAAACATACGCTGCTGATGGTGTTGCTCTCTTCTGCATATCGGGAACGTCTGTGCATAACAACACAGTCATTCAAGTTGAAGCTGTGTGTTCATTCAGCCTTTTTATCCTTAATTAATGCTGTTAAACCTTTATGGCATTTCTTTGCTTAACAATTCCTCTAGAGTTTTATAACTAAATGTTCTAAAACAGTTACAACTGTGCAATTTATCTTCTTAGGTTGCTACATCATTGAATTCGAATGAATGTTTTCTACTGCAATCTGGATCTTCACTTTTCAGTTGGCATGGCAGTCAAAGTACCTTTGAGCAGCAACAGTTCGCAGCCAAAGTTGCAGAATTTCTGAAGGTATGCAAAAGAAGAAACAAATCATTATTTTTGTTTTCTTCCTGAAAATTGAACTGCTGCATACAACGTCATTATCCAGCTTTGACAACCAAACCAAGTGAAATAAAAAGAATGCCATCTGCATGGGAGTGTGGAAGGCTTCTCTACCATGTGAAATCAAAATGTGAATTTGAAGATCTGTCTAATATATGTTGACATAATCTTTGGCTTGAGATTCCTTTTGAGTTTTGATTACAGGGATTCAAGTTTCTCTTTCTGCTTTCTTAATATCCTCTTCCATAATATCTCTGTCTGTTTTGAATTTTTTTATTTTTAAAAAAATCATAGCCAACTACACATTCTTATTCTCAGACTGACCCTTTTTATTGGGTTGCATTTGTCTTAGGGTATTTTGTTACTTGTGACTAGAGCATCTTCTACTTTCCCGAGTCACAATTTGGGAATTTATTTTACAATATTTTTCTTATCTCAGCCGGGATCAGCTGTTAAACATACTAAAGAAGGGACAGAGATCTCATCCTTCTGGTTTGCCGTGGGAGGAAAACAAAGTTACACCAGCAAAAATGTTTCGCCTGACATTGTGAGAGATCCCCACTTGTATGGCTTGTCTTTTAATAAAGGTAGAGAACTCTTCTATGCTATGAATATTTATTTTGTATTCTCTTGTAACTGAGTTTTGTTGTGTTGAAATCTTGACTACTAACTTTTGGCTTGTTTTTGCTCACTTTTTTTTGTGATATGCATGCTGCCATGTGGACTTCCAGGAAAGTTTGAGGTATATACTAAAAGTAAATTACTGTTTCAAGTATGCTTTAAACTATTCATGATTTTTTGTATGTCAGGTCGAAGAAGTATACAACTTCTCTCAAGATGACCTTTTAACAGAGGATATATTAATACTTGACACACATGCTGAAGTGTTTGTTTGGGTTGGTCAGTCAGTGGACCCCAAAGAAAAGCAACATGCATTTGAAATCGGACAGGTACAAGATATCTGGATTTTTGGTTACTGGAATGATTCGTTTATTGGTGCTCTGTTGACAGCTGAATCTTAATTCAGAAATATATTGAGATGGCTTCTTCATTGGAGGGGTTGTCGCCATATGTTCCACTTTACAAAGTTGCGGAGGGGAATGAGCCATGTTTCTTCACCACATTTTTTTTCTGGGATCCTGCAAAAGCTAGTGTATGCCACATCTGTTCATTTGCTCTTTATATTTGTCCTTGTTTATGAGATGATTGTTGCACATTTATTTTGAAACAAGTGATTCCTACATCTCTGAAGAGATATTTCATTATGTCATGTTGAGTACATTGATAGGGTGAAATGGTGCTAGTTTTAACACAGTTGAAGCATTTTTTCTTTCTTCTAGAGAAGCGGACTTGTCTTTTACCTGTGCTATGTACTTCCAGGACAACGGGGTTATAAATTACTTGATTTTCTTTTTAAATATGTAGTTAACAATCAACCAAATGAGATAGGAATGTGCTCGAATATTTCTTTCTTTTTTTATGGTTCTGAGGCATTGGCATTCTTATCTCATCTCAATTTCTCATATAGACATACATGAATGGTTATGTGACGTCCCTGTGTAGACAAATGCTAGATGTATTTTTTTCTGAACAGGCACATGGAAACTCATTCCAAAAGAAGGTCATGCTCCTCTTTGGTGCTGGTCATGCTGTGGCGGTATACTTATATAAAATTTACTTTAGCGAACTTCTAGTTTATTGATGTAACCACCTTTACTATATTATTAATAAAATTCTGTTTCCTATAAAAAATATATATAAAATTTACTTTAGCACGAGCTTTTCTCTTTTTCTGTTTTGTTCCCATCGTTCATTTAAAATCAGGAGAAACCCAATGGTTCAAATCAAGGTGGAGGTGGACCAACCCAAAGAGCTTCAGCTGTAGCTGCATTGAACTCTGCATTTAAATCAACTTCATCTCCAAAAGCTAGTTCAGCCTCAAGGCCTGGATCAACTGCTCAAGGATCGCAGAGAGCAGCTGCAGTTGCTGCTTTGTCATCTGTTCTGACTGCTGAAAAGAAAAAATCCCCTGATGCCTCTCCTTCCCGCCCCAGTAGAAGTCCACCTGTAGAAGCCAGCTGGCGTGGTATTATGATAATAACCTGTCCCCCATCTCCCTCCCCTTCCCTATTCCTCCATATAATGGTGAAATCCCTGAACTTTTGGATCAAAATACCTGGAATGACAAGTAATTTTTAAGTTACCAATGATAAATTGTTGGGCGGCGTCAATTGTCTCATATGATTTTGACTACTGTCTGTGTAGCGAATAAATAAAAACGTGATTTGTGAACTGTTCTACAGTTTCAAATATTTGGGTTTTATGGTTATCAATTAGCTTTTGGTAAAGCTGTAGATGCTCAGACCTATGGAAACCATGTTATGGAACAATAGCTAAATGTGTGTTTTGTCATGTCCTTACCCTTAGCCTATCGGTATGGGAACAGGGTATGCCACTGATAACTGATGTATTGGGTTTTATTAGCTTTGATGTTGTGAGAATGAAAATAGTTGAATAAAATTGCAAAAGAAGTTCATTAATGCAACTTACAAAATCAATGCAAAACACTAATCCACATGTCGTATCTTCTTTTAGCCAACTTTAATTAGTTTTTTGAACCAAAACGTTGATTACTCGTGCAGATTCATTGAAAAGTGGAAACTCTGCAGAGACTGAACATTGTAAAGAAGTTTTGGAAGTCAAGGAAGAAACTGAGACATCTGAGCCCATCGTTGAGTCTAATGGAGGGGAATCAGGGTCAAAACCAGATGCCGATCAGGATGAGAATGTATCTGAAACTAGTCAAAGTACCTTTAGTTATGAACGGTTGAAGGCGAAATCTGACGATCCTGTAATGGGTATTGATTATAAGCGGAGAGAGGTTTGTTTCTCAGAACTTTTCCAATTCCAGTTGATCATTAGGCAGTCAACTTCTGTCGTCCCCAAAATTAATTGTTGATGGCACTTTAATTTCTGAAGTAGTGAGAAGTGTTGCTTATATGGATGGGATACTCACAATCCTTAAACAAATCCTAATAATATTGACATGTACAGGCTTATCTTTCTGACGAGGAATTCCAATCCGTGTTCGAAATGACAAAAAATGCATTCTACAAGTTACCCAAATGGAAGCAAGACATGCTGAAAAGGAAAGTGGATCTCTTCTAGGATTCTAGCAACTCCGAAATGAAGTGTGAAGTGCCTTCCCCCATACCCTCCCCCCCCCCCACCCCACCCCACCCCACACCCCACACACACAAAAAAAAAACTCTTTGTGTATCTTTGTTTTGTTTGGATTCTATGCTTCCAGAGCATACCTACTTTTATGGGTCAACCTGCATGGACCGTGATCCTAAATTTTCACCATCTGCCTCGATAATGCCGGCATCTGTTTCCCAGAAACATGTGGCCGATCAAGACTACATGGAGTGTAAAGGCAGATGAAATTCTTTGATTTGGTTGGTATGTATTTGTTGATTTGTGAATGTTGAAAATGTTGTCGTGTTTCATCATCTGTACTTACTTATTTGCATTCGGAGGGTGTAAATGTGTTATTGAATTCAATGATATTTTGATGTAATGGTGAAGCGAATGTCTTTTAAGTTTTATGGTTTGTGTGTGGTGTTCTGACGATCGAAATTGGGTTGCATTTCCCGGTTTCGTGTATGGATGAATGTATCATTCGCTTAATATGCAATATGGATCCATTGTTGTTTTATTACTGTGATAAATAATGGAAGATACTTAAATGATACTATAATTTATTCTTGTGTGCGAGCATTGTTTTTTTATACTGTCTTGACTCTTTCCAGAACGTCTTGACTTTAAATACGGCTGCAACTTCTATAATTTTTCCTTTGATTTGTACCATTGTGCTGAGCTGGAATTTACTTGAATAAACTTGTCTTGATCTGTAACTGATTGGTTTTAATTGATGTTTTGAACTGGTCATCTGAACTGATATTCAGTTGGGCTGATGAATTATTGATTCGTCAGTTAAACTGATTTCAGTCTTTCAGTCGAACTGGTCAGCTGGGCTCTTTATCAGTTGAACTCTTCATAAGTTGGCCGGGCTTCTGAAGTTCTCCTGCTGAAGTTCTCCTGCTGAACCACCTATCAGCTAGACAATCAGTTGAACTGTTCATTGATATTTCAGTTCGACTGGTTCAGTTTGTGCGATCAGTTTGGCATCCTCAGTTTTCGATTTTGACAGCTCGTAACTCATCTCAGCTTTGCGCACTTAGATAAATTTATCAGTAAAGATTGCTTTTGGAGATTATAAATCATTAGAAATTATAAATTAAAAAGATCTCATATAACCAAATTTTGAGTATTGAATTTATAAATTTATCTGATATATAAATGTTTTTATCAAAAAGTGCTATTATGATCTATTCTTAATGTCAAGTAAAATAGCATGTGAGACATTGAAGTTAATTATTTAATAGTTATATCTTAAAATTTATATATAATGAGAGCTTATTTTGGAACTGAAACCAAGAAAATATTTTAATTCTGATTTTGGTTTCACTGTTCTTGATGACCAAGGTCGAATTTATCTTTAGACCCTTAATATTTAAAACTGAAACAATTTTAGTAGATGTTTCAAATACTATCAAATTTTGTATATTAAGTTTATAAAATTGTCTGATGTGTAATTTTTTTTTTAAATTCCTTATCATAGCTAAACTGTCAGAGTTCTTCTAAGATATTCGTATTTTATAAGATTATTAATTTATTAGCATTCATAATTATTGATATAAATTCTCCTAAATAATTTATTAAAATTTTTACTTTCAATTTTTAGTTAAAAATATCATAAAATATGTTAGTATTAAACTTAATATTATTATATCACTATATACTTATCATGTATCATACCATTGCATACATAGTTAATTTTTTCATATATATTTTTGTAATAATATAATTCATTACTTAATTAGAAATTGCACTAAAAATATAATTACAAATTTATACTAAAAAACATGTAGAGAGAAAATTAAAAGGACAAAAGATTTAAAGGCAGTACAAAGATGAATTATTTGATAAAATTAATATAAGAGTTATATTTTACTTTTGAAACGATATAAATGACTACATTCAATGTATATTATATTGATAATTAATTAACCATTAATTATATATTAGGTGGAATAAATATAAAATTTTGATATTCCATTTTTTTTCTTGCAACAATTATAATTTTACATATATATCCTTATTAAGTTTTTTGTATTTGTATTGATAAGAATGTCATTTTTATTTTTCATAATTGGAAAACAAAGCATATAGATACACAAACTATTCAATTTCATTATAGTTTGTATACATTTATATGTTTTTAATTATTATTTACATTTATATTTATATTATAAGTAGAGTTGAAAATTTGTTTTCTTATGTCTATAATGGAAAAAGAAAATAAGAAAATTAAAATTACTTATTAATTATTAAATTTCTTAATCATCATTGCTCATTATGTATCAACCGGTTTGACATGGTCAACAATTGAAAACCCATAATTTCATTAAAGTGATAATGATGTTTTACCATATATGTGTGTAGGACATAAATATATTTACGAAAAAATATAAGTGTCGCCGGGATTTCTGTTTAACATAAACTGTAAAAAGTTTTGTGTCAGATATCAATGTTATCACAAATGTTGTAACACCTAATAACTACACACAACGGAATAGTATATCAAACAAATAAATAACTTAAACAAAAATAACTTAGAGATAATTATGTACAAGTATTTATGCCTCAAAGCAAAATATCAACTAGAAAAATAACTTGAGTACACTAAAACCAACACTAATGATTATACGAAAACTATCTTTCTTAACACATTAAGGAATCAAATTGTATTCTAAAACAAATAATCTGATTAAAAACGTATTCAAGTAAATCAAACAGTATGTTGAAAATTGGATCAACAAAAACACGATCTTCAATCAACAATTTAACAAGTGTTGTCTTCAGATGTCTCCAACAATCATGACAACACATTATAGTAACGACGATCTTCAGACAACTACGCTCTGAGACGTAATCCTTCTCTCTGATAATATTTCTCTCGTCATGCAAAAGTATCTTTTCAGCCACTATATTATCCTCTTTATATAGACTCCGTTTCTCATAGAGTTTATCCCAAAAAAGAATCCTATAAAATATGGAAATAAGTTTTTTATTAAAAATAAACTCTTTGAAACAAGAATATCATATTATGAGAATTTTAGCATAATTATCAAAAATCTAGAAATGCAAAACGGTTAATTAATTACTTCATACAATCTTATTAATAAAAAAATTTAAAAAATAAATTATATCTTGGAAACCAATAATTATTTTTCTTTTCAAATGTAGTGTCTAATATTTTACACATATGGAGGGCTAATTTGGCCAATTTACAATTATAAAACATTGCTTTCTATCCACACTATTATAGGTTTGACATGATCAGCGATTGAAAATGGGGAAATTTGAAATCACTCTCTTTTTCCAAACTCAACTTTCTCCTTACTCCCTACCCATCTAAATCTTTGTTTTAACTCCCCATTTTCCCAAAATCTTCAAAAAATATCCTTAATTCTTATTATTTCAGTACGTGACATTGTTATACCAATCGAGCATGTTCTTGAAAGCATATGGCCCCAAGACATGCAGGCTATGCAAGGTTTCCAGCCTATATATCATTCTCAAATTGTTTTTTTTTTATTGGCCCATCATGCTTCCGTATAATACATTGAACAGTTTACTTTTTTGACCTAAACGCTGTCGGGTTATATCCACCGGGTTTTACAGACTGCTCCTCACAACCTAACCACGCAGTCGCAACAGATGGTTCCTTACGCAGATTCCTTCAACTGCACTTAGCACAACCCCGTTTCGTTTCCTACCCCAGGGTGTATAGTAAAAGGTTCAATTTGAAACTAATACATGAGAAGGGCAAAAGCGTTGTTTGTTTTATTCAAACATACAAATCTTATTACATAGTAACTTCCTGTAGAGGAGGAGAAACTTGTTTAGCTACTAATCGTAGCTGAACTTACATCACACATAAACTTGAAATAGAAAATATTACAAATATTCTGAAGAATATTTGAAAAAGTTGAGTGATGCCTCCATTTTCCTTCTTATTTATAGAAGCCCTTTGCGGATTTGAATCTCAGACTTCAACTCTTGCCATAGCTTTTCTTTGTTGCCATACAGATGTGTTTAGCATTATTTCTTGAGTGGGTTGAGTGGGTGGTTGAATGATCCCTCCACATTTTCTTCATTTGTCCCTTTCTAGATCATTAATCTAGCAATGACTTGTTCTTTTGATTTTATCTCCTGGCATAACTAGTGGATATATGTTTGTATTATATCAGCTGAGATCTCGATCTCTTTTTCTTTTGATAGTTTGTAGAGATCTTTAAAATATTTCAGCTGCTTTCTTATTTCTTTAATCCGTCTTTTGGAAACCTTAAAATACGTAGTATACATTTTTCTTTGGTTCCAAATTTTGGTTTAACTCTTGTGTGAATTTTCTTGTTCCCATTTACTCTTTATTTATAGTCATTTGGGTTCAAGTTTTCTTGGTCATTTAGTAGGTTTATCACATGCCCACTACCTTTTGTCGGGGGAATCTTTTGGCTTTTGTTATCCCCAAGGAAAAGTGATGGTAGTCACATGTCCACTTATTTTTGTTGAGGAATCTTAAACTTTTGGCTTCCCCGAGAAAAACGTGGTTGTGGTCCTTCACCACTTGGTCTTGTCTCTGCAAGATGCTTCTTGTCTGATCGAGGTCTGAAGCCCTTGCCAAATTCTGGCTCCTTTTGGCATTCTGGGCAGATCTGTTCTAACCATCTTCCCACATGAGTCATATTGCAGAATTTCCGACGAGTTTCTTTACTACCCGGCAGCTTGCTATTCCACAGAAGATTTCTTTTCTTTTCGAATAGATCTTCTGCAAAACTTGTGGTTTTTCTTGTCATAGTATTTAACATGAATG
This sequence comes from Primulina eburnea, assembly GCF_022965805.1. NCBI lineage: Eukaryota > Viridiplantae > Streptophyta > Magnoliopsida > Lamiales > Gesneriaceae > Primulina > Primulina eburnea. The sequence goes on from NC_133111.1 coordinate 202,769, forward strand.
ATCCGTTTACCGAATTATGATAAAATTTAAACGGAAACTTGACTTTGTTCATATTAGTTAGACAGACCCATAAACCTCATGTTCTTCTGGTAGAAATATCGTCTTCAGTCGTTGAAGCAACAAGGGGTGTTTCTTCTGACGGATGATCTTTGATAAATTTCTGAACATTTTTATATGGCCTCTTTAACTTGATAAAATGAAAGGCCTCGTGTGAGCCTTTTCCTGCTGGTTCTGGTGATGTACTGAAAAATTATAACTCCAAAATATCTCATCTGGACAAATAATCATTATTTGCACAAGTTTCATGAACAGTTTCCTGGATCCATTTCGGTAATCCTGAAATTTCTGGGAAGCTAGGCGATGTGGTATACACTGAGGCAAGATCCCCGAATTCATACCACCTCCTTTGGATATGTATTTATTTCATCCATACCCTAGAATATTTTCCTGCAACATCAACCCTGATAGTAGCTGGGTTAATGCCTACTCTGGTTTTCAATTTTTCCCAATTCTATTGGTACACATGTAAGGGAGAAATTGTAGCTCAACCTTAGATTTACCCTTGTCAATATTCGGTCTAAGGTTGATCTTTCCCTCTTCAATCCACGATGTGAAGGGTTGACTTGAAGACTCGAGATAAGGATCTGGTCTCTCAATTTTTGTTTCAGCCGACTCATCTGGAAATGGTCCCGGCTTAACACTTGTGCTAGGGGTATTTGAATCCCTTGTTCCAGGTGTAGAGTCCTATACTCAAAAACTCTCCATTTGGGAAACCAGTGGCTTCTCAATGCCTTGGAGGATATGACTTTGCAGTATAATCCTGTAAACGTCCTGTGATTCGATCAGAGACAATTCTCTTATCGGCTTGTTGTAGTCTTCACGCAATTTCTGCGTTTAAGACCAGCTTATTAAACTCGTTTTGAAGCATTCCGAGGTGTTCCCTCAAATGCCTCTGCATCTTGATGATGGCATCGATATCAGCGATGTCCATCTCTTGCTTAAAAATCTGCAAGAATATTTTCATGAGATTTTATTATCACAATATCAAAAATATAATTATGACATAGTGCTTGCTATCTTAATAATCGGTCTTTCTCAGGTTTAGACTCAATTCTATTCCTTAAGAAAGCTTTTACATGTGTATTATCAAATTTTAAAATAAATTTCTTTGCGAGTAAGAATAATGATCATTTTTCAAAAGCCATCTTTACTGCATAGAATTTCTTTTCGTTGATATGTCATATTATGGCTTCTGCATCAAAGAATAGTCCAATGCAATATCTGCATGGCTGTTCTCCATCTAGAGTGAGTTTTGTTAAGACTGCCGCCCACCAATGATCATTGACATCCGTATATAATACTAGATCATCTCATCTTAAGTAATATCCATTTTCGGAAGATTTTTACAAATCTTCTTTTAGTTGACTAAGTTCTTGTGTGTATTCTTTTGACCACATAAATTTCGCATATTTTTTCAGTAATGGACTGAACAATTTCCCGTGTTTTTCTAGGTTTTTAATAAACATTCAGCAAAATTAATAACTCCTAGAAAACTTTGAGGTTGTTTATTTTCTTTTAGTTCGTTTGGAAAATTTTGCACCTTTTCTACTATATTATCTTGTAAAATTATTCCAGAATCATCGATTTCTATTCCTAAAAATTCGATCTTTCTTGTGGCAATGACTGATTTCTTTTCTGATAAAAGCAGTCCTTTTTTTACAAACATCATAGAAAATCTCCAAATGTTTAATATGTTCTTCTATATTTTTTATATGCAATTAACACATCGTCAATATAGACAAACATAAACTTAAAATAATTTTTAAATAGATTATCCATTTTCCTTTGAAATATTTGAGGTGAATTAGTCGATCCCATTTGTAATACTTTCCAAATATAGTGTCCTTGTGGTGTAGAGAAAGCAGTGAATTTCTTGCTTTCTTCCTGAATTCGAATATGGTAAAACCCAGACTTACAATCGAATTTAGAGATATCTTTGCTGAAACGTCTGCTAGTTTTTAAAAAAATGCGGAATATTTTTTTAAAAATTAATGCTCTCGCTTTTCGAAAAAACAGACGTATGAAAATATTATCTCCTCTCAATCTCATAAATCGTAATGCGGAAAACATGTGGTCCTCGGGTCGTGTCACCGCACCAGTGCCTACTCAGAGTTCGGCACCTCCAGTCTCCTCATCATTAAGCTCACATGCATCACACATGCCTAGTGAGTCTAAAGACTCAACACACCTGTACCAGGAATAACAAGTACATATACATAGCACACAGCTGTGAAAAATATCATACTCAACATATCTTTCATGAACTTAAAAAAACTTAATGCCAACATACCTTTCATGAACTTTAAAACATGAACATAAACGTGTCGTATAAAATCATGTCGTGTCGAATCATGTCATCTCATATCATCATAAACGTGTCAAAACAGCTCATCATGTCGAAGCATGTCATCTCAAGTCATCATATACGTAAACGTGTCGTGTAAAATCATAGCGTATTAAAGCATGTCATCTCATGTCATCATATACGTATACATTTTCTTTTTAATTGAATTCAGTTCATTAGTTGAAACTTTCGTATCAGCTCTATCGTATCAGCTCTATCGATAGATCCATCTACATGTAACCGTGGTACCGGGCAGCGAGGGACATCAGCGACATCATTAAGCTTTCAAATTTTCGGGACGTTACAAGCATTACGTATGCAACTGATCATATGTACTCTGCTAGGTATAAAATACCCATCAAACTCCAGAATCTTGTTAATTTCTTGATAATTAATAACTAATCTGGGTTTGTTCTTTTTTATTTCACCATGATTTCTTACCAGAAATTCTAGGCTGCTGTATGGTGAAATTCCCGCTTTGATCAACTCAAGGTCTAAATGTTCCTTGATTATAATCTGCATATCCCTTTAATAAATTATATTCATTGAGATAGGCTTGCAACAGACAAATTCATACTATTTTCCTTCCTTGATTTTAAGGCAAGCTTTGAGTTGATTTTTGTCACACCATGCCAAGGGATCTTCATTGTAGTTTTCTTTGATTTTTTTCTTGACATCTTCTAATGATACATTAGATTCAAACTCTACCTCATTCTTATGTAGAGCTATCTTAAGGCATTCTATTTCTTCAGGTTGGGGCTCTTTATCTGCTTTTAATTGGAGCATTGTTTATCCAAACCGTTTAAAATCTTTCATTTTTGGGTTCAAAAGTTTTCTTTCATCACCACGCTTGCTGCGAAATTGAATAGGCAATTTTCTGTAAAATGCTTCTCTTAATCGCTGGACTATGATTTATGATCACATGGTGTTGTGAACACTAAACGCCTAATCTCATTTTCTTGAGTATAGACCTTGAACATTTGTAGGAAATTATTTCCTAGCAATATGTCAGCTCATGTATCATGAAAATAGATCGGTGGTGTTTTTACCTTATACCAAGGTGTTTGTCCAGCACCTCTAATTACGATTTCAGTCATCTTAATCTCTTGCATAAGATTAAGATTCTTCTGGAAAAATCTCTTCCAGCAATCTTTGGTAATTCTTCTTCAAAATTATTTGGAAAAACTCATCGTTTTGTTGTACAGATTCCAGCACCTGAATCAATATAAGTAGCAAAATATTATGCCTTATGTTCATATAACATTCCTACTGGAATGTATACCGAGAATGGGTGTGGTCATTGTATTTTTCACATCCTATCATCTGCCATAAACTCAATTTCATACTCTAGACGTTTCCAAGATTTGTGTTCCTCAAGAAACTCTAGTTCAAGAACTAGTCGATCTGGTTCTTTCCCTGAAATTCCTTTGATATGATCTTCCAATTCTCCGATATTGATCATTTCTTAGTAAGTTCCTATTATAGATTGTTCCAAATAGTATAAGGTATTACAAGGAAATTGATTCCTTTGTTTCGTAATATCAAATATTATTTCTATTTACTTCCACCCTTCTGGGCATCTAAGCTTTCCTATGGTAGAAAAGCTTTTTGGCTCATGTTGGGTTTCTTGGACATGCGCTTTTCCCCACCTGTAACTTGTAATTCTATCTCCATGAAAAGATAGTCTCTTTGATTCCAATCTAAGACTTTGATTCTTTTGTAAAAGCAGTTTATCTTTTATTTGGATATATGTTTCCTGTATTAAAGGAAATTCAACTCTTTCTGGATAAATTGTCTGGACAACTTTTCCAAATTTCTCGGGTATTTCAATGAGCTCATTTCTAATAAACGATTCTGAATTATGTGTATTAGATAGTGCATATGAAATTTGATATGAACTAGAATATGGCCTATTACCCTCTTTCATCAGTCTTTTTTCCTTGAAATTCTGATATAAAGTCAAGGCTCGACTGAAATCTCGATCTTTCAGGTTGTATGCAATTCTCGGATAGATTACTCTTACAATCTTCTATGCGCAGAGGTTTCCTAAGATAGTTCCCAGTACTGAATCTTGAAGGTTTCCCATTCGTTTATCGCATAAAGCAATATCAATGAATGAATCTATTCTTTCTTTAAAAGTAGCTTTTATCATAATCTGGTTTGCTCCGATATGAATCCAGGACATAGTCCTTGCTACTTCTATATTGAGTTTTAGTAATACCTTCTTAGTTTCTTCGGAAGGAATTAATTGCATATCCATTCCATTTCCGGTAAGTTCCATCGGGATAGCCATTTTCCTTCTAGAAACTTTATAAATTAGATGATGCTTTCTATTTCTTAGGCTAAGACTTCCTAAGAATTTTTCTACATGTCCTGCAGAGAATCCTTGATTTCTATGTAGACTAAGAATTTCTCTCATGATTCTTTGAACCATATTATGAGATATTGTTGTCTGACTGAAGAAACTAGACAAATCTTCATGTGTTTCTTTTCGAAACACTTCGTCTTCAGTCAGATTTTGATTCAGTTCCATCAGATTTTTCTTGACTCAAGACTTCTTCTTCTTCATATATACTTTCATCTGAGGTAATATCCTCAAATCGGTATACCTGAATAGGATCTTGGTAATAAACTGCTTCTTCAATATCTGGGGTCGGATCGAAGTGTTTAATACATCTTTTTTTCAATTTCTGGACAATTAGTTGAGATATGACCTCTTGCTTCATATGTCCAGCAATTATAATCTTTAAAATTTTCATTAGCTTAAGTATGAGCTCTTCTAAAAGTTTTCTTTTTAGGTGTTCTTCCTGTGCTTTGAGATGTACTCGATGCTTGGGATGATATCCTACTTCTTGATGGTTCACTTCTTTGTCCAGATTTATAAGATCTGGCTTTTTGTATAGACCAAACTGTTATTGGTTTCCAAGAACTTCTTCCACTTCGAGCATAAGGATGAGTCCTAAAACTTTTCCTCTTATGCTTCTGTGCTAATAATTGTTGGACGATAATTTTCTTTACAACACAAAAGAGTTTTTTTATTGATACCCCTTAAACGTTTGTAATTCTTTTGTAATGTTGTCATATGACATCATTCTGCCAATTTTCTTTTGAGAAAAGAGGCACTTCGTGCCAACGTATCTGGATTGCCAGGGACATATTCCCTTATAAGCATTTCTCTCCAGGGACTCGACATTTTGACGAAGAAAAGCTGTATAGCTATATTACCCCTGAATTCCATCTATATTTAGTGAATAACATAATATATAATTCAAGGCTATAGAGAACTTGAGTATATTTCTTCATCTTTTCTGTATCTTGACTTTTATAATAATCTACTTCTATAAATTGTGCTTTAAATAGGGTAGTCATTTTTTCAGCTATCTCACTAAGAGATTCTTCAGTTATGACTGACTCTTTGGTTTCTAATGAAGTCATGTCCCAAGAAATTTTAACTGATCTCGTAAGACTCATTTCTAGGAGTTTAATGAATCATTCTCTGTTGAGATCAAGTGTTCCTGCAGCGATTCTCATAGCAGATGTCCAGTCATCTATGAGATCTTCTCTATATTTGAAATATAATGCATCAAGGTTAAGCATAACCCCATAAAGATGTATATGTTCTAAAACAATTTTCCCATAGGATGTTTGGCGCAAGGGAAATTGATTTCTCCTTGTCCTTGTTCCCGCGGGGTGTGATTTTTCACCTGTATGGAAGTCGTGTTGAGATTCTCTCATTATCTCATTTTTATATTCTGAGATTCCACACTTTCTCATGGTGGTTCCTGAGAAGATGACCAAGTTATAGAAGGTGGCTCTTCTCCCGTTGTGTTCATCTGCAGATTTACGAATTTGAGATTTGCGAAAGATTCCACAAGCTCTTGTAGATCCTCTATACCAATCCTTTCTAAAGTTGTCATCAGATTAATTTCTTTTCTGAGACATATTTAATTAGATTGATCATCTTTTCTTCTTTAGTCAAATGTTTTAACACTACTTTGGCCTTCCCTTGTTGATGTAACAAGGGTTCGGTACCAAAGGATGGTGGTAACCTTCCTTCTGAATTTCTCTTACTAGAACTTGGTTGTTGTTCTAGGATTTTAATTCTTGTTCGAATATCCTTTAATATTCCAAGAATTTCTTCCTGGTTTCAAGGATTTTCTCCACATTTTGTGGTACATAATACAACATATTGCCATAATTCTGTACTGTCTTTTTTTGAATTTCTCTAAGATCTCCCGAGAGTTTAGAAGAATCCGGTACTATTTCTAAGAACCAGATATTTTGAATCATAAGTTTACCTTAGGATTCTGATAAGTTCCTTCTTGATATCTAATCTTGGTTAGATCTTTCTGTTGCAAATATTCCAGAGTTTTGGAATAATTCCAGTAAATATATAATCTCGAACCTGGGTTCGGATTCATGTAATTTGAGAAAATTCTCCTCCTCAAACATTTAATTACACTGTAATAATAAATTTGTATGTTGAAAATAATTTTACCTAGGCTCTGATACCGTTTCCCCCAGGAAAATCGATCATTATATATGTAAGGGTATTTTTGTCAATTTTAAACTCTATAGGGAGTTTGGGCAAAGTTTTTTAGATGTAGGGAGTTAGGATAAAATCAAGTTTGGGTTTGGGGATTTAAAACCAATTTTCCCATTGAAAAACAATCACTCTCGAAAAACTTGTTCTTGTTTTGTATTGACAAAAATAATTCATAGACCTCCAAACAAATAAAAATTTATGGCTTCAGGCCATAATGTCTTTTCATTCTTGGAGATTTAAAGATATCACAAAAATGAAGGGCACGACTTAAATGATGTAACTCAAAATATAACAATGATCGAAAAGGTCACTCAACACTTAAAAACAGCGATTCATGCTCCAAAATCAATGGCAATACTCTAGCAACGAAGGAAGAAAGCCAGAAAGCTAGCTCCGGACACAGTACATGCACTAACTGTCATGAATAATATGCACATAATCAAATTAAATTACGCATTCAATTCATCTTATACAACAAACACGTATCACATACATTGACCAATTGACCAATTTTTTTATTACCTCTATAATAACATACAAAATCTAGTTTACTAATAAATGAAATTTCATAATAAATACCAATCTATATAATTAAAATTCTGAATAATAAATATGCAAAATATGACATAAAAAGGTAAAATAGGTGGAAAAAAAATCCAGTCTTTCTATAATAAATCATGTAGGTGGACTATTTCATTGTAACTGATACCCCGGGATGAACCCATCAAGATCCGGCCCAGGAGCCCGTGGCCTATCCAAAGCCCAAATAGAAGACAGGCCTATTATGAGCCCATGTATTTTCCTATAAATATCAGGTTCGGGTATATAACTCGGGCATTCAATTCACTATATTGTTTTCAGCAACGCCCTTAGCTGCTCCCTCCATATATCCTCAGTCACTGACTTGAGCGTCGGAGGGACTACGCCAGGACACCCTCCTGGCCCCCTCTTAACGGTCTTTTTCTTGATTTCAGGCTCAGGGTCATCTTAAAGCCCACGTCTGAACTAGTGACGCTCGTTGGGATCGGACCCTAAATTTCCCGGGAGTATCAGTAACTTTTCATAAATTTCTATTTTCTCATTTTATACTTAGCTATGAAACTTTTCTTATCTCGAAGATCAACTAACCCAGTATTTCATTTAAATATAAATATTTTTATTACATCTAAATATTTTAGTTTACAACACTTAAATGAGTTAAAACGTCTATTTCTTTGAGTTGAAAAATAGTCCATTGTTATTCATTAAATATACAATAATTACTAAAATTATAAAGGGAAAAAGTTATCTCAACCGTATTTTATGAATACAAATAAATTAAGATAGATGTGTAGTTCACAGTTTTATACATCTATAAATTATAATAAGAATTTCTTGTGATTTAAAAAAAATTAGTGTATCAAATATGTTTTCACAAAAAATTGCAAAGTGTTTATAAGTTCTCTTTTTTTAAAAAAAAAAAATTAAGACTTCAATACTTTTTTTCTCCTTACTTAATAGTTTAACATTCAACGTTTATGATTAGTTGTTTGTAAATTTTATATGTGATTAAAAATTTCAAAAACATAAAAATAATAATAGTATGTAACTGTATTTCTTTCTCCCTTTCTGGTTTTAATATCAAGTGGTAAAAATGATTCACATTTTTCATTTTACCTTTTAAAGTTAAACATTTCTTCCTCTCTAGTGTTTGCGATCTATATGTATTTCTTCCTTTTTTCTATGTACATATAAACCATAATGTATGTATAATAAACATTACGATATATATATTTATCTTTTTAACTATGAAAAAGCAAATTAATCCTTTTTTCTAAAAAAAATAATATATGAGGAAACCTTTCTTCTTTATCATTTTCTTATCAAGAAATTGCTTCAACGTTATATGAAATATGTTTCCTAAATAGAAAATATAAATAAACTATGACATCAATGACTATAATTTTTTTCTCCCTACTGTTTATATCTATATATGTACTCCTAAAAAATCACAACAGTTTGCTTGTGTTGGAACATATATTAATTTTGGTGTTTGATAAATAAAAGATAACCTAACTGATCATCAATCAATCTTTATCTCCTCCTTCAGTTCTCGAGAATTAAATCCATTTGGGGTTCAGTGATCATAATTAATTAAATTCTAATGTCACTAAATCATGTCATTCAATACTCCAATTATCCGAAGTCGATCACTGATAATCAGTTCATTGGCCCACGATTGCTTTAGCCTAGTCTTATTTTACCGAGTTCCAAACCATCATTTTGACTCATCCTTTCCCTGATTAGACATAAACATATCAAAGTGTTTTCACAATCTGAGACCTAAAAATTACACCATAACAGTTCCAAATATCGGCCTCTTAACTACATACTATCTGCTGTGACATGAATTGCCACTAACTCGGGTTTGAATGCTTTTTGTCCCACTGTTTCAGGTGCCCAACCTCCAATTCTTGACTAAGCTTGCCTTAAAAATGTGTAAGAATTCTACAAATCAAACATCTTTTAACAAAATCAAAACAAATAGTCCAAGCTTGCATCAATGGGCTATGGTTGAACTTGCAGCTCCAGCAACTTCTCGATTTCTTGTTTCCTTGCTCAGCTGTCATTCGAAGGCACCAGCAGATTTTATGTTAGAATGGAATTAGAAAATTGATTGACAGTGAGCACACAACCAACTCAAATAAGACAATAAATATTTCCTTAAACCCCAAAATCTTGAATCAAGAAGTAAATAAACAGCATGTCTCGAAGCTGACATAGAGACCGGAACATGGCTAAAAGAAAAGCATGATATTTTATAGATATCAAATCCCAAATGCAACCAGGCACGACGTACGGGTCCAAAAGCAACACAACATACCACTGTCCATAATTACAAGAAATAACCAAGGGTCAATGAAATCAACTTATAAGAATTAAACATGCAGCCCAACACAGGCTCTCCCTAGCTATAAAAGAACACCCAATTATTGAAAAACATGTTTTCCCATTTCCGCTTTTCAAGAGGACTTAATTCGTTGGTGTTCACTATCATACTCGATAAAAATGGGAATTTCCAGTTTGCAGTGAGGGTTCAATTCCTTCCAGAAACCAAACGAACGACAGAGAAGAGGGAAAATTCATGGAGAAAAAGAAAAAATCACTTCTATTTGCGAAGACAACAGGTCGCGTGAAGGCTGGGGAAGCAATTAGAATGCGACACTCTAAATATGCAGAGAAAGAGTAAATCCAAAGCAAAAGCCAGAATTTCATATGAAGGGCCAACAAAATAGACGATGGATGCAACAACAATAAATGCAGCGGTCCAAATAACTTTAACATTTAATTAATGTCAAAAACTTGTCTAGAAATGGTCTCATGGGTCGTATTCGTGAGACGTATCTCTTATTTGAACTATCCATGAAAAAATATTACTTTTTATACTAAGAGTATTACTTTTTATTGTGAATATAAATATAGTTGGATCCGTCTCACAGATTAAGATCCGTGAGACGGTCTCATATGAGACCCGCTCTTAATTATATAATATAATTCAATTCATCAATGGGCAAAAAAATAATATATTACAAATCTTATCTCATGTTAAAAAAAATTAATCTTATATAATAACCTCAAATCTTATATCATGTTAAAAAATAAGACAAAAACTTGTGTGCGACGGTCTCACGGGTTGTGTTTGTGAGACAGATCTCTTATTTGGGTCATCCATGAAAAAGTATTACTTTTTATACTAAGAGTATCACTTTTACGGTCTCACATGAGACCCATTCTAAAAAAAATTAATCTTATCTTAAACCTTATAAGATATATATTAATTATCTAACATATAAATAATTAAAGGATTGATTATCAACAATCAAATTAAGATCTAATTAAGATATCAATGAAAACAATTTACTATATGCAAAAACTTGTATGAGACGGTCTCACGGGTCGTATTTTGTGAGATGGATCTTTATTTGGGTCATCCATGAAAAAGTATTACTTTTTATGTTAAGAGTATAACTTTTTATTGTGAATATGGGTAGGGTTGACTCGTCTTACAGATTAAGATCCGTGAGACGGTCTCACACGAGACTCACTCTTTACTATAGAGTGAGTCTTATGTGAGACCGTCTCACGGATCTTAATCTGTGAGACGGGTAACCCTACCCATATTTACAATAAAATGTAATACTTTTAGCATAAAAAGTAATACTTACTCATGGATGACCCAAATAAGAGATCCGTCTCACAAATACGATCCGTGAGACTATCTCACACAATTTTTTGCCTTCACTACATGTACTTATATTTGGATGGATATTATCGAAATTAATTCAAGCGATTAATGTTTTTTTTCTAATAATGACAATTCATAGCTAGAATACTTGTCGGCAATGTATTTTGTATTAAATAATTATTAACTAGTAATTAATACCACATTTTAAGTGAATTTGGAATATGATGTGTTGATTTGAAATAATATGGACAATATCAATCAATCAATAATTATAAAAGTGTCAAAATACAAAAGTGTTGTGAAAAAGTAAAAATTTATGGTAAAAAGTAAAAATCTCAAACTCTCAAAATTTATCAAACTACACACTTTATAATATTTTTCTCTCTACTCAATTGTGATTTTCTTCACAAATGAGAGATCTATTTATAGAGTTTCATTACACATAATCCAAAAATAAAATACATCATTACATACATCATCACACACAAATTTCTAACTTTACAACTCTTATTTTCAACATTCAAATATTCAACTATTACTTTTTCCATATTAAAATATATTATTTCAACACTCCCCCTTGTGATGATGATCATGATACGATGATGTCTTCATTACGTGTTTTGTATTGCCTCGTTAAAAACCTTACTTGGAAAAACTCATTGGGATAAAAACCATAGTAAGGGAAAAAGAGTGCAGTCACGTAAACTCCCCCTGATGTTGACATGAACAATTCTTCACAAATTTCGTAGATTGCGCATCCCAATATTATATATGTGCTTTCTGAATATTGACGTAGGAAGTGCCTTTGTGAAGAGATCTGATGAATTTTCACTTGATTGAATGTGACGAACATCAATACATTTATTCTTCTCAAGCTCCTTGGTGAATGCGAAGAACTTAGGAGGAATATGTTTAGTTCTGTCGCTTTTTATGTATCCTTCTTTCATTTGAGCAACACATGCAGCATTATCTTCATATAGTATCACAGGCTTCTCCTCGAATGATAATCCGCATGAAATTTGGATATGTTGGGTCATTGATTTTAACCACACACATTCACGACTTGCTTCATGTAGTGCAATAATCTCGGCATGATTTGATGAAGTTGTTACGAGTGTTTGTTTCTGTGAACGCCAAGATATTGCAGTGCCTCCACGAGTAAATACATATCCAGTTTGGGAACGTGCCTTGTGTGGATCAGATAAGTATCCAGCATCAGCATAACCAATTATACTTGGATTAGCATCTTTTGAATACAAAAGTCCCAAATCTGTCGTTCCTCGTAGATAACGGAATATATGTTTAATTCCGTTCCAGTGTCTCTTTGTTGGATATGAGCTAAATCTTGCCAACAGATTCACAGCAAAAGATATATCAGGCCTTGTACAATTTGTAAGGTACATAAGGGCACCGATGGCACTTAGATATGGTACTTCTGGACCAAGAATATCTTCATCATCTTCACATGGACGAAATGGATCCTTTTCTATGTTTAATGATCTAACAACCATTGGAGTACTTAAAGGATTTGCTTTATCCATATTAAAACGTTTAAGGATCTTTTCTGTATAATTTGTTTGGTGAACAAACATTCCGCATTCTTTTTGTTCAATTTGTAAACCCAGACAATACTTAGTTTTTCCAAGATCCTTCATTTCAAATTCTTCCTTCAAGTATGACACAACTTCTTGAATTTCCTTATTCGTTCCAATGATGTTTAAATCATCAACATATACAGCAATAATTACGCATCCGGATGTTGTTTTCTTAATGAAAACACAAGGGAATATTGAATTATTTACATATCCCTTTTTCATCAAGTGATCACTTAGTCGATTATACCACATTCGACCTGATTGCTTTAACACATATAATGATCTTTGTAATTTCACAGAATAACATTCTCTGGGTTTTGAACTTTGTGCTTCAGGCATCTAAATCCTTCAGGGATTTTCATATATATATCACTATCAAGTGATCCATATAAGTAAGCTGTAACAACATCCATAAGACGCATTTCTAAATTTTCAGATACCGCCAAGCTAATCAAATACCGAAACGTAATTGCATCCATCACAGGAGAATACGTTTCTTCATAATCAATTCCAGGTCTTTGAGAAAAACCTTGTGCAACAAGTCGAGCTTTATATCTTACTATTTCATTTTTCTCATTTCGCTTTCGAATAAAAACTCATTTGTATCCAACGGGTTTGACACCTTCAGGTGTAAGGACTATAGGTCCAAAAACATTACGTTTATTTAGCGAATCCAATTCAACCTGGATGGCATCTTTCCATTTTATCCAATCCTGCCGATTTTTACATTCACCAAAAGATTTTGGTTCATGATCTTCATTATCATTTATGATGTCGATTGCCACATTATAAGAAAATATATCATCAATTTCTTCTATATCTTTTCGGTTCCAAATTTTTCCAGTATTAATGTAATTGATAGAGATTTCATGATTCTCGTCAGTTTGTGGTTCTGACAGAACATTTTCATCATCATGTGTTTCTTCAGGAACACCATTCTCTATTTTGTGATCATCATGTGTTTCTTCAGAAACATCATTCTTTATTTTGTGATCATCGTGTTTCTCTATGAATTTTCTTTTTCGAGGATTTTTATCCTTGGAACCGACTGGCCTTCCACGCTTCAGGCGTTTAATGACATCATGAGTATCTTCCATTTGTTTCTTTGGAATTTCAATTCGAGCAGGGACATTTGCAGCATGTATATATGATTTAGTTACCCCTTTTGTGTCTGCAAATGCATCTGGTATTTGATTTGCTATTCTTTGCAAGTGTACAATTTGTTGTACATCTTTTTCACATTGTTTTGTTCTTGGATCCAGATGTAACAATGATGATACATACCATGTAATTTCTTTTTCGGTATGTTTCTGTTCTCCCCCTAACATTGGGAAGATTTCCTCATTAAAATGACAATCAGCAAAACGTGCTGTGAACACGTCGCCTGTCTGAGGTTCAAGATATCGAATGATTGATGGACTATCATAACCGATATAAATTCCAACCTTTCTTTGAGGTCCCATTTTCTTTCGTTGTGGTGGTGCAATAGGCACATACACCATACATCCAAAAATTCTCATATGAGAAATGTCTGGTTCTTTACCAAATGCAAGCTGCAATGGGGAGTATTTATGATATGCACTTGGTCTGATGCGAATTAATGAAGCAGCATGTAAAATTGCATGTCCCCATATAGAAATAGGGAGCTTTGTTTTCATAATCATTGGTCTAGCAATCATTTGGAGACGTTTAATCAATGATTCAGCCAATCCATTCTGTGTATGTACATGAGCAACAGGATGCTCAACAATGATTCCCATAGACATACAATAATCATTGAAAGTCTGGGAAGTAAATTCACCAGCATTATCAAGTCTAATTTTCTTGATTGTATAATCGGGAAATTGATTCCTCAATTTTATTATTTGAGCAAGTAATCTTGCAAATACAACATTTCGAGTTGACAATAAACATACATGTGACCATCTGCTGGAGGCATCAATCAATACCATAAAGTATCTGAATGGTCCACATGGTGGATGGATTGGTCCACAAATATCACCCTGAATACGTTCAAGAAACATTGGTGATTCAGTTTGGATTTTGACTGGTGATGGTCTTATAATAAGTTTTCCAAGAGAACATGCTTTACATTGAAACTTATTATTCTGAAAGATCTTTTGGTCTTTCAGTGGATGACCATGTGTATTTTCTATAATTCTTCGCATCATTGTTGAACCAGGATGTCCCAATCGATCATGCCAATTGGTTAATATCGAAGAATTATCAACTACCATGTTTGATTCAATGAGACTTATATGTGTATAATGCAATCCAGTAGGGAGCATCGGTAGTTTTTCAATCACATATTTCTTTCCTGATTTATATGTGATAAGGCACATATATTTCTCATTCCCTTCATTCATTGTTTGAGTATCATACCCATGGGAATATATATCATTAAAACTCAACAAATTTCTTTTCGATTGTGGTGAATATAAAGCATCTTTGATCAAAAATTTTGTACCATTAGGTAACAAAAATTGTGCTTTACCACATCCTTTAATCAAGTCTACAGGACCTGATATTGTATTCACCGTTGTTTTTGTTGGTTTTAGTTCCAAGAAATATCTTTTATCTCGGAGGATAGTGTGCGTTGTACCACTATCGGGTATGCAAACTTCAGCTTTGCTCATAGCATTTTCCATATTTGAACTTCAAAAAAATATGCAATGAAATAAAATTACTGGCAAAATATAACACATATCATAATTATACAATAAAACATTATTACATGAATATATGAAAAATAAATTATTGTACATTTATATTCTACCATTAAATTGTTCATTTTCAGAAAAATCATTGAGAAAATCTGCAGCATCAAAATTGTTCATTTCTATCCCACCAACATATTGATCATTTCCAGAGAAATCGTTCATAAAATCACCAGCATCAAAATGAGTTGAATCACTCAATCGGTCACTGCGTTCATTGAAGTTGGTCTCCTTTTCTTTCCCCTTTAATGATTCTTTATAAAGTTTATAAAGATGCTCAGGGGCTCGACAAACTTTGGACCAATGTCCTGGAGTACCACATCTGTAACAAGAACTTTCATATCTTTTTGAGTGATTCTCATTAACACTTGTATTCTCATGATGCCTTTTCTGTGGATGGTTTGGGACGCTCTTTTGAGATGAGTTATAAAAATAACTATTTCTATTATTTTCAAAACCACGGCCTCGACCACGACCACGGCCAATTCCACGTCCACGTCCACGTCCACGTCCACGTCCACGACCTCGACCTCGACCAAAATCTTGTCTTTGAATTTGATTTTGGTTCCGAGGTTTAAATTCATTTTTATTTACAGCATTTACTTCGGGAAATGCTGTTGATCTAGTGGGTCGGGACTGATGATTTCTCATTAATAGCTCGTTGTTCTTTTCCGCCACAAGAAGACAGGCGATGAGCTCAGAATATCTCGCAAATCCACGTACTCTATATTGTTGCTGTAGAGTAATATTTGATGCATGAAATGTGGAAAATGTTTTTTCAAGCATCTCGGATTCTGTGACCTCATGTCCACAAAATTTTAGTTGCGAGATTATTCGATACATCGCCGAATTATAATCACTGACTTTTTTAAAATCTTGGAATCTCAGTGTATTCCATTCATCCCGGGCGGTCGGAAGTATAACTTCCCTTATATGTTCAAATCTTTCTTTTAATCCCTTCCACAAAGCCATGTGATTTTTTTCAGTCAGATATTCACATTTCAATCCATCGTCGAGATGTCGACGTAAAAATATCATGGCTCTTGCCTTTTCTTGTGACGTGCATATGCCATTTTCTTTAATGGTCTCGCTTAGACCCAATGACTCAAGATGCATTTCTACATCTAGAGTCCATGGCATATAATTTTTCCCAGTAATATCAAGAGCGATGAATTCGAGCTTTGTCAAGTTTGACATGGTGGTACTAAAAAAAAATTACGATGCATTTTATTAGTTAATAAATATTGCAATACAAAGTAACGGATAAACAACAAGTACAAGTATTTGTAAAAATAAAGAAAACGCACGAGGAGGATATTCTCCGATAAATACAAGACTCGTGAGTATGATAACCAAAATAATTAAAAATATCCTTGAGAAAACCATCTTCTTTTTTCTTCGAAAAATTTGATGATAGAATAATTTTTAGAGATGAAGAGAAAGTTGGAGTGATTGAATGTGTTTGTGAGATGATATTTATAGGGCAAAAACTAGCCGTTTGTTACCGTTTATGACCGTTGGTGTACAAAAAATAAATGTATGTATTTGTATAATTTTATGGTAATAATATGATGTATATAATATTAGACATGTTTAAATAATTATGTATATCATATCATAATATTATAATGAGTGTCATAATTTATTTTGTTTAAAAACCTTATAGGCTTTTATACTTGTCGTATCCCTTACCGGGAGTGTGGGATGTCGTCTTAACATCCTCCCAGGATTTATAACAAGTTTATGAAAAATTTATTTTTATTATTTATAATAATAACATTATATTGTATATTAAATAAATACACAATAAATAAATAACAGTAAAATAAATATTGTTACTTTTGTTATCTTTTTCTTCTGTTTGGAGCTTGGAAAAGTATGTAGGACTTTTAGAGCTTCGTGCTGATAACGTGTTGTGAAAAAGTAAAAATTTATGGTAAAAAGTAAAAATCTCAAACTCTCAAAATTTACCAAACTACTACACTTTATAATATTTTTCTCTCTACTCAATTGTGATTTTCTTCACAAATGAGAGATCTATTTATAGAGTTTCATTACACATAATCCAAAAATAAAATACATCATTACTATAGTCATCACACACAAATTTCTAACTTTACAACTCTTATTTTCAACATTCAAATATTCAACTATTACTTTTTTTCATATTAAAATATATTATTTCAACAAAAAGAACTTTTTTTATTGATTCTTTTATATAGGAACAAAAAAATAATTAGATAGATTGTAATAAAATAAACAATTTTGAGTTGAGATATTACTTCCGGCATTTCATTTCTCCCAGTTTCTTTCCCTTTGCCCCCGCTTGACGATAAATCTTTCAGGTTGACCCGAACCATGTCTGACACCTACTGTACAGACTGCAAGCGAAATACAGAGGTGGTGTTTGATCACGCCGCAGGGGACACCGTCTGCTCCGAATGCGGCCTTGTACTCGAATCTCGCTCCATCGACGAGTCATCCGAGTGGCGCACCTTCGCCGATGAGTCCGGTGATCACGATCCCAATCGTGTCGGTGGACCGGTTAACCCCTTCTTGGCTGACGCTGCTCTTTCTACCGTTATTTCTCGGAGTGCTAATGGTTCCAATGCGGATTCATCTCTGGCCCGCTTGCAGAATCGGGGTGGGGATCCAGACCGGGCTATTGTATTGGCCTTCAAGACTATTTCAAGCATGGCTGATAGGTGGGTTTATTTTGTTTTCCTTTAGATTTTATGGTTTTGTGAATTACCACTCTGTTGTTTGGATGGTACTTATCGGTTAGGACTCAGAGGTAGATAAAGATTGGAGCTTTGATGCGATCTTGTTCCCGGGAGGTCGATATTGGCTGCGATTTAAAATTGGATTTTATCACCTTTTTCCCCTCATTGGTTAGGATTGTTTGGGGGTTAGTCGTTTAGGGTTTTGGTTGATATTGTAATTTTTATGGTGTCAGATGAAATTGTTTTTCTTGCTTCTTAGCTGTTCATGTTTGGCGGTCTGTGTGTTTTTGGATTAGCTGGTTTACTTTATGCTTCTGGTCGCAGTATTAGTGTGTTAGAATCTTAGTTGTTGGTGTCTTGGTTTGCGATATGGTGGTTTTATGCACATAGATCATAGGGACAAAGATCTCACAGTGTTAAACTGCTGCCGTACATCAAAGGTGTCATGCTAGAAACACGGATAAATTTTTAGATAGATGAACAAGTGTCTTTTAGTTATGAGTATTCTGAAATTAACTCGAACTCTATTGACGACATGATTTTTAGATTTCCGTATGGGTGATAGATAGTGGGCTGGAGATTTTGTTATTTAAAAATAAGGATATGATACATTTATGGTTAATTTAGATTTAGTTTATTTACATCAATCATGGGATAAATTGATAGGATTTCTGATGAACACTTCTAACACTAGATTTTTTCCCTCTGTCCAGGTTGAGTCTTGTAACAACAATTAAGGTATGCTTGTTGCTTCAATTTTGTTTCGTCAAATTTTACGTAAAATATATACTCTCCATTCATTTGGAATTTGTTTGTCATACTTCATGCATATCTCTTTTGTCGCTTTCATTTCCCTTTTAAGTTGCTATTATTTTTTTTATCTGTTCTGGAGATGACGGAAAGTTGCTACAATATGTTGTTTATGGTTTGTAACAAGTTTATATCTGACATTAGTCAAAACTTTGTTTGCTGGGGAGAAAATTTATCAAATGACAAAGGCTGACAATCTATGTAGTTATAATGATTTTTTCAATGCTTGGCATGTCAAAATGTCTGCAGTTCTTTTTAAATTTTAACACCATGTGACGCCCTGTCCCAACCAGAAATTTGGAACCGAAAAGGAACCGCCCATCGTGACCATTGCTAATAAAAAGGTTCTCTTAGAATAGGCAAATAAATCTAAATAAAATTTGAGTGTACTACGTCTCCGAACCAATAACTTGTCTTAAATTTTGAAGATACCAATCATAAATTTTCTTAGTTCTGATAAACTTCCGACTTGTAATTTCACCTAGCTTATTTGATTTATGCCTGAAAAATTACGTCTAGCCCTTCTGAATTCTTGAATACTTTCTTTTAGAGCTCCTGATTAGTCTTAATTTATTGCCTTATCTAGACTTAAATATGACAATATATTGGCACAGATATCGAATTAAATTAAATGAAAAAATACATAATATAATCTTTGTTTTGTGAAATAATCCGATGAACAAAACAATGATACTTACATTGTCATGATTACCTAACATGTTATTTCACAAGTAATTACATAAATATACATCTTGATCTATACCCGTTGCGAGTGTGTAATGGAAAATCCTCAGTTATTCGCCATGGATCACACTTATGTATTTATTTTATCTCGCCGCCAAAAAGTTATATATAGATAGAGTTCGTCCACCGTCCCAAGTCCACAACGAGGATTAGGGCTCGAAATGTTATTGTCACATAATTTTTTCAGTTTATATAGGTGCCACAATACTCATAATTCTAAAATAATTCAAAATACAACGAATATTAAAAATTCTCTTAATTTTTTTTAAACTCTCTACTGATCAAAGTTCTTATCACTGTTCAGTGTTCATCATAAAATACATTTTCTAAAAAATTTCTTCATTCATGATTTAAAAGCTGTTTGCTTAAAAAATATTTTTAAAAATGACCACAACGGTTGCAATTGCTCACCCATAACTTACTGATTACTGACTACTAACCTTCATATCCTACTCACGTGTAGGTCACGGATTACTTCCGTTCCTGTCTGACTTTCTCAATTCAGATATGATTAGCTCTACAGCTTTTAAATTATTTCCTAATGAAATAGCCCCTTATTCGGGTGCTAACTTTGTGATATCGCGACACATAAAGGTTTTCGCACAACAGTTCCTCATAGGCTAGTTAGCTTTTCGCACATTCCCAACAGTTCCTCATAGGCTAGTTAGCTTGGTCAACATTTGAAATTTTCAAGCCCTTCCACACCTTCTGTATTGTGCTTTTCGTTGAAGGACCGGGCTAGCGAACTATATAAAAGGTTGGAGGATCAGAAGTGTACAAGAGGAAGAAACTTGGAGGCTTTAGTGGCTGGCTGCATTTATATTGCTTGTCGGCAAGAAGGCAAGCCACGCACAGTAAAAGGTGTCCTCCTTGATCATGTGAATAGTATTTTACTTTAATGTAGTTTGTGAAGGTCTCTGAATCTGAGTCTCAACCAGAAATTTGCTCAATGGTTGCTGGAGGAGCTACAAAGAAAGAAATTGGAAGAGCAAAAGAATTTATTGTGAAGCAGCTAAAGGTTGAGATGGGCGAATCCATGGAGATGGGCACCATACATGCAGGGGACTATCTGGTATGGGTTCCTCATATTTAAATTTGTCACAACTAGACCAATTTGATCTATACTTGTCAATTTCAAGCATTTCCTATGTGCTTTCTTGTTGTAAAAATCCTTCTTGTTTTGAGGGCTATCTCACTTTCCCACGCCTTCTGGTGTTGCAGAGACGCTTTTGTTCAAATCTTGGTATGAGTAACGAAGAGGTCAAAGCTGTTCAAGAAACTGTCCAGAAGTCTGGGGACTATGATATAAGGCATACTCTACTCTTCTTGGAACCTTAAAGATATTTTCCAGGAAATAGTTTTGTTTTATGTTGTATTCGAGGCAGTCACCTGGCCTTTCTCTTACATGGGAGTGTGCTTGCAATGAACCTGAAACCTTTGAATCCCCCAAACCAAAGTATTTATAACTTTACATCTCAAAAACTTTTTGTAAACATGTCACTTGTATTTTGCAGTGTTGTGTTCTAAAACAGTGATTAATGGACAAAATGTATTATATCTTGAATTAGTTGGAGATCATAAAATAAAGATCACTCCATTTGGTGCTAATGTTAATGTTCTTCACTCAAGATGAAGTATGATGCAGAATGTTTGTTACATTCAGTGATTGGTCCTCTTAATCCACAATTGATGATACCACGTTATTTTCACTTTTGGAAAGGAGATCAGTGTTTTTAATTTTCTCATCCGTCCAAATGCCTCATGTTTGTTTATGTTAATTTTGTAGCTATCTCTTGGCAAGTTAGAAAATTTTAGTTTTTGCCGGAAGCACGATCACAATTCATCCTTTGTTGTACCTAAATATAAGATATGGCTTGAAAATGCACTGATGAAATACCCGACAAGATTGTGTGTGTGTTGCCCAATTGATAGGAAACTGCTCAGTTTAGTTGTGTTACCTGTTCATAACTCAAAAGATCTATGCCAACAGTATGCTTCTTATCTTGCAGGAGGAGCCCTATTTCGATTGCTGCTGCAATCATTTTTATGATAACCCAGCTCTCGGATTCAAAGAAACCCTTAAGAGGTTCAAGCATTTACCATCTTTTTGTTCCTTCCATTTAAATTGATGTTATACATTGCTAACCATCTGGCTATCTTGAATTCTCTATTTACTTTCTTATTTATCTGCTGGAGGCCCTTGAAAGGGGCTATTACATGTGCGATGGTGAAAAGTTTTGTTTGTAAACGTTATGTAATATTTCTTGGAGGATTGTTATTCCCATTTTGTGCTGGATGGACTGGCCATTCAATCCCATGGTTTTAAACGTATTTAATTTATGTGTGTGTTGGGTAGTTTTAGGTGTTTTTCACGCTATCAAAGATTATATATTGTGTGTTTTTGGCTGATTGAATTTTGAAATGGCGTTTTTGCAGATATATCAATCGCTACTACCGTTGCAGAAGGGACGATAAAGAATTCTTACAGGGATCTGTACCCCCACGCAGCCAAGATAATACCAGAGTGGTATGCAAAGGAAAGGGATGTTAAGAACCTTTCCATTCCTAAGGCCTAACTGAGTGGGTTTTGATTGTGATAATTTGTATTGGGTAGGGTATTTTTAAGTTTATCTAGTTGGGAAGACACAAACAAAGTACATTTTTACTCGATTTTAAACTTTGTTCAAATTTTTAACCTTGTGATGTTCAATCTACCAAAATCGAAAAGAATTTATGGCGGAATTTCTTAGATAATATCGGGGAATGATAATCTTATGTTCAAACTCAGATAATTTGACCGTAAAACGTTATCTTGAAAGAAGTGGGACTATAAGTACACCTTCCTAGGTTGGATGTAAGTATTAATGCTTGATATTTGAATTCATGAGATGAGAGGTTGAATCTCAAAAACAAGAAAAGATAAAGGACAGTATGGGGTGGTATTTTTGGAGGAAGATTGGTTAGATGATCTTGTGAACAATCTTGTGGTCTTGTTCCGCTGTTTTGATGGGCTTTCAAGATTGTACTGTAAAAT
The DNA here is from genome assembly GCF_022965805.1 of Primulina eburnea. Classification (NCBI taxonomy): domain Eukaryota; kingdom Viridiplantae; phylum Streptophyta; class Magnoliopsida; order Lamiales; family Gesneriaceae; genus Primulina; species Primulina eburnea. The sequence goes on from NC_133111.1 coordinate 225,567, forward strand.
CGGTTGATTTGGTGATTTAGAACATGGAGAGCGCGTCTGATATTTGATACGATCTAATGTCTAATTTTTATGCAGCAATCTATTTTACCACAAGTTTATATATATATGGTCGTGAAATTTTATTATTAATGATGTATGTTGTGACAATGATAATGATGTATGAGTCCCTCTTTTTTTGTGGTCCATACGAAGGAGTTCCCCAGCGATCCCTTTTAAACCTTTACTTTAAGCATAGAATACGAAAAGCAAAGGCGAAGGTTACTTTACATCTCAGTCGAAAGCAATCAATTATAAAATTTGAATCAAACGTTTAATGAAACAAGATTAAATATATATATATATATATATATTTTATCAGTCTCCAGTCTCCACATTATACAAATGCATACAAACCGAATGATATCTGACATTGACTTACAAGAAATTTCCTTGAAACATAATTTTGATTGAAGTGAACGCTAAAAAAAGAACACCCTAAATCGATCTTTGGATTTCTATTTTCAAATATCTCATTAGTTGTTTGGTTGTTTAATCAAAGGAAGCTATTGGAGTGTCAAAAGAAAGGGGAGGTAGGGACAAAAGAAACTCAATCATTGTTTGGGCATATGATTTGTTCTGCCCTCTCATAATTGGTTCTTACTGTTTCAACTGGCTTTCCATTTATCTATTTGATGTTGGGCAAGGAAGTTCCTGTTTTTTGTCCTCTGCTAAATCATGAATTTTTTTTTCTGGCGTCATCCAGTTCTTCAATGAAATAAATAGCCGTGATATTGAGAAGATAAACATTTTCCATGAACTGTTCGGAAACTGGATATTTTTAGGAATCATCGCCTCTACAGTGGCATTCCAAGTGATCATAGTTGAATTCTTGGGCACATTTACTGGCACTGTACCTTTGAACTGGCAACTATGGTTACTAAGCATCCTATTCTATTGCAGTGGTTGACAGAAAGACTACCGTTGCTACTCGACAGCATGATGGTTATGATCAGCTTCCGAGTTGTCCAGACATCGCCTAAAAGAAATTGCATTCAAATGATATATATCTGGAGCAGCCCTTCAAATGATTGATTGAAGAGTATTTGTTGAATTCCATGTTTAGCCCTGTCATGGCACTTTCTAAAGTTCCATGGAACATTTTCGAATTTTCAACTTCAATTATGAAAAAGAAAATGAAACATATAAAACATTGGATACAAGTAGGTTTGGACTGGGGATGGTTTCAACTGAGGCCAATGTGAGTATTGGTATGTGTTTGGTATCAGGGATTGGAATTGATGACTCTTCTGTCTTCCTTGTGCCCATTCATGAGTAGATCCAGAAGTTCATGACAAGAAATTTGGGACTTGTGAATCTGAGCTTTTGCCTGCTGGTTTTCGTATTACTTTGATGATTGAAGCCTCTAGGGTTATTACAAATAAATCTATTTCGAATATTTTATGCCGAGCCTCGATCGGTTACACGTACCTTTTGCCCATAACGACACTCATTGTCAATGAAATGAATGTTGGTTTTTCCCAGCTCCGTGTTCAATATATTGGAGGTTCCCAATCATTGTGTTTATTAGTCATGAAGTCTTAAGTTTGTAATTCTCCCACGAAAATTGTTGCAAACTTTGTTTCGTTGGTTTGACTGAAAATGATGTATAAGCCAATTATTCAGATATCTAAATGGACGATTAATATAGTTTAAGACGTTTAAAGCAACAAATGAAATAATAATTACAAGGAAAATCCATCTCGAGGTACGACTTATTGTCAATTCCAGACCAAATCAATATCAATAGACTCGAAATTCATTCTATGCATTTAATCACATGATAATCGCATGTGTATTACATTTGTCCCGAATGGAATTACTAAAAGTACGAGGACTACGACTAAACTAAACTGATTCCCATCGGCTTCTTCTCCCTTCCATCCACAGGAAAGTAGATCCTGTTCTACACTACATCCAATTTACTACTTTACACCAGCTGATTGATGATGAACGCTCATCCAAAGATGCATGTCGTGCACATGTATGTATGTATGTATAAACATTAAATGAAAGGATATGAAGAACACAAGATCCAAACCGCAGAGATGACATCATCATTTGTATCTTCTTTTGGTTTCTCCATAAGCAACCACCCCCATCACAGTCATAGTGTAACCAGCAATACCGATAAACGTTACAGGGTTGCGAAAAATAAGTATTGAAATGACAACGGCTACTGCACCCTTTGCATTGCCCAACACCTGATCAAGAATAACAAATAATGATTCATATATCAACAAATTCAAAAGACGCTAATCTAAAAAGTTTTAACTTATCAAGTTTTTTCGTTCAAGATTCAAAGATTTCAGTTCTTCAGAGGTTTCGGAGCGAATATTTTGCAGTCATGTCCATAAGTAGAAGCTACACTGCCTTAGTCAATTGTGTGAGAGAGAGAGAGAACCTGGAGAGTTAATGCACTTGTATGCTTAGTCACCAAGAAATTGCACAAGTTGGCTCCATAAGCCAAAGTTGAATTAAGCAAAAGAAGAAGCCACATGAATTTATGTTCAATTCCAAGTAAAACTGTGACTTCCAATACATTGGGTTCCATCAGAAGGGCTGCAGGAAGTAGAACTATGACTGCTATTGGGGACATGTAAAGCATCAAATTCATTGAGTTCAACTTTTCCCTGCATCATCATCAAGGGTATGTTATATAGGCTTATTGTATATATATCAATCAAAGTGGACTCAAAACTTTTACCGAGCAAAGCAGAAAAGGGGCAATTATTGCTGTTTCTACTTCATACTTTCGACGATTATTGATGAGAGAGTGGAGCTTGAGGTAATTAAATTTCAACGCTAGACGCGGATGCAAGCAAATTCTCAAATAAAGAAAATGGATATAAAGCATAACAATTGAAGTTTATTTATTTATATGAAATGAATGGCGACTCATTCGCATGTATATACATTTGTAGCATACCCTTCGTTTGAGAGGAGGACTCCTTGTAGCACAGACTTGAAAGCCCTAGCTGCAGTTGCTCCTATGCACATGACAAATCCATAAAGATGAAAGCTTGGCTCGCCCTGCAACCAATTACATGCTTACATGTCGTTTCAAGCATAGGAACCACAGTTCACAATTGACGATAGGCAGAGGAGAAGATAAACAAACCAAAGTCCACTAATAGTGAATATATCTTGAAATGCCAACTCATCATGGAGATTATCGAAAAACTATGTCCAAGACGCGAATTTCTTGAGAATGCAGAAACTATAGTCCACTGTACAAATTGCTTTAGGTTAATGTTCGAGAATATTTCAGCAAGAATGAAGCTCGACAGAAGACGAAACATTGGGTTTCTTAGCATAAAAACACAAAAAGCAGATAGTGGCAAAATTTGAGGCTCATTGCAAGCCATGCAACACTATAAGAAAAGGGGTAGAAAGTAATTTTCTTGAATGTCCACTTCCTATGCATGCACTTTGAGGCATGAATATTTTAGTTTACAAACTCTACGTCTCCCCAGGTAAACCGTCCAGACTTGTACGTCTTTTCTCATTCGGAGGGGATACAGTGTAAACGGAGACTACATAGATTCAGTTTTATGTCTCACCACAAAAAATGCAGCCAAATTAAAATGATTAAACAGCCCACGAACAATACCCATACAACATAAATTCAAATCTGAACATTGAACAAATTCCAGATCTGATCTTAGAGAACACTCAAATCACACCACGTCAAAACTAAATCTGGACAAATAATATTAATAATGATGATGATAAAGATCAAATCTTCCGCAACAGAACCCACACGAGATTGAAATCTTGCCAAGAGAATCGCCATAAAAGAAATGACAAAAACAAGTAGATCTAAGTAGGAGATAAAAAGCATACCCCGCTAGCAATGACAACCCCAGCAACCACAGGTACAAGACAAGCATAGGTAACCCATGCCTCCCGCTTAAGGGTCATCATATAAGCAAACAAGGCAGTAAAAAAGGGTGTGGTCGAACCCACAGCTTGATTAAACGATACGGGCAAATATTTCAAAGAAATGTTGCCACCCACGACAGACCCACAGAACACAACGCTGAGGGTGGCGATCCTGAAGAACTGAGACCTGGATTTGATCCTCTGCATCGGCACAACTTTAAGTAACACAATGGAGATGTAACTGAAGACCGCACAGGCTGACATGTGGCACATTGTGAGGAAGATGGGAAAGGCAAATCCATAAGTTGAGAGCAAGAACTTGTTGAGGAGGAGGACACCAATGTTGGTTGAGTACCAAAGGATTATGAGGGAGGTGACGAGGATGGCCTGTTTTCTTGAAGCTGGAGATTGAATCAACGATGACATATTTTTCTTTGTGGGACTTTCGGATTTTATGATTCCTTAGTTTTCATAACATTTTGTCAGATTTGAGTGTGTGTTTCTTGGTTCTGTTATCACAAAAGGGAAAGGCATTTGGTTAGACCAAGATCCAAGAATGGGAGTAAATTGAGGGGATGGAATGTATTAGGGATCATTAAATTATGATTTGCAGCACTAAGTACAATTTTACAATATGATCATTAATATCATCAGGTTCCTATTTCTAAAACTTTTGCAATTATTTTCTTACATTCATGACTTGTGATTGTGACCTCGGATTTTTAATTACGTAAAATAATAATAATTAATCTAATGATGTGATTAATTATACTACAGGCTAGTTTGACACTTAAGTTTCGCTTTTAACAAGAAAATTATTTAATCGATTAATTAGCTCCCTCAGATACTATGTTATATTATATTATACACCATCACTCTTGTATGGTTGCGTTACATTTGTAGTTTGGAGTTGAGAATGTGAACAAAATAGCCTCCTAATTAATATCCGTTGTGTTTGAGAAGATGAGTTGGTCAAAACTTTAAATGCGTATGGTTTGGTTTGGCACCCACCCCAATGCCCAACTGTGTCCTCTTTCATAAATCAATCGAAAGTAAGACTCACATAGGCATACACATTTTACATGAGTGAATGTACAAAGATATAATCTTGAATGAGAAGCTGAAGGGTCACAAAAGCTAGATAATTGTCAACTGCTCAGTTTTCACAGGTGCAAGCAAGCATTTTTCTTGATTTCTCTCTTTCTATTATACTCATACTTGCAAATCTTAATTGGTTTCATGGGTTTTTAGAATTTTGATTAATTATTTCATGCCATCGACATGTAAAGGTTTGTGTCTTTTTTTTGGAAATCTGGCGCTTTTGTCTTGGAAAATCAAAAGTTGGTTGTTCCAAGTATTAAGCAGAATCCAAGAATCAAGTTTCTGGGGACCGCTGTTCTTGAGATTTATTTACTTTTTGGTACTTTGATAGTTGCTGCATTGTTTTGGTAATTATCAGATTCTGATTGTTTCTTGAAAAAGATGGTTGGCAGCATCGGCTTGACTAGCAACAAGCCGTTTGTGAACGGACTCGTTCTAAACCATAATGGTCTTGAAGAAAAACTCTATGAACTCCGATAATACTTAGGCAAGGTGGATGGCGATCTTTTGGAAGATTGTTGGTGTCGGGGCAGGTGCTTGGGGAAGTGTTTTTGCAGCATTGCTTCAAGATACATATGGACAGTTTCGAGAAAAAGTTCAAATCAGGATATGGAGGAGGGCTGGAAGAGCTGTTGATAAAGCGACGGCTGAGCGCTTGTTTGAAGTGATAAATTCAAGAGAAGATGTGTTGAGGAGATTGATAAGGAAATGCGCATATCTAAAGTATGTTGAGGCTCGTTTGGGTGATAGGACTTTGTACGCCGACGAGATTTTAAAGGATGGGTTCTGTCTTAACATGATTGATACTCCACTTTGTCCTATGAAGGTTGTGACCAACTTGCAAGAGGCTGTTTGGGATGTCGATATAGTGATTAATGGATTACCATCAACCGAAACTCGCGATGTTTTTGAAGAAATTACTTAATATTGGAAAGAGAGAATTACCACGCCAGTTATCATATCATTGGCAAAGGGTATAGAGGCTGACTTGGCACCTTTTCGTCGCATAATTACTCCTACACAAATGATCAATAAAGCGAGTAAGCAAGCATTCACTTGTTATGCTTCCTTTCTGTATTCGGTTATAGTTAATTATACAGCATCATCTGGCAGCTGGAATCCCAATAGAAAATATTTTGTATCTTAGTGGATCAAATATTGCTTCGGAGATTTACAATAAGGAAGGAATATGCTAATGCTCGTATATGTGATGCTGAAAAATGGAGATTGCCTAAGGCAGTCTTACTTCATTGTATGGGATAATAACGATCTTGTGACGCATGAAGTTATGGGAGGCCTTAAAAATGTCTATGCCATTGGAGCTGGTAATCTTGATCTCCATTTGAACATTAACATATTTCTTCTGAATCTGGAATAACTCGTGGTAGTATTTCACAGCTGATTGCAGGGGAAACTAGTGAATATTTGCTTATGATATTGATCAATTGTAGTCCTAAATTTGAACTTGGTTTTCCTCAGGTATGGTGGCAGCTCTAACAAATGAAAGTGCGACCAGCAAATCTGTATATTTTGCACACTGCACATCAGAAATGATATTCACAACACATTTGTTGGCTGAAGAACCTGAGAAGCTTGCATGTCCTTTGCTCGCAGACACATACGTCACCTTATTAAAAGGTCGCAATGCATGGTACGGACAGATGATAGCCAAGGGACAACTGAGCTTGGATATGGGAGATAGCATCAGTGGCAAAGGAACTATTCAGGTCTATCTCAAACTGTTAGATATGCATATTCATTATATTTACTTATTCTAGAAATTTTCCAGGGAGTTTCAGCTATCGAAGCGTTATACGAACTTCTAACTCAGCCAAGTTTGAGTGTGCCGAACCCTGAAGCAAACAAGCCAGTAGCCCCACTCGAGCTCTGCCCCATCTTAAAAACTCTGTATAGAACTCTTATAACAAGGTGATTTTTGATCATATCCCGATACATACTAAAGAGAGTGGTTAATATTTTCTTGTGATTTTTGTTGCCATGTGAAGGGAACAAGGAGTGCAAGCAATTCTGGAAGCTCTGAGAGACTAACACTTGAACGATCCCCGAGATCGCATTGAGATTGCACAAAGCCATGCCTTCTACAGGCCTTCACTTCTTTGCCAGCTTTGAGCATACTATTAATGATATGTTTTAATACTACATTGATTTATGGGGGTAGGCCTTTAATCTTCGTTTGTATATGTGTTCATTGTATAGAACTTGGTATTAAGATGTATCAGTGTTAGATAATTTTGCCTTTTGTTTTCTCTTTGATTTGGAGTGCTGTGCGACACAGTAATAGTTTATGATCACATGTCACTGTGTGATTTTATTTTGAATCACAGCAGTCTTAAAGTGAAAGCGAGTCGTGAGTAACTCGTAAACGGATCGGTTAAAATTTTACTCGAGTTCGATACGATATACAGACTCGCTCGAGTCGAGTTTGGATTTTAAATATATTATTTTGTATCCAAGAAAATGAAGCAATTTATCCTCTTAACAAACACAACCTACAGTTCTAAAATCGACAATTTTGGTACAAGAATCAATGGTTTTGGTTCCAAGTAAAGATGATTCTGGTTCCTTTGAACTAAAATATAATTTATTAAAAACAATTATGATAGAAGGGAAATTAACATTACAAAATTAATAATTAATTATATTTTATAATGTTGTTGATATTTAGTTGTTATTACATAAAAGTAAGATGTTTGTTGAAAATATTGAAAATTAGTGTGGAAATTAACATTACAAAATTAATAATTAATTATATTTTATAATGTTGTTGATATTTAGTTGTTATTGTTATAATAAAAGTAAGATGTTTGTTGAAAATATTGAAAATTAGTGTGCGATGATGTAATTATATTTTCAAAGAGATTCTATATATAGGTCTCTCAATTTGTGAAGAAGATATACAATTGAGTGGAGAAATTTTTATAAAGTGTGTAGTTTAATATATTTTGTGAGTTTGAGATTTTATTTTACCGTAAATTTTTTATTTTAATACGTTATCAGCACGAAACTTTAAGGTTCTCCATATTTTTTCAAGCTCTAAAATACAAGAAAAATGTAACAATATTCAAATACAATAATATTTATTTTACTGTTAATTTATTTTTTATTGTGTATATATTTAATATATAATATCATGTTATTATATAAAAAGAGTTTATGATAACTCATTATAATAACGTGATATGATTATATTATTATATTGTTTATATATTTTTTTTGTATTACTGTTTATTTATTGTGTATATATTTAATATCTAATATCATGTTATTATATAAAAATGTGTTTATTACACCTCATTACAATAACGTAATTAGATTTATATTATTACACAATTTATATATTGTTATTGTGTTACTGTTTATTTAGTGTGTATATATTTTATATATAATATCATGTTATTATATAAAAAGAATATATGATATCTCATTATAATAACGTGATGTGATTATTTCACTGTTTATATATTTTTATTGTGTTATATAATTATATATATATATATATGTATGTTTTTGAATAATGTCAGAGTATTATATAAAAGGAGTCCATGACATCTCATTATAATAATGTGATGTGATATACATAATTATTTAAACATTATTAACATTATATATATATATATCATATTATTACCATAAAATTATGCATATATATACATTTATTTTTTTAAAGATTTTGTATTTGTATAAACGGTCATAAACGGCTAGTTTTTGTCTTATAAATATGATTACACAAACACATTCAATCACTCTAAACTTACTCTTCCTTCCTAAAAAATTTCTTCATCAATTTTTCGAAGAAGAAGAAGAAGATAGTTCTTTCAAGGATATTTTGTATAATTATTTTGGTTATTTGGAGAATATTTGCCTCATGTTTTTTTTAAGTATACTTGTGCTTATAATTTATCTGTTACTTTGTATTGCCATATTAATAGATTTAGAACTTAACTAATAAAATGAATTGTTATTTTTTTTCTAGTACCGTCATGTTAAATTTGACAAAGCTCGAATTCGTTACGCTTGACATTAGAGGAAAAAATTATATGTCATGGACTCTCGATGTAGAAATGCATCTTGAGTCAATGGGTCTAAATGAGACACTTAAAGAAAATGGTATCTCGTCATCACAAGAAAAAACAAAAGCTTCATATTTTTGCATCAACATCTTGATGAAAGATTAAAATGTGAATATCTCATTGAAAAAAATCACATGACTTTATGGAAAGGATTAAAGAAAATATTTGAACATATAAGAGAAATTATACTTCCGACCGCCTGTTATGAATAGAATAGGTTAAGATTCCAAAATTTTAAGAAAGTCGGTGATTACAACTCGGCAATGTATCGAATAATATCGCAATTAAAATTCTGTTGACAAGAGGTTACGGAATCGGAAATGCTTGAAAAAATATTTTCCACTTTTCACGCATAAAATATAACTCTACAACAATAATATAGAGTGTGTGGATTTACGAGATATTCTGAACTTATCGTATGTCTTCTTGTGGCAGAAAAGAACAACGAGCTGCTAATGAGAAATCAACAGTCTCAATCCATTGGATCAACAGCATTTTCAGAAGTAAATGTCGTAAGTAAAAATGAATTTAAACATGGAAAACAAAATCAAAGTCATTGACAAGGTTTTGGTCAAGGTCGAAAATGAGGTCATGGTCGTGGACGTGGAAGTGGTCGTGGTCGTGGTCGCGGACGTGATTTTGAAAAAAAATCGAGATAGTTAGTTCTATAACTTATCTCAAAAGGGCGTTATGAACCACCCACTAAAAATGTATCATGAGAACATGAGTGTTAATGAAAATAACCCAAAAAAATTTGAAAGTTCTTGTTTTAGATGCGGCACTCCAGGACATTGGTCTCGAATTTGTCGATCCCCTAACGTCTTTGTAAGCTCTATAAAAAATCAATAAAGGGAAAATAAAAAAGATCAACTTCACTGAACACAGCGATCATTTGATTCATTTCATTTTGATGCTGCAGATATTCTGAATGATTTCTTTGAAAATGATCAATATACCGGTGGAATAGAAATTTAAAATATTTTATTTTTCATGTACTCATATGATAATGCTTTATTGTATAATTATGATTTGTGTTATATTTTTCAATAATTTATATATGTATTGTCAGTAATTTTTTCATAGCATATTTATTTTAAGTTCAAATATGAAAAATGCTATGAATAAAGCTAAACAATGAACTAATCACATGAAAATTTGCATACTTTTTAGTGATTCAACGCACACTATTCTCCGAGATAAAAGAAATTTCTTAGAACTAAAACCAACAAAACACTGGTGAATACAATATCAGATCATGTTGACTTGATTAAAGGTTGTGGTAAAGCACATATTTTGTTATCTAATGGTACAAAATTTCTGATAAATGATGTTGTTGGGTGCAATAATTGTCCCTGCTTGGTAGAGCGATCGAACCGTGGTGCTTGTGCTGTTGTGCGGTTTAAAAGATTTGAGTTGCACCATTACCACCAGCTATAGCTTTTGGTAAAACGGCAAGCACTCGGTCCTACAATTGGTATCAGAGCCAAGGTCACGGGTTCGATTCCCATTGATTGCAAGGAGTGCAATTATTGGGAGGGAGATTGTTGGGTGCAATAATTGTCCCTGCTTGGTAGAGTGATCGAACCGTGGTGCTTGTGCTGTTGTGCGGTTTAAAAGATTTGAGTTGCACCATTACCACTAGCTATAGCTTTTGGTAAAGCGGTAAGCACTCGGTCCTACAGATGTTTTGTATTCACCATAACCGAAAAGAATTTGTTTTAATGACATATCCCATAGGTATGATACTCAGACAATAAATGAAGGAAATGAGAAATATATGTGTTTTACCACATATAAATCACGAAAGAAGTATGTTGTTGAAAAATTATCAATGCTTCATACTAGATTGCATTATACACATAGAAGTCCAATTGAACCAAACATGGTACTTGATAATTCTTCAATATTAAATAATTGACATGATCGATTAGGATATCTTGGTTTAATAATGATGCGAAGAATTATAGAAAATACACATGATCATATGCTGAAAGACCATAAAATCTTTCAGATTAATAAGTTTCAATGTAAAACATGTTCTCTTGGAAAACTTATTATAAGATCATCACCAGTTAAAATCCAAACTGAATCTCTCATATTTCTTGAACATATTCAGGGTGATATTTGTGGGTCAATTCATCCACCATGTTGACCATTTAAATATTTTATGGTATTGATCGATGTCTCCAGCAGATGGTCACGTGTATTTTATTATCAACTCAGAATGTGGCATTTGCAAGATTACTTACTCAAATAATAAAATTACGAAATCAATTTCCCGATTATAAAATTAAAAAAATTAAACTTGATAATGCTGGTGAATTTACTTCCCAGATTTTCAACGGCCATTGTATGTCAATGAGAATCACTGTTAAACATCATGTTGCTCATGTACATACACAAAATGGATTAGCTGAATCATTGATTAAACGTCTACAATTTATTGACAGACCAATGATTATGAAAACAAAACTCCTTATTTATATATGGAGACATGCAATTTTACATCCTGATGCGTTAATTCCTATCAGATGCATATCATAAACACTCCTCATTGCAGCTTGCATTTGGTAAAGAACCAGACATTTCTCGTCTAAAAATTTTTGGATGTATGGTATATATGCATATTGCACCACATCAATGTACAAAAATGAGACCTCAAAGAAAGATCAGAATTTATATCGGTTATGATAGCCCATCAATCATTCGATATCTTGAGCATCAGATAGGCGAAGTGTTTACAGCACGTTTTGTTGATTGTCATTTTAATGAGAAAATCTTCCCAATGTTAGGAGGAGAAGAGAAACATATCGAAAAAGAAATTACATGGTATGTATCATCATTGTTACGTATGGATCCAATATCTAAACAATGTTAAAAAGATTTACAACAAATTGTGAATTTGTAAAGAATAGCAAATCAAATATCAAATACATCTGCAGACACAAAAGGGGTGTGTATATATATATATATATATATATATATATATATATATATATATATATATATATATATACACACCCCTATATGCGGTAAATGCCACTGTTCGAGTTGAAATTCTAAAGAAACAAATTGAAGACACTCGTGATATCATAAAACGATGGAAGCGTGGAAAGTCAATCGGTTCCAAAAATAAAAAATCCTCAAAAAATGCATAGAGTAAAACGATGATCATAAAATAGAAAATGATATTTCGACACAAACACATGATGATGAAAATGTTCTGTTAGAACCACAAACTAATGAGAATCGTGAAATATCTATCAATTATATTAATATTGGAAAAATATGGAACCGAAAAGATATAAAAGAAATTGATGAGATATTTTCTTACAATATGGCATTTGACATCATAAATGACAATGAAAATCATGAAACAAAATTTTTTTTGTGAATGTAAAAATCGATATGAAAGGAGAAAATGGAAAGACGTCATCATGTTGAATTGGATTCGTTAAATAAACGTAACGTTTTTGCACATATAGTCCTTACACCTGAAGGTGTAAAACCTATTGGGTACAAATGAGTTTTTATTCGAAAGAGAAATGAGAAAAATGAAATAGTAAGATATAAAGCTCGACTCGTCGCACAAGGTTTTTCTCAAAGGTCTGTAATTGATTATGAAGAAACTTATTCTCCGGTTATAGATGCAATTATGTTTCAGTATTTGATTAATTTGACGATATCTGTAACAACATATATAAGACGCATTTCTAAATTTTGAGATATCGTCAAATTAAACAAATACTGAAATGTAATTGCATCTATAACGGGAGAATACATTTCTTCATAATCAATTACAGACGTTTGTGAAAAACCTCTTGCGTTTTCATTAAGAAAACAACATCCGGATGCGTAATTATTGATGTATATGTCGATGATTTAAAGATCATTGGAATAAATAAAGAAATTCAAGAAGTTGTGTTGTATTTGAAGAAAGAATTTGAAATGAAGGACCTTGGAAAAACAAAATATTGTCTGGATTTGCATATTGAACAAAAAGAAAGTAGATTCTTTGTTCATCAGTCAAATTATACAGAAATAGTCCTTAAACATTTTAATTTGGATAAATCAAATCATTTGAGTACTTTAATAATTGTTAGATCATTAAACATAGAAAATGTCCATTCTGTCCATGTGAAGATGATGAAATTATTTTTATCCAGAAGTATCATATATAAGTGTTATTGCTACCCATATGTATATTGCAAATTGTACAAGACCTGATATATTTTTTGTTGTAAATTTATTGATAAGATTTAGCACATATCCAACAAAGAGACACTGGAACAAAATTAAACATATATTATTTTATCTACGAGGGACGACAGACTTGAGACTTTTGTATTCAATTGATACCAATCAAAGTATAATTGGTTATGCTGATGCTGTTTACTTATCTGATCCACACAAAGCACGTTCCCAAACCGAATATGTATTTACTCGTGGAGGCACTGCAATTTCTTTGCGTTCACAAAAACAAACACTCGTAACAACTTTATCAAATCACGCCGAGATTATTGCTCTACATGAAACAAGCCGTGAATGTGTGTGACTAAAATCAATGACCCAACATATCCAAATCTCATGCGGATTAGCATTCGACAAGAAGCTTGTGACAATATATGAAGATAATGTTGCATGTGTTACCCAAATAAACAAAGGATACATAAAAAAACGACATAACTAAACATATTCTTCTCCAAGTTCTTTGCATTCACCTAAGAGCTTTAGAAGAATAAAGATATTAATATTCATTATATTCAATCAATTGAATACTCATCAAATATCTTCACAATGACATTTCTTACGATAATATTCAGAAAGCGTATATATAACAATAGAATGTGCAATCTACAAAATTTGTGAAGAATCGTTCGTGTTAACATGAGGGAGAGTTTACTCAACTGCACTGTTTTTTTCTTTACTATGGTTTTTATCCCAATGAGATTTTCCTAGTAAAGCTCTTTTAACGAGACATCGTTAAAACATATAATGAAGACAATCATTGTATCATGATCATGATCATCATCACAAGATGAAGTGTTGAAAATAAGAGTTGGAAATATTGAAAATTAGTGTGTGATGATACATATAATGATTTAATTATTTTTAGATTATTTTCAAAGAGATTCTATAAATAGATCTCTCAATTTGTGAAGAAGATATATAATTAAGTGGATAAAATTTTATAAAATATATAGTGTATGGGCGAGATGGGTTTTCGACATCTTCAGACGTTTAACCAGGCGCTTCTAGCAAAAAAATATGGCGCATTATTGTAAACCCTGATTCTCTGGTTGCACGGGTTCTAAAGGCCAAGTATTTTAGACATCAAGATATCATGAATGCCAATTTTGGCAGTAATCCATCATATATTTGGCGATCGCTTTTGTGGAGCAGATCTTTATTAGAGAAAGGCTTGTACTGGCATGTGGGAAATGGGGATAGCATTGATGCATTCCAAGATCGCTGGGTGCCTGGGATTGGGCCAATTATACGACAAACTCCTGAACCCTTGAATCACTGCATGGTGAGTAATCTCATTGAGGATGGTCGATGGAATACTGAATTGGTGCTGGGCTTTTCTACCCCCATATTGCATCGGAAATTTTGGCCATACCTATTTATTCTTCGCGACATCAGGATTTTCGATATTGGGTGTTTGACTCCAAGGGTATATACTCGGTCAGGGATGGATATAAAGCTGCTATTGGCTTCTACGAGCCTCCAGCACATAGTTCAGAATCACAACTCAAAACTTGGTGGAAATTTTTATGGACTCTTTCAATTCCTCCGAAGGTTCGCATTTTTTGGTGGCGTGTGGTTCATCATCTCATCCCTACGTCGATAAACTTGATGGCTCATCATGTCCCTACATCTGGTGCATGTCCGCTATGTCATTTTGGCATGGATTCCACGACACATGCTTTGTTCTCATGCCGGGCTGTTAAAGCTTGTTGGAAAGAAACAATCTTTTGGAGGTTCTTGAAACAAGTTCGCCATATGGAGGTTTTGGATATTGCCCAATGGATGAAGGAGAAACTTACTAGAATGGAGTTTGAATTTTTTGCAATTCGTGCCTATGCAATTTGGTTAGAGAGACTAAAAAAGGTTCATGACTCAGACTCCAGAAATGTGGTGGCGAATGCGGAATGGTGTGAGCCTTTGCTTCGTGATTTTCAGGAGGCCCGGAAGTTGACATATTCTAGCAGTCTTGAACCCGCAAACTCCCCGAACTTGGATAGCTCTTCCCCTTAATCATCTACGATTGGATGTTGATGCAGCGTATAAGGAGACCTCTGCTAGCTTTGCAATAGGGGGAGTGGTGCGCAATGACGAGGGCCAACCTATGTTGGCGTTTGGGAAGAAAATTACTAAGCCACAGTCTATTCCTATGGCTGAACTAATAACCATTGCGGAGGGACTCTCATTGGTGCATGATCATCATCTTCAAATTCATCAGATTTGCTCGGATTCTCTTCTGGTTGTGCAAGCAGTCACACGTCCAGAAGAGGACTTTAGCTATGTTGGCACTTTTGCAACTGATATCAGACAACTTATGAGTAATCATACTTCTTTAACGTTGAGCCATGTGATGCGCTCAGCGAATAAAATAACACATTCTTTAGCTTTTTTTGTTATTTCTTCCCCATCCTCGTTTGTGTGGATGCCAGAACTTTTTTTCTTTGGTTAATAAATCTTGTAATTTTAGACATTGACATTAGTTGAATAAAATTACGAGTTTTACAGTAAAAAAAGATATATAATTTTTTAAGTCGGGATAAAAAGATAGGTGACCATAAAAATCTGGAAACATCGGCATTCGAAGAAGAATAGATCTGTGTGAAAATGGAGGGAAGCAATAAGCCTACTGAAATCGGCAGCACTAAAATGTTTGGCGGATACAACAAGAGATTCAAGCACTACAGCCCTACATTGGGATGCTCTATGAATTTCCATGTCTACTTTCCTCCCTCCCTTTCCACCAAATTTCCTGTACGTTTTCCCACTTTTTTTTTTAATTGAAATGGATTTGCTCGTTAATTCGTTGAAATTTTTGTTTTTGTGCATCTGCTTATCGAGGATCTTTCTGGGTTCTTGATTGATGATAATGAAGTTGGATTGCTCTTGTGTCTTTCTCTGTAGGTGCTTTACTGGCTTTCTGGTCTCACATGCACTGATGAGAATTTCATATCCAAATCTGGCGCTCAACGTGTTGCCTCCAGTGAAGGTGTTGCTCTGATTGTTCCAGATACTTCTCCCAGTAAGTCATTTTGGCTGATATTTTAGAACTTCCAGTATTTGCCTCCCCAGAATAAATTTCATTTGAGCATTTTGTCGATTATGTTGCTGGTGCGCAGAAATGGTACCACTTTTACTATTTTCTGTTATTGGTGTTTAGCTTAGCAATATAGGTGTCCTTTTTCATTGATCAGAACTTTTTGTCGAGGTTACTTTGGCTGCATCATTTTCGTTGTGGAGATTCATCATTCAAAACAATATTCTCTCTTTTGTGCATACTCAGAGAGACATCCTTTGCTTTATGTTAAAATTGATGTTCTTCTGAGCTTTATTATACTAAGAGTGGATCATTTACCTGTTACTTCAGGAGGCTTGAATGTTGAAGGAGAGTCCGACAGTTGGGACTTTGGCGTAGGTATGCATTATAGATCTATTGGTATATAGATATACTATTATGATAGGTGTCTTGCTTGTCTGTACTAGATCTGGCCATGGTTCGGGTTACCCGGACCGGACCGGACCGGACCCGGCCACGGGCGGTTAATCGGGTCAATAGTTTTGGCCTGGAACCATGACCGTGGTCGGTTACGGTTTTAGCATTAAAAAACCGTCGAGCCACCAGGTCGGTACCGGCCTTAGACGGCCGTCGACCCTGCGGGTCGGACGAGTCGACCCTGCCAGATTGATCAATCCGGTGGGTTGGCGTTATTATTATTATTTTAAAAAAATTGAGTGATTGGGCCTTGAAAGAAAGAACAAAACATTACGGAAGAATTCCTGGGTGAGGCCAGGGCACGCCCTAACCGCAAGCTATTGGAGTATTGTAAAGCGTTTGATAAATTAGTTAGCATAGATGTCAATGTTAAAAAACGGCTCAGAGAAGCCTTGGTATTGTTATATATCACAGAGCCACAAAATATTTTATTCTTTATTGCACCAGGGGCTGGTTTCTATCTCAATGCAACTCAAGACAAGTGGAAAAACTGGCAGATGTATGACTATGTTGTGAAGGAATTGCCAGAGCTTCTCACTAAAAACTTTCCACAGCTAGACACATCTCGGGCATCTATATTTGGTCATTCAATGGGCGGGCATGGTGCACTGACAATTTACTTGAAAAATTTGGACAAATACAAGGTACTTTACATTATTATTTAACATATTTATCTCAATGGTTTTCCTGTTCATGTTTACTTTTGCTTTGATTCAGTCCGTATCAGCTTTTGCACCTATTGCCAATCCTATGAATTGTCCTTGGGGCCATAAAGCTTTCTCAGGTTACTTGGGTGGTGATAAAACTGATTGGGAGGTGTGATCTTTTTAACGCAGCTATACTCTATTTTGAAGTGTATTTTTTCAAATGCTTTTTAGTTTTTAAATTTTAGATGAAAGTGGAACTATCAATTTTCAGGAATATGATGCTACTTTTCTGATATCAAAATTCAACAACGTTTCAGCAACCATTCTAATTGATCAGGTAAGAGCATAATTTGTCCTCGATTGTGGCTTGGTGCTATTGCTTGCAAGTTTGCTGAAACCGATTGAGTGGGCCTGTACTTTTCCTTTTCTTTAGAAAGGATCCTAGATAAAAGTTTTAATTAACAAATCCCTATTTAATGCCTTGACTTGGCTAGAACAAATTGGCTTAGCTTTGTTGATTAAAATTTTTAACTCAAATTTTTTAAGAAGTTCTCGTCCAATTTATTTAATACCGTCAGTAACTCAGTAAATATGAATACATTTTACAAGCAAACGTCCAACAAGTGCAGCATCAGATCACGTTCAAAGACTAAACAACAATATAGAATTAGACAATTTATGTCCAACTTGAATGTTGTGGCACTCAGAAACTTGGCTCTTTGACAATTTTTTGGCATTCAATTTGTCATGAGTAATGAATTGTGTTTATTCACATATAAGATACATGTTTTGTTCTTGGATTGTAATTTATTCGCATCGTAATGGAAAAGCAATATTTTGTTGACTGATAGTGGGTTGAGTATATCACACTTCGAAGGACTGGGTGGAGGTGTCGCTGGAGGGCATCCATGTGTTGCTATTTTGGTATTCTATCTTTCTAGGGAGAGGGCATTCATGTGTTGCTATTTTGAATGTTGTGTCTTTTAGGGAGAAGACGATAAATTCATGCATGATCAACTTCAACCGCACAAGTTTGAGGAGGCATGTCGGAAGGCTAACGTTCCTCTTCTCCTGAGGTTGCAACCCGGTTATGACCACTCATACTTTTTCATCGCCACCTTTATAGAGGATCATCTTCACCACCATGCTCAAGCCCTTAAGCTCTAATATTTTGTTGCCAAGTTTCTTGTTTCGGGTGTGATCCAGACTTGACTTAATGGATTGAGGAGATTGTACTTAATACTGTATTTCAGTTATGTGCTTGTTGCCTGCAGTGTGATGAGTTAAATCACACGGTATCCCCACTATTCTAAAATAAATTTTACGTAGTTTTGTTAATTTTCGAAAAAATCTAAATATCAATTCGGGAAAATCTAAAAAATAACTTTGGTCGAAAGTTAACTTTACCAAAGTGTATTTGAGTGTTGAGAAGGTTGGTTTTCGAATCAAGATTATTACTTTTATATCATTCCAAATATATCCTTCTTTAATCCACCCTTAGTCATTTAATTAAAGACTGATTTTGCTTTTTCCGATGGCACATAGGAAGGAACTTGATGTTAAATATTTTTAATCGCAAGGAAAAAGAAAAATGATAAAAGGAAGTAATTTATATTTTTCATTCAAAGTTTTTCTTTTTACTTTAATTTTGACTAATATTCGGATAAAAGCGTTGCAAGTACGTGAATTTTGTTTTAATGAAAAAGAAGTAAAAGAAAAAAAATAAACGATAAAAATACAAAAGTTGTGTTTTTGTAAAATCCACCAAATGGCAAAAAAAAAAGAAAAAAATGTGGCATTTGTAATTAAATAGCCATAAAAATTTAAAAAAATGATATTTCCGTAATTAAATACTCATCAAAAGACAAATACAAAAAAAAAAAAAAGGGTTTCAATTTGTATAACAATTTTGGTTACGGTTAAAATTAAATTAGGATAACTTATAAAATTAAATTATGACAACTTATAAATTTCTCTAAAATCTTCACCAGTTAATGTTTTGAAGGAGTTTCTACTATAATAATAATAATTAAGATTTTAAAATATCAAACATTAAACCATAGTTATGATTCGCGATTATTTATAATGAGAGGTTCTTACAATAACTATAGTTGGCATTCTCATTATTTTTTAAACTTTTTTCACATTTTAAAGGACTAACGATTAATAATTATATTTAGAATTATTTAAAATAATCCATCATTTATAAATTATAATTTTATATTATTTCTTTATAATGCATATTTCTGTAATAAATCTTTTAATTTTTTGCTAACAAAAATTTAAATATAATAATTTAATTATTTTACACGTGACCAGAATATTGATTTGACCACTTCGTAAAAGATTCAATGATTAAGCGGTGTAATTTTATAATCAGATAACGGTCATTATATAATAAGTATTTGGCCTCCTTCAATGCTAAACAATAATATAGGGATTCAAATTATATTAATTAAAACTTTCGACCCTGATTTGTAATATAGATATGAATTATTATATTTTATCCCAATTTTATGTATCAAAATCCGAAAGCTATTCCCCTAAAAAGAAATCCGAAACCCTAACTACTTGCGTGGTTGGAGGAACAGCGACACAGCAACGCATACTTTGAAGGTCCACCGAGAATTCATGGCCGCGAAATACGACCTGACGCAACGCATTGCGCCGCAGCTTGACCGTCATTTGGTGTTCCCTCTACTTGAGTTTTTACAGGAGAGAGGATTGTACCCTGAGGAGGATATTTTGAAGGCGAAAATCGAGCTGCTTAACCACACAAACATGGTCGATTATGCCATGGACATACACAAGTCACTCTATCGATCTGAAGATGTTCCACAAGGTATGATTTGTATATTTCGCCTTCAATATATACCTCAGACCAGAGAGAATTAGGGTCGGGGGGAGGTAGAGGGTAAGCGGATTTTGGTATGAGTGAACGAAAACGGTTTAATCTTCGTTCAGATGGATTTTATGACTGAGAATTTTGAGTACTGAAATTTAGTGCCTGATTTTCGATGCTTTGATATATTTTTTTTACTATGCCATGGATGTCTTTTATGTGCTAATAATTGTTATTTTAAATTCGTTTCAGTTTTTTGGGTCAATATAAAATATGACCCATTTAATTAAATGAAATTTATTACCTGATTTTCGATGCTTTGATATATATATATATATTTTCATATGCCATGGATGTCTTTTATGTGCTAATAATTTTTATTTTAAATTCGTTGCAGTATATATTTTCATATGCCATGGATGTCTTTTATGTGCTAATAATTTTTATTTTAAATTCGTTGCAGATTTTTGGGTCAATATAAAATATGACCCATTTAAAATTTAATTAAATAAAAGAGATTTTGACTTTTTTAAATCGAGAAAATTGAGTTAAATCTGTTATTTAGGTAGGAGAGATCATTAATTAGCTCATTAATTAGTCAGTTAGATTTTACTTTTAAAAAAATTTAATTGGTCTCGTCCCTCTCATCTCCAGGTTTTCATTCCATCTATTTTTGTGTTATCCACAACAAATAAAACAAAAATATAATCAAATATCATTTGAAAATTTGAAGATTTGTAAGAGAAATAAGTATATACTCGTAATGTTGTTGCTATTATCGTAGTGTTATACCAATTAAATTTGTTTCAGTATAGGTCTGTTTGTTAGAATTTTTGTTGGTGGAGTTAGCGGGAGTGTTTACGGTTGAGCAAGGTAGTGTGGGTTGAGTGTGCTAAATGTGTAGGTCAAGCAGGTAGTGTGGTGTGGGTCGAGCAGGTGGGTGGAGTGTGCTCAGTGTGTGGGTCGAGTGTGCTAAGATGTGTCGGTTGAGTGTTCTAAGTGTGTGGGTCGAGCACATAGTGTGAGCTGAGTATGGTGTGGGTCGAGTTTTGGGGTTGAGATGTGTAGGTTGGGTCGAGTGGGTAGAGATTGGGGTTTGGTTTAGGGTTAAGGGTTTGGGTCGATTTTAAGTCGATTTTGGGTCGAGTGGATAGAGTTGGTGGATTTTGAGCTTTTGATATAATATATAATTGATATTATGATGATTTATTTAAATATAATTAGAATGTATACAAAGTATAAATTTATAATTATGTAAATATTTTAATACGAGTTATATATTCTAATTTAAGTAAGTTGTTAAAAAATTCATAACAATAGTGGAACCTTATGTCAAAAATGTATCATTTAGTCGAGCCATGTGAGTTGAATATCGACTGAATGTTTAATGTATCTAAAATTCGTAACAATAGTGGAACCTAAAAAATTCATAACAAATTTCACTCCAACATTTTCACTCGAATGAATGTTTAATGTATCTCAATGGATCGAGCTTCCATGTTATTCGTGTACTGAACGTGGGTCGAGCAACCTCCAAACACTCCACTTGGGTCGAGCTCGACCAAAGTTGGGTCGAGCCACACCACTCTGGGTCGAGCTCGACCCAGTAGAGTTTGTCTCGACCCAAAACCCCAAGCTCTTATATATCGAAATTTTGTTATATATCGAAATTTTCACAACCCTCACAAAATTGAAATATATTATTAAGAAGGTTTTGGGTTATAATCAATTTAACTTTTGAAAAAAATTTAATTGGAGGTCCATATGTTAACCCAAATTGGAATCAATTAAACTTTACAACAATACAATGTCCACTCTTCAGACCTGGGTCGAGCTCGACCCAGGTGTGAGTTGTGAATAGCTGTTGGGTCGAGCTCTTCACAATTTTGTAAAGAGCTTGGGTGGAGCTCTTCACAAAATGTGAAGAACGTGAAGAGCTTGGGTGGAGCTCTTCACAAAAGTGAAGAGCTCTTGGGTCGAGCTCGATCCAAAAAAAGAGCTCGACCCAATTTTTTAAGATTTTAACGTTTTGTTTCGTCGATCCGCGTCGTTCCACCGATAACATGTCGTTTTCTATCTACGTAACGACGACCCAAAGCATCAACGTTCACACCCCGAAACTTTGTCAAGGTGGGCCTCGTTCCCATTCCGGAACGACCGTTCCGATACCTTTTCTGCAAACCATGATGAGAAGTTAGTCGTGAGAATTTTAACATTTTTAATTTAATAAAATTTTAAATTTTATTATCTATAAAATTAAAATGCACTAATAAGAAAATTAAATTTTAAATAAAGGGCACAAAAGTAAATTACTCTCCACTCCATTTTATTGAATAAAAACTTACAACGCTCCCTTTTTCCTCATTTCCCCGCAGTGTTTTACTTATCTCCATGTGCTGGCTTTATTTCTTGGGGTTTTGACATCTATTTGCTTTTTTCGTCCTTTTTTGTTAGAATTGAGCCTAACGCTACATAAATCTATCCAAAAAAATTTCCGATGCTGAACTTTGTTCTTTGTTTCTCTGGAGGATATTTCCTCGAAATTCTAAACGAACAGGACCACAAGCAACAGATACTCACAATACAACTGGAGAGAGCAGGGCTCCAGTCTCTCGAATGGGAAAAGGTTCAAATTGCATGTGAAGTCTTTACAAATGCAAGTTACAGCATTAAAATTAAACGGCCTTCTCATCTGCGCCCTCACGCGTCTTTGATAAAATTTATTAACCCGCTCTGAATCTAAATTATGTGTCCTGCATTTTTTGTTTTGTTCTTTTTGGAACTGGAACTTATTGTATATTTAATGCATATCGTATTTTCTGGGAATCAGGTATAAATTCTTTATACTTGTGCTGTGGTGAATTGTTATTATAGGATTTACATTTTATGATAAATTGTTCTGCAGTCTGTGCTTGACTGATCTGTCATTAACTGGATTTGTGTTTTTCCATGGTTTAGAAATGGTGGGTAGAAGAGCTGAAGTGGTGGGTGGGTTGAAGTCATTGGAAGAGGCTGCAGCTCCCATAGTTACCTTTCTGCAGAATCCTAATGCTGTTCAGGAACTGAGAGCTGACAAACAGCACAATCTTCAGATGCTCAACGATCGCTATCAGGTTGATTTTTAACTTTTGCGTAATTGTGGTTATCTTACTTTAGTAGATGTCAGCATTTAATTATCATGCTGGTTGGATGTTCACCCAATCTCAACATCCCCGATTTATGTCATTGATGTGAGATTTAAATTCTCAAATTTAGAGATATTTTTGTTGTGCGGTTGACGACCTCTTTACCGTACTCATAAGTGAAAACTTGCTTTCAGAGATTGTATGGGAATTGATTTATTTTCTACTTCATAATCTGAATTACACTTATATTTCTATTTATTGAATTGGTGAATCATGAATGGTTTATGTGATATTGTTATGTTATGGAATGTATAGTGAGATGAACGGAATTTACATTGTTCGGACCTTATCATGAACCTTTAAGGTATTTGATTAACCTTGTGTTTCTTGTTTCCCAGATTGGTCCAAAGCAGATAGGAGTACTGTATAAGTATGCCAAATTTCAGTTTGAGTGTGGCAACTACTCTGGTGCTGCTGATTATTTGTATCAGTACAGGGGCTTGAGTACGGACACGGAAAAGAGTACAAGTTCATTATGGGGAAAACTAGCAGCAGAGATATTGATGCAGAACTGGGATGTTGCACTGGAGGAGCTGAACCGCCTGAAGGAAATTATTGACTCTAAGGTTGCTAGAACTGCCATGTAAACTATTAGCTTGCGTGGCTACCCTTGTTTGATACAGGATATTGAATTTGTTCTTCATGTCTTGCAGAGTTTCTCTTCTCCATTAAATCAAGTACAAAGTAGAGTATGGTTATTGCATTGGAGTCTGTTCATCTTCTTCAATCATGACAATGGAAGAACCCTGATTATTGATTTGTTCAACCAGGACAAGTATGACTCTGGAACTTGCATCCCCTTCTTTTGTTTTATTTGGTCTGGTGATGTTACAAGATGAGTATGTTACTTCTCAGAAAGTATTACTTCAGTTGTCTAATTTCACCTAGAGATATCGAAGGAGGAGGTGGTATCGTTTGTCTTGTTATTATTACTGTGTTTGAACCAGGAAAAAAATCATAATGCTAGAATCATTGGCATGTGATAACCATTAGATGTGGACTCCGTCCCCTCCTACACCAAAAAACTTACCTTCCCTATATTCTAAAGTTTTGGTCAAGAACTCAAGTTTTACCCGACAACTTGCATATATATTACCATCCTTCCTGCCAAGCATCACACATTTTTTGGGATGCCATATTTTATGATAGTACCTGATGTGACATTGATTTGTTCCCTCTATCTAACCCATAATTCTTCAATCATTTCTAAATGATAAATCTCTTTCAGGTATTTGAATGCCATTCAAACAAATGCTCCTCATCTTCTACGTTACCTGGCAACTGCTTTCATCGTCAACAAAAGGAGGCGGACTCAACTTAAAGATTTCATCAAGGTTATTCAGCAAGAGCAGTATTCTTATGAAGATCCAATCACAGAGTTTTTGGCATGTTTATATGTCAACTATGACTTTGATGGGGCTCAAAGAAAGATGAAAGAGTGTGAAGAAGTAAGCTTCTTAACTGTAAATAGTTCCACTGCCAGATGAACTGTTTTTTAGATATTTCTGATCTCTGTGTTACTATCCGCTAAGCGGAGTAATCCAGTGCTATTGAGTCGGCAGGTTTTTACTTTTTGATTTGAGTTGACAGATCTTTGCCTTTTATTTTAACATGATCATGAGTTGGTTGTCATTGAGTATCCATGTTTGTTGCAGGCAATCCTAAATGATCCATTCCTTGGTAAACGCGTTGAGGAAGGAAATTTTACAACTGTACCATTAAGAGATGAGTTCCTTGAGAATGCTCGACTTTTCATTTTTGAGACCTTCTGTTGCATTCATCAGCGCATTGACATGGGGTATGTGCATTATTTCTAGGACAGCAAAATTTATGCCACAGAAATCTTGCCTCCCCAATTCGCCACATACTCACACATACGAAGCCCCTCTGTGTGTTTATGATGTTTTTCTATATTGTGAATATAATTGGCCACCAAATCTTAATGGTTGATAACAAATAGCTTGATTGATACCTAATTGATGCCTAAGTGCGACTTTGGTGCTTTCTGATCTTATGATTGTCGTGTTTCAAGATGCAAACATATTTTTTCTCCTGGTTATTTTAAGGGGCTGTTTTGTTTTATAACCCTGTCAAACTTTTTTTAAAAAAAATAGCCTCCAGTAGTGTATTTGTTCACTACATGGGAGGGTTATTTTTTTAAAAAAAATTTGACCAAGTCTATTTTCCCAAATATCCCTATTTTAAGAGTCTGAGTATCTTATTTGTGTTAAAAAGTCATTCTGTTTAATATGCATCTGTGCTGAAGTGCCAGCATATTGTTATGGTGTTGACTCTTTTTTCGTAGTTGAATGAATTTGGACCATTTTGAGTTACTACTTGGTGCTGTTTGACAGTGTGCTCGCTGAGAAACTGAATTTGAACTATGAGGAGGCAGAGAGATGGATAGTGAATCTCATAAAGACTTCAAAACTTGTTGCCAAGATCGATTCCAAAACCGGAACATTGACAATGGAACCGAATTTTCCCAATGTGTAAGTACACTAATGCAAATCATATTGTGACAATGACTGTTTAGACTTAATTTTGGCAGTCAAGATCTTGTCAATACTATATTTCGTGTACAAAGATAAAATAACACAAGCGAAACTAAAGCTATTTTTGACTTTCAGGTATGAACAACTTATTGACCAAACTAAAGCACTTTCAGGGCACACTTATAAATTAATAACCCAGCTCCTGGAACATGCTCAGGCGCAAACTGCTCGGTAGATTGTATCCCCAGCGTCGGGTGTTGATTTTGATCCGAAGTAATTTAGTTTTTATTTCTCCCAGTGTTTGATCAAGTACCCTTTTTATTGATTTCGATTTTTTATTTTATCAAGAAATTCAACAGTTTTAAATATGAATTTTTCGTATTTTCACAAGCTAGCTGATGGACCGGGATCCTGACCGCAAGAATTGTGTTTATTTTTTGGATACTGGTGCATATTTAATAAATAGTTTAAAATTAATAAGACCAAACAAGCAAAAGAAATATGAATAACGCTGATACTATACAAATTTATCGATAATCGAAAGAAGGTTTAAATACAAAAGTTTTAGTAACCAACAAGATCGGAGAGCGTGGTGGTATAAACATATACACAAGCTACAGAAGAGTGATCTCCATTTTCACTGGTTGAGCTTCATTGTCTCTCCGTATCTTCGCGGATGTTTGTTCCATTTATTTTAATTTTTGAGTTTTATTGCTCAAATTGGCCTACTTAGCTTGGTATTTCGATTTCGCATGATTGCAAAATGATTGATAATATACTATTAAAATAGGAAATCGTAGCATTTGCTTGAATATTCTCGGTTTGCTTTGGAGATGTGTTAAATTATGGGTAGTTCTGAGAAACATTATGCTATGCGATGCGATGCGATGCGATGCGCAGTGGTAATATAGTAAAAGCACATTTTTTGAGACAGAAAGTACAAAACATTTACACTTTTATGTCTCTATTTACCTGTGAATCATTGCCGTGTCAAGGGATCAGCTCTTGAGAAGATTTTTTGTCCAGGTGCCAGGATTGCAAAGGGATCATACGTGAATTTTCTTTTGCTGAAATCTTCCCACTGAGTTCCAAAGTGAGCTTTCCACTCTGCTTTAGTGTTATAATGGGGCAAATATTGTTTTACTCCGAGTCGCTGTTTTTCACACAACTCTAAAATTCTGTTGCTTTGAGCCAATATATATTCCAGACTATCTTTTCCCCTAGAAGATGGCATTGCCGAAGCTAGGAAGGCAACTAGGTAGAAAATGTCCTCCTCGGGTGTAATCATGGATGTTCGTGTTTTCCATCTGTGGCAAAGAATGAGTTTATATTGATTGTGGTTTGGATGGGAAGGTTCTAGAGATCAGTACCTTGATTTGTTGACGGGATAGATCAGGACTGGACCATTGCTTGTATCCTTTACGATGTTTCCGAAAACTTGTTGGGCGAACTCATGAATCCTACTCCGAGGAATAAGAAGATTTAGCCAAGGGTGTGGAACCTCCCACAGTCCTTTTTCCCGAAGTTTTATTTCCGACGTGTGCACTCTGTCCAGGAAATCTGTGTAAGGGACTTCTGACCAGAAGAGAGTGGACTTGATGTAATTCAATTTTGATAAGAGGGTATCCACGTCCTGCATGGTGAGGTCTCATAAATCAATTAATAATCAATCAAATTATCGAAAATATTATATGTATTTACATAAAAGATAATGAAGACCCAAGTACATTGAAGAAATGTGATTACGTGTAGGAGGAGAGAATTTCATTTCTCTTTAATCTTCTTAACTTGATACATATAGATAATATAAGAGAAACATAAATAAACCTTTCAATCCTAAAGGACGACAATGTCATATTGATTTCGGACTATCGTTTTGTTATGTTAAACAAAGTAGGTAATACTAGTAGAAGTCCTCTTTAAATGTCTGCCATTGATGTTATCTTATCAAATATGTTCATTTTCTATGCAAATATAGAAAATTAATTATAGATAAACAAGTTTATTGAAAGTGGTGAAATGAGAAAATTGATGAATTGTTATGGGATGATCTCATGTTTCTCAATTTGTGATATTTGCTTATATGGTGATTGAATTTGAATGGGGCATGTATTTTACTGATATTGGTCGGTATATATTGTCAACTAGTTGAGGATATATCTAGTGGATGATGTATCTGTCTGGGTTGCAATGTTGGTTGGTGAATGATGTATCCAACCTTTGATTTGTTGATATGATCACTAATGACAAGTAGATGACTTATCTGGTCTAGATCTATTGATATCTAGATAGTTGGTTACGACATATTGTTTGTGATTATTGATTTAAGAAAATGTGAAATATTTATTATAAATGGTTTTATTTAATTTATATGTTATTAAAAACTCTCACCTGATCAATGTTCTCGGACCCTTCTGGATTGAAATATTTTGCAACTTCCAGGCAAAATAGAATCTTTCCTTCTGAAGAGAACTGGTTTGCCTGAACATGGTCTTTTGGTTTGAAAGACGATCTCCAGTAATTTAGTAAACCAGTTCTGTTAATGATAACAAACCCTTCTATATAATCAAAAGTGTTTTCTGAAGATATTAGATGCTCTTGATCTTTGGTGAATGCAGAGAAGTCTGAATAAAGTGCTCTGATCCATTTAACCTGAGAAATGACAGCTTAGATCACAAACTAATGTCTTAGGTATTAACTTTGA
The DNA here is from genome assembly GCF_022965805.1 of Primulina eburnea. NCBI lineage: Eukaryota > Viridiplantae > Streptophyta > Magnoliopsida > Lamiales > Gesneriaceae > Primulina > Primulina eburnea. The sequence continues at coordinate 254,291 of NC_133111.1, forward strand.
TCGTAGTAATGCTTGACGTATAATGACCTTTCTGGGGGCTGCCTCCAAGGCAATTCTAGCCTGGGTGATGATCCCAAATTGTCCTAGTCCTCCAAGTACAGCATGGAAGAGTTCAGCGTTCTGATCTTCTGAACAGGTTACTACTTCTCCTCTGCCTGTGCAAATATTAAAGTTAGTGCCTTTTGTTTTTTTAAATTCGCAGGACATGTAACTGCCCATATTCTAATTATTTATTTGAAATGCCTTTTATCTTTCTTAAATACACATGTCAAAACTAACTTTAACCATCTTAACACTGTGCATGTTCGGTTGACAAACCTGTGACCACTTTCAGTTCGTAGACATTGTTGATCTGCGGTCCATGTCGGAACGCCTGTCCACTAACTCCAGCATTTGATAGTGTACCCCCAACTGTGAGATGGAGATAATCAGTCCATGATTTTGGTGCCATCCCGTGTTTAAGACTCTCGTGCAGAATATTAATCCAAAGCTCTCCAGCTGAGACATCAACATATGGTAGTTTTCCATCGTGAAAACTCATTTTCGGCACCTGAAGAGATTCCATAATAATAACAACACCTCGATATGCTTGTGCTTGGCCTTGTAGGGAGTGGCCACGGCCTCTGGCAGCAACTGTTAGCTCTGAAGTCAAACCCATATGGAAAATACACTTTATCATGGAAGAAATATCAGAAACCGATTGTGGGTATAACACTGCATATGGCATGATATGGTATCTATTGCCAAAGTCCCTTGCTGCATGTTCAATACCATCAAAGCTTAGGTTCCCATCAAGTGTCATCTTTTCTAGTGATGAATGTATGACTGATGGAACTGAGTGAAGAGATGCTGTGGGAGTGACAAAAGGCTGGTTGGAGCAAAGGTGATCTCTATTGACTGTGAAGCCAAGTACAAAAACTAAAATAAGCCTTTGGGCTATATTTTTCAGCGGAAATAAATTTTGAGGTTGTGCAGTCATCGTATCCTTTTAGTTCCTTAAAGATAAGAAAGAACAGAAATTCCTTAAAGATAAGAAAGAACAGAAACTGTTCTTTTATAGTCTACTCTTTCTATGTGAGCAAACCAAGTAGATAAATGATGATATGCTGAGAATGGAAGAGAATTTATAGAGCCTTGTGAAGAAATCTCGTGGATTAAGTGCATACAGTGGTCTAATTGCAAGCAAAAAGTGTTTTGAGAAATTTTCTAGCAACTCTTTAAACCCGAGCGGAGATTTATACACAGCAACAAGAAGACTTACTGATACCATTACTTTATCAATTTAACTGCCACCTTTTTTATTTTCTTGTCACTGTTTTGTAGATTTTATTTGTTTTTATCAAATATATTGCACTTGGACCAACCTACAAACTGTTCACATTTTAGGAACTTTATTACCAGATGATTCTATGTAATTATTGTTCTATGTAATTATAGTTCATGTACTGTATGTCAGGCAAGGAATCCTGGATTAGATAATTACTAATATTTGGCCTAATTATCAGAGTCAATGGCAATGTGATAACTACCCAAACACTGTGTTTTTTTTATTAGAGGGGGGCAGGGGTTTTTCCGCTACCACCCAGGCTTCTCCCAGCACCACAAGTGGTGTGGCACTTGTTTGAAGTGTTGAAATCTCTCTTCAAATTCTCATAACCGCGTGATATATTTTATAATACTTTATTTGTTTTCATTTGCTTGTTTGTATTCTAAAGAGAAAATCATTTAATTAAATTATTGCTGGCGAGTTGAAGCTTTGGGCGGCCCCTACCAGATTTCAGTGCAGTAAGAGGCAGAAAGTCTGTTTCCTTTTCTATCTCTGAACCTTCTTTGCCGATGTAAGTGTTGCTTACCTTTTTGTGAAAAGTAATTTAAAAGGCGGACAAAATCCTTCTGCATTGATTCAACTGAAAAATAGGCCATCATTTATTACATTCTCGTTCATGACTACGTTAATTGGATGATTAATTTTGTCTTTCTACCTTGATCAAGATATTGTAGTCTCTCTATGATATTCGAATGAACGGCATTATTTGTTTCAAGTTGGTATAAATGTTCAACTTTGATACGATTGGATCAGTCCTGTTTGCCTCCAGGGGAATAATTCACGGTGCTTTGTTTCATCTTCATGCGATTTTCATATTTGAGAACATTTTTGTACACGGACTCAGAAAAAATCTGCTGTAAATATTACCTTCACTGTGATGGGTGATTGGTGCCTGACCTGGAAGATTATGGTGGATGAAAATAATTTCATCGCCCACTTCCTTTTGACCATATCTGAGAAATGATCATATAGTTAAATCTTTGAAGTGCAAGGTTAATCACCATCTTTTGACTGGTTACATTATCCTACTTATTTTTTCTTGTCAAAGCACTATCCATGTATCTAGGTTTTATGTCCGCAAGAAGATGTGTTCTTTTCTTGGATAGGATTTGAAGATACGAGTGGGAAGGAGATATTGCTTAATTACCATGTTTTTTCTTTATAATGATTTCGATACATTGATGTTGACATATGGTTGTAGGGCTTATTAGATAAAATTGAAGTTCTAATTATATGCTTGTTTGTATGGCTGTAATGTTTTGTGGGGGAGGGAAGTAAAGTAAAGCCCCCTATTCTGTCATTGTGGTTAGAAGCTGCAGCTTTGAGCTTCGGTTCATGTAGGGGCTTGGGGACAACTTGAATCACGTGTAAAGGTTTGAATCAAAATAGGATGGAAAAGTGATATTGGGTAGATGACAGTTTGAATGGAGGAAACACTGAATAAAGTTACCTATCAATTCATTTGGTCTTTGGAATGTTGGATCCCAGCACTTGGGCATGCCATAATCATGCCACAATATAGTAGTAGTAAATTATTTTATGTTGCTTTCTTTGCTAAACAATCCACTGTTATGAAAGTTACCACTCCTGGTTTGTTTTGGTTTCCCATCACTGGCTTCTGTTGCTTCAGCAACAATTTGGACAAGTATTTATTATTTTCCCCCGTCTTACACATTCAAACAGTACTTTTTCTGTTTTGCTGATTCAACTTCTGCCGTACAGTATTTTCCTCCTATCAATTACGCTATTTCAAAAAGATGAAACTTTCCCTTGTTAAACTCTTAGGTTTAATCCATCTGGCATGCTCGCAGTTTTTCCATGTATCAATTTCAAAGCGTATTATATGTTCAGGATGTTCAAAGAAAATGTAATCTGCATATGTGATACTGTCTTGGTTTATGCTTTATACACCACTAGTGCATTTACACTGCATCTGCTAGCTTTTTTCACTCACGGTGAGCTAAAAACTTTAGCATGTGTTACTGATTTTGTTGCAGCTACTTTTCAGACGGAAGCTGATGTTCAAAAGATAATGCACCGAAAGATAAGTCTGTACAAAGGCAGACACCAAAAGTAACACTCAAACCCACGTATTCATTACGTGTGAACATATTCACGGTTTTTTTTTTATGTTTCATGTAGGTTAGTCTGTGCTAGATACACCCTTGTAGCATAAACAATTACATTTATCAATACATAATGTGCTGAATATGGGATCCATGTGATCAGTGATTTATATGTATGTTACATGAAATGTGTCTCATGTGCTTTGGCCGTGACATGTACATGCTACCTACATGGGATGCACCCACGAAACTCACAGAAACAAACCCCCATGTATGCGCGTGAATAATGCATGTCAATCCTTTCGACATTCATCCATGATCATCCCATAGCTATGATGTTTAATTAAGGTACGTACATTGCATTCATAACCCTGTCTAATATCAAGTATGCTAATTCTTGTGTGTAACATGCTTTGTGTTGTGAACCTTAAAGGACCGGTTATCCTATCTCACTTGTTGTTGATGTACTGTTATGTAAGTGGATGTCCTTATATCTTGTGGTTGAAGTGTGATGTAGCTTCTGATGGTAAGGAGATTTCTGTACTCCAAGAAGATACTATTTGCTATTTAGGGAATGTACAAGACAACCTAAAACTTGTTTGAAAAATCTTTCTTGAACCCTTGGTTGATCAAATCTAGAGTACTCAACGTGTCTCCTACAAATATCAAATACAATTTACTAACTTTGTACGAGTCTGGTTTCTTACAATTTCACCAGTACTTCTGTTTTAAGTCTATTTGACTGTTTTATGTGATAAAAAATATTCATATTCAATACTCTCTCTTTTACGTGATCAATTATTACCTTTTGAATCCCAGTTGTGCCATCCGTTTCACTATTATTTTTTCCCTTTTTGTGGTCAGTATTTCTTATCGCGGTCCATAATGGCACACTTTGTCAAACTAATATGAAAGTAGCGTTTGTGTCTTAACGTTTATGCCAAGAGGCAAACTATACGTGGATGTCAATATTTATTCCTTTTTTAGAAACCTTTTTACCATTCCGGTAAATTGATATCATTATGCATATCTAAAACTGTTTACTTAGACGTGTATTCCATTCAAAGACTTTTTCAAATGATAGACTTTTATGGATTTGATATTTTTATTGACTTTTATAAAATATCATATATTTATAAACAGATTTATGTGGATTTATGTAGATTTTTTTGCAAAATTTTTATACACTTTTGTGAAATTTTTTTAATAAAATTTTTAGAAATTTTGTACTTAATTATAACATATTATTTTTTATTAATTTCTTTGAAACAATAATTAATTGACATATATAACATATTCAGTTTGAAATAGTTTTTCAATATTTATATAATAAATAAATGTACTTATTTAAAAGTTAAATCATTTAATCTTAACATGTCTATATATGTGGGTTTGTATGCATGTTTATAAATTTTTTTTAAAATAAATCAATTTATTAATATGTAACCTTGTTTTTGAATTGATAATATACATGTGAAAATAATATTATTTAGAATTGTGTGGATATAATTTTGTATAAAAATTTCATAGCTTACATATTAATTGAAAATGTTAAAGAATTTAAAAAATCATGGTTGTTGCGAGGCTATTCAATTATTAAGAATTAAGCGACATTTTTTTGAATCATATTTTATTATTATTGAATATTACATTAATTTGTATAAATCATAAATTAAAAATCACAAAATCAATTCTAGAATTTAAAATTTCTTATAATATTAAAATAAAAAATTATTATATGAACAATTAGCCGAAAAATGAAAACTTTGAAAAGGTGAGATGAAAATATATATAGAAATATGTTTTGAAAATTTGAGAGAGTGATAGAGATAGATGAGAGGAGAGAAGATGAGAAGAGATGTGATATGAAGCGACAGAGAAAGAAATAAATAGTTTGTGTATGATTTAGAATTCTTAAAAATCCATCCAATCTTTGGTTGAACCAAATATAATTTTTAACAATTTATAGTTGTATATTCGGCTTTGATGTTTGTATGTTGATGAATTCCATGAAGTTATTAAAAGTCTATTGAAATTTTGAATACCTAGACTTTTACAGAGTTTTTAAAAGTCAATGTTGAATATTACTTGACTTTTTAAAAATCTATGAAAGTCTATTTTGAATACCACTAGAGAGTATGTAAAAGTCTTAATTGAATACACTTAGACTTTTAAAATCTATAAAAGTCAATAAATCTCCTACATTGAATACACCCCCCTTAATGTATTTCAAAGTCAGATTTTTTATGCTATACCCGAAATTTTTTTTCCCATTTGTATCTATGATGTAGTGAAATTTTAGTCCTTTATTCTTCAAAACATGATTTCAACTTCCATTATACATGGAAGACCCTCATGTGTTGGGATATGAGGAAAATTATTTCTCGTGGAGCATAGACTAACTCTTTCAAGTGGTTGGTCTTATCAAATTCCTGTTAGAAATATGACATAATATTGAATTTAATTCGATCTACGTACGTACAACATAAAATGTAAAGATTGATATGTGGAAAAAATAAATGCATGAATGATCAAATTATAACTTCTAGTCATTGATATTGAATTTAAAATTGGAATTGACGATATCCCACGAACATGATAAAACATAGATCTTTTAAACTTTTATGCAATTGTAAAGATGGTGTATTTAGTCCTTGTATGTCACTATTTATATATTTCTCTAATCATCATAAAGAAACTCCAGATTTGACAATTTTTTATGATATTAATTCGGGATATGGTAAATCTAATATCAAGATATTTATCATCTTAATACAGATAATATTCTTGATTTAATTTTTTTTAAATATAAAACGTTATTATCCTAATGAAATATATTGACCATGATGACATTATTTTATGGACTTCAATAAAATTATTTAAGATTTTTCCACTTGGTCTAAATATTTCAAATAATTGAATAATCAAGAAATCAATCATCTTCCATAGTCTAGAAATAAATACACGAATCACTGCGATCGGTCTTCTTATACTTAGTATTATCTTTCATATATCACATGTATCATATTTCTTAATATAACTTACTTGATAAAACCAATGCTATAATAACTTAATTGATATTTTTTCAAGATAATTGAATATGTATATAACTGAATGTGATAAATATCATAACTAGATGAGTTTCATAATCAAAACCAAATGTATATACCAAAATACTTTAGGGACCAAGTTCATCATTAATTATAATATGATCGTTAAACATCTTAATTTGCATGTTTTTAAGTAAAATGATAATTAATTCAGTGACAACGTGTTCAGTGACCTTTTTTTTCTCAACACATTTTCGATTGGCTGTGATACTTAATCTGAATGTCGCTTTAGTCACAAATACCACAACTGAATTATGTGATATATTCTTAATGTCTTAGACAAAATTCACAATTTTAGGTCCAAATTAAACTCCATAAAATACACCATACAATAATGCTTCAAAATAAGATATGAATTTAGACATCATAGCGGAACTAATAAATTACTTTCAAATTTTCAATTCATCTATAATTAATCATGTAATATTTAGTACCATAAAGGTACCTCATAAACATTCTGTAGCTTTCTAGTGGTCATTACTTAGATAACTTTGATAAATTCTTAACAAATTATGCTCTCACTAACCTTTTGGTATACATAATAGGCTCCAATATTCTTAACAAAACTTAAGGAGGAGATAACATTGTGCAACAAATATCACTAATGTGAGACTCATTTCAATCTATCTAACTTTCTTAATCTTGTAACATTAAACATTCACCTATCACTAGAGAATAATCATCAAGGTTGTTTCACGTAACTTTCTTAATATATATCACTCTTGAGGAATTTTGGTTTCACATCTATTTAATGAAAATCTTAATCAAATGAGCTACTAATATCATGACCATATGAAGAGAATTTTCTTAAATACATGATAAAATATTTCTATGTAGTTAACTATCTTCTCTTGACTGAATTTCTTAGTAACTTTTGTTATTTGGTGTTGCCTAATGAGACTTTATTTGTCTTGAAGACTCGTATGCAATAAATGTCAACTGTAAGGACCGTGTATCAAATGTTATTAAGTGCATGAAGTATATACGTGACACATGTTACGGCTTTCAGCATAATTATCTGAATATTAGTTCAAATGAAATGACACCAATTTCATTAAAAATATAATACATGTACTAGAATTTTCATCTTTTGATTTTTGTCTAAATCCATTTGGAAATAGGGGCAAAATCATCCCAAAGTGTATCATGTGCATTGAAATTCCTGCATGGACATATTTTGGGAGAATAAGCATAACTTTCGCGTCTGATATCCAAATTGAGTGAGGTTAGTGGTCAATGAAAGCCAATACATAGATCTACAACTTTCATGTTGACCACTTTTGCTAATTCGAAACCTCGCGTTTCAGATAGAACATGGCGCGCTAGGGTGCCGTTTCATTTTCGCCCCAGCGCGGCATTGACATGCATTCTGGACAGAACGCAACTAGCTAGGGCACAAATTATTTACCGCCCTAGCGCGGCACGATAAACTTTATTTGTACAGAACTCGGCGTGCTAGGGTGTGACTTCTTGTGCGCCTCAGCACGAGTACCTCATCTGCCAATATTTAAGTGGTAAGAATGAAGTCTCTCAGTAATCAGTTGGAGCTTCGAGAGAAAGAAAACGAGGAGTTCAAGTTTTACGCGTACGAATCTACTTTGAAACGTTATCAAAACGCAAAAAAAATTATATATTCAGAATCCTCGCGTCGAGAGCATTCTTTTGAGGTAAGTTTCTTTTGGTTTCAACACCTTTATTTCTTGAATAGCTGAAATAGCATGTATTTGAAGTTGATTTCAATATATGTCATAGAAGTACGGGCAGGAAACTAATTTTCAAAGTCGGAATTGAATTATGTTATGATTTCAATTTGATATGAATTTTCAAAGTTTCAAAAGATTTTTGGAACTTTAATTGTTAATTTTAAATGAATTCCTTGATTGAAATGAACATGTTAATGATTTAGATAGATTTTCTGTACTGAAATCGTAAAGCTGCGTTGATTGGAGACGAATAATTTAGGTATGTTGCGACCGAGTAACATACGACAGGTATATGTGTCATATGATATATGTTTGATTGCTTTGACTGCTAATATGTGTCTATATGATTTACTTGTTGAGTTGATGTGGCATACATGACATTCATGATTGGTATATCGATGTGTAAAATAAACATTTTGTTAACACACGTCATTTTATTCATACATTGATACATGACATGCACGTTGAGTTATGATCATTGGATACCTTTATGTCATTGGATTTGGTTCTGGGGCCCTTAAAACATAGTCATTCGTGGCCCCGATGATTGATTGAAAGTTGGAAAAATTATAAAAGAGGGAAATTTATTTGTTCATATAATGATAAATGTTAGAAACTAAAATGGAAAGGAGAAAAAATCATAAATAAATAGTTATCTTATAAAAAATTTCCCAACCGGCTATTCGAAAACTTTATGTCAAGTCATTAAAGAGCTATTTATTGCTCACTTAATGAAATACATTCTTTGACCGGTTCAGAACATTCAAATGGTTTTGCACCGCTACAAGTCAACCATGTTCTGAACTAGTCCCGATATTGATCTGCATTTATGTCACTATCCCAGAAAAGAAAGATTACTTATATCCTACAAAGTTCTGATGGTAAAACTGTTGCCATAAAATAATACTCAGCAGTAACTCTTCAAGGAACGGGATTCAAAGTTGTGCTAGCAAAGAGAATATTAAATGCTTTGCTGAAGAACATTAATGTATTTACAACTGACAGTGACACATCATTCCAAGGTTACAGATTAACATTACTCATCTCTTTCGACCGTTGGAATGACAGCTTATATAAGAAGAGTTGGAAGTATGCAAGAAAAAAAAAATAACAATGCGATACATAATCATCAAGCTTTCAACAGTGTGATTATCTTCAAGCCTACATACTTAAAGAATTTGAGCGCAATCAAAGATCGCATATCTCATCGCTCATCAAGCACGCACTCAACAGAAAGTTATCTGATCATTCAATATTCATTTTTCATCCTACTAAAACAAATTGTTTTACTTACATCAATAATCTTTTGGTTATTTGATTAATAATGGTGTATGGTGAACTGAGAGTTCTTAACATCCAGAAGTATAAAGTGATCACTAAGAGTTCCAAAACATGCAATGTGATAAGTCCTGATTCGAGTGGGCTGTTGCAAAGAGTTTGTAAAGCCAAAGTCTTTTAGTGGAATCCTTTCTCCAGAAGACGAAAGGGTGACGTAGGAGCGTTTTATCCGAACATCTATAAAATTCATGTTTCCTTACTTTTTGTTATCTTTTACATTTCAAACTATATCTTGTTGATTAGATTGTCAACTGGTTGAAACTATCATTAAAAATATTGAACTGTCTTCCGCACTTTTTAAGTGGTTCATATTTCTAACCGTTTGAGAAAATCTATCAACCGCTTAAAAACGGTTGACAACAAATTTTCAAAGCAAATATTTTTTAAGAGTTTGTTCATTCCCCCTCTAAACTCTTTCCCCATCCCAACACATGTGATCTAAATTTTTAATTCAATTATATTCATACAATTTAATAATATAATTATTGAATTATGCTTCATTATTAATCCATACGGATAAATTAAGAAAATAATATAATATAGTATTCTAATTAATTATATTTAACGCAATAAATTTTTTTGTGGGATAGATTTTATTGTTTATACTTCATTATTAATCCATACAAATAAATTAAGAAAATAATACAATGTAATATTTTAATTAATTATATTTTACACAATAAATTTTTTTGTGGGATAAATTTTATTGATTGAATATAATTAATTACAATTTATATTATTTTATGACCAAATATGATTTTTAATAATTTATGTATAATTTTAATTTTTTTATAATCAAGCACTTATTAATAGGACAAAATTTATACTCGTTAGCCATGATACAGTTTTATCTTCTTATACTTGTGGCAGCGCAGAATGCACCTCCTTGGGTGCTAATGAGTCAGACTGTTAGGCTTATGAGTCTGAAAAGATAAATGTCTATCTGCTAGTGACGTCTCATATCTCTTAAAGATCAGTCTTACACTTTTCTCTATAGTTGGATATGTCCTTTAGCAGAGACATCATTACTCGTTAAGATCTGGCGCCACTCCTTTACGATCCACATAGCCAACCAGATCAAACGGCGCAACATCAGCAGTTTGACACACGAGAGCTTCCTAGAAAGTTAATCATCTCATTACTATTCTCATTCATGTACATTTAACCCAAAAGTTCGAAAATATTGTGGTTACTCATCAATTAATTAAATAATATGAATCATAACAATATTAAATTCTTTATGCATAATTTTTTTATTATTTATAATTATTCACTACCAAATATTTTATCAAAATTAATTTAATATGATAAAATTATGAATAATTTTATGTAATTTATGTCTGTTAGAGCTAGATGTGATTCATAAGTAAGGTATAGTTTTAATTCAATTAAAGTGTTGTGGTTATTTTTTAATAAATTAAATTATACGAATCACTAGGACATTAATAGATGATGTATACATATTTATGTTTTTAATCATTTACCATAATATATGTCATTCAAGTGATCTTCAACCCACTAAATGTATAATTTTGCATAATTAAGGGTGATATGGTTAAACCTTAATTATTGTAGGATCGAGTGCTTACCGCTTTACCAAAAGTTATAGCTGGTGGTAATGGTGCAACTCAAATCTTTTAAACCGCACAACAGCTCAAGTACCACGGTTTGATTGCTCTACCAAACAGGGGCAATTACTGCACCCAACAATCTCTCTCCCAATAATTGCACTCCTTGCAATCAATGGGAATCGAACCCGTGCATGACCTTGGCTCTGATACCGATTGTAGGACCGAGTGTTTACCGCTTTACCAAAAGCTATAGCTAGTAGTAATGGTCCAACTCAAATCTTTTAAATCGCACAGCAGCTCAAACACCACGTATTGATCGCTCTACCAAGTATGGACAATTATTGCACCCAACAATTATTTAAAATTAAACGAGTTCATTGGACAAATTTTAGTTTCACTTAAAAATTTATATAATAATTATTTTTAACATGATCATCATTTTCTAAGAGTGTTCTGAAGAAATAAAGGTGAGACTAAGGCATTTTAAATACATAATTTTTAGACAGAGCAACGCTCCTCGAAGAGATCAATGAAAAAGTTATGTAATTATATTGTTACAGATAGATGTGATTCATAAACTAATGTATATTTATAAGAGTATGTCTCATGTGAGACCGTCTCACGGATCTTAATCTGTGAGACGGGTCAACCCTACCCATATTCACAATATAAAATAATACTCGTAGCATAAAAAGTAATACTTTTTCATGGATGACCCAAATAAGAGACCCGTCTCACAAATACGACCCGCGAGACCGTCTCACACAAGTTTTTGCCTATTTATAATTCAATTAAAAATGTTGTAATTATTTTTTAATAAATTAAAATTATAAGAATCACTAAGACATTCAATTTATATTTTTAATAAATTATCATAATAATGATTATCAACCCATTGGATATGTAATTTTGTATAATTAAAGGTACTGAGGCTAAACTTTTCTTATTAAAAATGATACGGGTTTACCGAACAAATTTTAGTTTTATTTAAAAGAATTATATAATAATTATTCTTAACACAATCAACATTTTCTAATAATGTTCTTGGGAAGGATAAGCTCCTAGACAAGCAACGTTTCTCGAGGAGGCCAGTGGCAAGTCAATCCAATTTAAACTGGTCTACGAAAACTTCATCAGATTATGTTTTCATGTATATTTCATAATTATTATTAGTTAATTATCTATATCATGGATCTTTATAAATAATTTTTTTTTTATCTATTTGATAACTTTATTGTTCACATTTTAATTTAATTTATTTATATAAAATTATGTGAAATAAAATAAGAAAGAATAGGTATCTTGTGAGATAATCTCACGAATTTTTATCTGGTCAATCCCACCGATATTCACAATAAAAAGTAATATTCTTAATATAAATAGTAATAATTTTTCATGGATGACTCGAATAAGATATTTATCTCTCACAAAATATGACCCTTAAAATCGTCTCACATAAATTTTTGTCAATAAAAAATAAAATATGAACAAAACGTGAATCTCATTATAAAATTCTTAAATTTTATTTGCATGTATGATTATGAGAATAAATATAATCATAAAATTGCATAGTAACCAAACAATAGCGACCACACACCGATGTGCCGGTGGCCAGAAAAACCTCTTTCTCGCAGAAAAGTCGTGCCATAGCAACGACCGGATTTTGGAAAATCCGGCCAGCATGCGGCGAGATATGGTCGGTTCTTAATACCATCGTGATGGGAACATCTTGGACTACCTTTCTCCTCCACCGACGCTGCTTGAATGGTCGGAAATCGTACGCTTTATCGTCGAAAAATAGTGGCCAAACTCGTGCAACAGAGTCGCGAAATTCGGGCCAATTTCCGAGATTAAATTCTGACTAGCGGTGTCAATATGGTCTCCCCGGCGTGGGCTATAGGCCAGTACCCTCATTGGCCAGAGATGGGTTCCGTATGTCGGCTCTCTTTGGTGGTGCCATGGTTAGGTTTCTTTTCTAATTTTAAATTTTTCATTTGATTTTGGGAATTTTTTTCGAAAATTATATAAAAAAAATCATGATATAAACTTAAAGGAATCTATATAATTTTCAAAAAGAAAAAAAAAATTGCCGAGTTCGAAAATCTCAGATATATCAAAGCGGAGACAAAAATGTTATGATTTCAAATATATATATATATATATATATATATATATATATATATTTATTTGTATAGTTAAAAGAGGGTTGATATCAAGATGATCTGCATTATGTCAGAGATTCTTTTTTGAATTGTAACTATCTATCTAAAATTAAAGCCTGCGAGAGAACCCCACGCTAATTAAATTAAGTTTCTTATTGTATATGAATTGATCTATCATTGACGTGACACACTGAAGTTTCTCATTGACATCACATCGATCGATGTATCTATATGAAAAGATTTTCAAACAACTTATTGGTTAGATTTCAATAGGCATTCAGTGAAACATATTACCAGGCAACAAGTTGGCTATAGATTATGTTGTGATGATAATTGATACCCCTAGTAGGATCCGGGTCATAGTCAGGGTCGATTTCAGGAGTATCCGGGTATAACTCCTCTTCCCGGATGGTATAACTCCTCTTCCCGGATGGTATAACTCCTCTTCCCGGATGGATTGGTGTTGTACGCAATTCTTTATTATTTACCCGGGCTCTCATAGAGTTGGTCGGGTGCTTCTCCCCTGACCGGGTAGTGTTTCCCAGTTGCATATCCACTTTGGCAACCTCGAAAATAGCGTTACCTCGACAAGTGAGCCACACTTGAGTATAATCATTACATGCCATCTAATCTGCCAGAGCAACTTGGGCTTGGAGTGTCCGAGAAGTCATCAGAAGCTAGGAAGGTAAACCGACTTAGTAGATGTCACGGAAATCGAGGAAACTACTCATTCCTCCCCTATAAATAGCAGGTATTAAATTCATTTAAAGGAGAGACTCTTTGAACTAAAAAGTATTGTTCACATATATTCGCATATATATTGCTTAATTTCTTCTTTGCCTGCTGATTTAATCATCGGAGTGGTCACGTCGGACACCCCTCCGGCGCCCATTCGCGAGTTCATCTTCTTGTTTGCAGGTCAAGATTGAAGCCATATACCTTGTTCATTTTCCTAAACAACACTACAAATACTTGATTCGATCCGGTGGAGCACCCGACCCTGCTCATCTATTTCGCCTGGATCGCATCATTGGCGCCGTCTGTGGGAAATATACTGAATTCAAGACGTTGATATGGCTCGTACAAGAAGAACCGATCAGGGTGATCCTCATGCCCAGGGGGATGGGGGACAGACTTCGAGACAAGCCAATGTCAATAATACTGGGCCAAACATTACCCTGACCCCTGAGGAGTTAAAAAGAATGATGGCTGATGCCGTCGCATTATATGCAGCTGGAAAGGAGGTCTCTCGACCTGTTACACCACCCGGTGATAAACAGGGTGATAAACAAGGACATGAAGAGGAGCAAGAACAGGAGAGGAGGGAAAAGGAAGTAACAGGGGAAGATGAGGAGTCTAGCGCCGGATCCAAATCTCCTACCATGGCAGAGGAATTGTCAAATTTACGGCAGAAGATGAAGGTCCTCGAAGGACAGTTGGAAGAACGAAGCGTTGCCCGAACAATCTTGAGAGGATGTCCGTTCGCAGACATCATAGTCCGGGAACCTCTTCCCGGGAATTTCAAGTCCGCCAAAGTAAAAGATTATGATGGCAACGCTGACCCAGAGGAACACTTGGCCAGATTTGAAAATACGGCCATGTTGCATTGCTACACTGACCGAATTAAGTGTAAAGTATTCCTAACGACGTTGGTGGATTCAGCTCAGAGGTGGTTCGAAGGCCTGGCATCCCAGAGTATTAACTCCTTTCAGGATTTCCAGAGGGTGTTTTTACACCATTTCAGTAGCAGCAAGAAGTACAAAAAGACTGCTTTTAGTCTTTTTGAGGTGAAGCAGAGTCCCGAGGAGAGTTTGCGGGCTTACATCAAAAGGTTCAACAGAGTGGCTCTAGACGTCCCATCTTGTGCCACCGAGACCAAGACTACTGCCTTCACCCAGGGTCTGAGAGAGGGTGAATTCTTTAAATCGCTAACCAAAAAAGTGCCCGGGGATTTTGAGGATCTGTTATCCCGGGCAGAGAAGTACATAAATATGGAGGAAGCCCAGAAACAGAAGAGGGAAGCAGTGAGGAAAGAAAGGGGAGACCGGGTATCCAAACCCGAGGAGAGAGGACAGAAGAGGGGCAATCCAGGGCATTTCTCTCATCATGTGCCTCTGAAGATTGCCCGAGAGAGGGAGGTGCAGGAGTGTAGTAGGGATTTAGCTCCGGATCATCAACTGGCTCGGCCAGAGAAGACAGGATTTTGTGCGCTTCACAAATTAGGCTATCATAATACTGAGGATTGCAAAGTTCTAAAGGGAAATTATGTTGCGCCTTCCTTCCCAAAACCCACTATCAATACTCAAATGTCTAGGGTGCCGCCGTGGGCATCCCGACAGCCCGGATCTAGTTCTCAGAGAGGAGGTGTGAGAAACAACTCTAGAACCGAGCCCGGAAGAAGAAGGGGGCCTGAACCTGAGCAGAGAAAGAAGTCACCCCCCGTTGTAGGGACAATTAAAATGATATCCGGAGGCTCTACTGACGGAGACTCCAATCGGGCAAGGAAGTCAAGAAGTAGGAAAGAGTGCTTGGAGGTGGAAGGAATGAGGGGCAATGAGGCAGTCATCAGTTTCGGCCCGGAAGACCTGAAAGGGGTGAATCTACCCCACAACGATGCCTTGGTGATCCAAGCCCGGGTGGCGAATTATGACATTCTGCGGGTTTTCGTAGATTCAGGCAGTTCTGTGAATGTAATTTTCCAAGATGCTTTTGAGCAGATGGACTTACAGGGCTATCACCTGGAAACAGTGGAAACTGCTCTTTTTGGTTTCGCCGGACACATGGTTTATCCAGAGGGGGAGATTATTTTGCCGCTGACTCTGGGCTCTCACGATCTAAAGAAAACAGTGATGACTTCTTTCACTGTGGTGAACTCCCCGTCATCATATAACATTATCCTGGGGAGGCCGGCTATGAATGAGTTAAGGGCTGTAGCGTCTACCTACCACCAGAAAATAAAATTTCCTGTGGGAGCAAGGGTAGGAGAAGTTCGGGGAGATCAACCCTCTTCTCGAAAGTGTTATGTAGAAGCGGTCCGGGCGGATCGGAGCAGATTTAAGAGGGAGGGGAAGAGAGTTAGGACAGGAGAAAGAATAGTGGAGGAAGGGGAGATCCACTTTGTGGCAGAAGAAGAGCAGGAGGCGGTGGAAGTGGGGCCGGGACAGCAAATCCGGGTGGCTCGGGATCTCAGCATGACCACCCGGGTAAGTTTAATTAAGTGTTTAAAAACTAACATTCACGTATTTGCCTGGTCCCAGCAGGAGCTTACGGGGATTTCTCCCCTTATATCGGAGCATCATTTGAACATCATCCCGGGATCTCACCCCGTGAAGCAAAAAAAGAGGCATTTTGGTCCTGAAAAGGACAGGGTCATATCCGAACAAATAAAGGAGCTCCTGAAGGCAGGGCACATTCGGGAGATTCAATTCCCTACGTGGCTTTCCAATGTGGTTTTAGTACCTAAATCCACTGGCAAATGGCGCATGTGCGTAGATTTTCGTGATCTAAACAAAGCATGCCCCAAAGATCATTATCCACTGCCCCGGATTGACCAGCTGGTAGATTCCACTTCTGGTTATGAGCTGCTGAGCTTTATGGATGCGTACCAGGGGTATCATCAAATTCCCCTGGCCAAAAAAGATCAAGATAAGGCCAGTTTCGTCACCTCGGGAGGTACATTTTGTTATGTTGTAATGCCTTTCGGGTTGAAAAATGCAGGGGCCACCTATCAGCGTCTTATGGATAAAGTATTCGAGAAGCAGCTGGGGCGGAACGTAGAGGTCTATGTGGATGATATCTTAAGCAAGACCCGGGAGGTCACTACTTTTATTGATGATCTGGAGGAAACTTTTGCCACCCTCATGCAATATGGGATCAAGCTTAACCCGGCCAAATGTATTTTTGGCGTAAAGAGTGGCAAATTCTTGGGATTCATGGTCACAGATCGGGGAATTGAGGTAAATCCAGAGAAGGTGAAGTCTGTCTTATGTATGCCTTCCCCCCAATCTGTAAAAGAAGTACAAAAACTGACAGGAAGGATTGCTTCCCTTTCTCGATTTATATCCCGATCAGCACACCGAAGTTATCCTTTCTTTCAAATCTTGAGAAAGGCCCAGCAATTCGGGTGGAACGATAAATGTGAACAAGCCTTCCAGGACTTGAAAGCCCATCTTGCAGAGCTCCCGGTATTAGTAAAGCCCGAGCCCGGGGAAAAATTATTCCTATATTTATCCTCTACAGAGCATGCTGTCAGTTCAGTGTTGATCAAAGAGGAAGGCTCTGATCAGAAGCCTATTTATTACGTCAGCCACGCTCTAAGAGGGCCCGAACTCCGGTATACAGAGGTAGAGAAGATTGCATTGGCTTTAATCGTAACTTCCCGGAAGCTAAGACCGTACTTCTTATCACATCAAATAGTGGTTCTTACCAACAGCCCTCTTGGTAAAATCATGACTCATGCTGAGGTATCTGGGCGAATGATTAAGTGGACTGTGGAATTGGGGGAGTACGATATCGAATATAAACCACGAGTGGCTATCAAGGCACAAGCTTTGTCAGACTTCTTGTCTGAGATGATCCAGCCCAGTGAAGAGGAAGTGTGGAGAGTTTTTGTAGATGGGGCGTCTAGCCTGGCAGGGTGCGGAGTAGGAGTCGTGATGATATCTCCCCCGGGAGAAAAAATCAAATTGGCAATAAGGATTGATTCCCGAGTAACTAATAATGAGGCCGAGTACGAGGCTGTGCTAGCTGGAATTCGAGCTGCTCGGGAAGTCGGGGCTTCCCGAATAATTATATATTCTGATTCACAGCTTGTCACTCAGCAGATAAGGGGTGTCTACGAAGCCAAAGATGACAGGATGCTGAAATATTTACAGCTTATCAAAACACGAGCGGAGGGCTTTTCGGATTGGAGTATCGAACAGATACCCCGAGAGGAGAACAGCGAGGCGGATATTCTGGCAAAAATGGCTGCCTCCCTAAGTGAAGTAAGTACCCGAGAAGTGTTGCACGTCTCCCGTTTGATCCTCTCGACCGACGAAGGAAGAGCCCCCGATCCAGAAAACTCTTGGATGACGCCCTTAATCAGATTTATTGAAAAGGGTGCACTACCCGAGGACAGAGGTCAAGCCCAGAAGATTAAGAGACAGGCTTCCAGGTTTGTTTTCTTAAACTCAATCTTGTATAAAAGATCATTCCAGGGGCCTCTCTTAAAATGCTTACCTGAAGAGGAGGTAGATTATGTACTCCGGGAGATTCATGAAGGATGCTGCGCAGAGCACCTTGGAGGAATGTCTCTAGCTCGAAAAACCATGCTTGCCGGGTTTTGGTGGCCAACTCTTAACCGAGATGCCACCCAGATAGTTCAAGCTTGTCAGAGCTGTCAACATCACGCAAATTTTAAGCACAGCCCGGCCACTCTCATGAAGCCCATCTGGGCATCTTGCCCTTTCGATCAATGGGGTATGGATATTGTGGGTCCCTTCCCAACTGCTCGGGCTCAGAAGAAATTTTTATTAGTAGCAGTGGATTACTTTTCCAAGTGGGTTGAAGCCGAGCCCTTAGCCCGAATTACCGAGCAGGAAGTGTTGAAATTTCTGTGGAAGAATATTGTATGCCGATTTGGGGTGCCCAGAAGACTAATCTCGGACAATGGCAGACAATTCCAGGGCAAAGAAATTATGTTGTGGTGCCAGGAAATGAAGATTATTCAATCTTTTACCTCTGTTGCATATCCACAAGCTAACGGTCAAACAGAGGTTGTCAATAGAATCATTGTGCAAGCACTAAAGACCAGATTACAAGGTAAAGGAAAAGATTGGGTGGAAGAATTGCCTAGTGTTCTCTGGGCTTATCGGACTACTCCCCGGGCACCTACTCAAGAAACTCCTTTCAGCTTAGTGTATGGTTCTGAGGCAGTCCTTCCCGTAGAGATCGGAATGACTTCTTCTCGGGTAGAAGCTTACCCAAGCAGCAATGATCAGGCCAGGGCTATGGAATTGGATCTGATAGAAGAAAAGAGAGATCGAGCATGCATCCGAATGGAAGCATATAAGAATCGGATTATGAAATCATATAACAAAAGGGTCCGGATCCGAAATTTCCAAATAGGAGATCTCGTCATGAAAAAGGTCAATCCTGCTGGGGAAGTCGGAAAGTTAGAAGCCAGGTGGGAAGGACCTTACAAGATTACTCGAAAAGTCAGTTCGGGATCTTTCTATTTAGAAGATGCACAAGGGCGTTCCCTCAAGAGACCTTGGAATGTATTTAATTTAAAACAGTATTATGCTTAAATGGATGTATTGATTGAAGATATAATGGAAGATATATTTTTCTCAGAAGTGTTCTATTATTTCTTACATCTTAAGTTCGACGAGTACTAATCTTAAAAGCCCAGGGCACTACACCCTGGCTCGGGGCCACACACCTCGACCATTCCAAGTCCCGGGACATGCTCCCCGGCCCAAGGCTCCGCACCTTGGTTCTTAAAAGCCCAGGGCACTACACCCTGGCTCGGGGCCACACACCTCGACCATTCCAAGTCCCGGGACATGCTCCCCGGCCCAAGGCTCCGCACCTTGGTTCTTAAAAGCCCAGGGCACTACACCCTGGCTCGGGGCCACACACCTCGACCATTCCAAGTCCCGGGACATGCTCCCCGGCCCAAGGCTCCGCACCTTGGTTCTTAAAAGCCCAGGGCACTACACCCTGGCTCGGGGCCACACACCTCGACCATTCCAAGTCCCGGGACATGCTCCCCGGCCCAAGGCTCCGCACCTTGGTTCTTAAAAGCCCAGGGCACTACACCCTGGCTCGGGGCCACACACCTCGACCATTCCAAGTCCCGGGACATGCTCCCCGGCCCAAGGCTCCGCACCTTGGTTCTCAAAAGCCCAGGGCACTACACCCTGGCTCGGGGCCACACACCTCGACCATTCCAAGTCCCGGGACGTGCTCCCCGGCCCAAGGCTCCGCGCTTTGGCTCTTAAAAGGCCCAAATGACCATGAGGACCGGGTCTGGGAATACATATGTATTTCACATATCATTTAGTCACAAGGAAGAAAAGAAAGTTCTTCATTAAAGGGCTCGAAGGCCGGAAATTACAAAGAAAAAAGAGAGAAGGTAAACAATCCTACTCTAAAGGTGCAGTTTGATCCCCGGACTCCCCAGCCTCTTGGTCAGCATCACCATCTTTAGGAAGGGAGTTAATGGCTTTGTCAATATCCGGGAAGCCTTCTTTGTTAGCCGGGATTAAGTTTTCCTCTTCAAACTGTTCCCGGCATTTCTCAAAACCGACTTTGAAGTAGTTGTATGATCTATCTTCAACAGCCGCTTGGAAATCTGAGGATTGAAGGAAAATAGTCTTCCATTCCTCTTGAGTAAGCTGTAAGGATTTAAGCTTATCCTCAGCAGCCACGACTCGATGTTGTTGGCGAGTAGCTTCTTCCTCAAGGTAGCGGGTCCGGGATTCCAAGAAAGCAATCTGCCTTTGAGAGGCCTCTTCTCGGATTAAACTTTCATCCCGAGCACGCTGAGCGGAAGCCAAATGCTGGTTGGCCATTTCCAGGGAGGCCAGGAGACCGGTGACTTTCTCCTCATGCAGCTTGGTAGCCCGGGCAATATCTTCTCGAAGTTGATCATGAATTTCTTGAGCCGCCCGGGCTTGCCTATTTGTCTTGGTGGCTACTGCAGCCACCTCCTCAAAAGCAGACATTATCATTTGAGCAGCCTGAGCAAAAACAAAGAGCAAAAGTCATAAAGAATGTGTCAAAATATAAGTGTAATAAGGAGAAAAACTTACGGAATAGAGGCGATTCGATCCTTCCAGAAATCTATTGCAGGCCGGAACACTTTTTAGAAAGGCCGCCTCAGAAAGACTGAGCATCTGCTTAAAGCGTTTCGCGCCACTAGAAGTAGGCCCTTCGAAAAAAATGTTAGTCGAAGGAAATTCGGAGCTGGAGGCTTCCTTGAACTGCGGAGGAGGAAGGGATTCGTGGGAACCAGAAGGACCCTGATCACCTGCAGGAGGATTATCCAAGATAATCAGTTCGGGCTCGACAGCCAAGATCCTTTGCCTTTTACTAAGAGGAACCAGATCTTCGGCCTCCTCTGAGGTCTCAACCACCCGAAGAGTATCATCCCGGGAAGGATTCTCTCGAGTAATTTCGATTCCCCGGGGCGTTTCCTCCATAGCACGTTGTTTTTCTGCTTCGGCCATTGCCCGGTTTGTTGCGAGTTCCTTTTCCCGGGCCGCCTTTTCGACTGCTCGTCTTTTAGCGAAAGCTGCTTGCATCTCGGAGTTATCTGGACAGAGGAGAAGTAAGTGTTGAGTAAATCAAGGAAAGAACAAGGGAGGGGGGTGGCAAGAAAGAAGGGTGAATTACCGGGTTGAGGGCCCGAGCCCGCCACCTCATCAATCATGCGATCTTCGGGATCCTCACCCCGGGGACTCAACCCATATGTGATCAAATTATCATCAGAAATTAATGTGGAAGATGAGTATTTGCGCCCTTCCACCAAATCCTGGCTCACGATGAAGGGTTCTTCAAATTTATAGGTGCCGGGAAGCGAAGGTTGTGTAGGCAGAGAAGAGAGAAAGCCAGACAAGCAGGGAAGATCTCCCGGAAGTCGAATAAAAAAGTATCTTCCTTTCCACCCTTTTTGAGAAGAGGGAATATCATCAAGGAAGCGAGCGTTATGCCGGGCAGTCAGGGAAAAGGCATTATCCCCAAACCGGCAAGAAAAGTAATAGTGAAGAATGAGGGGGTTAATAAGAAAATTATTCATGTTAAAGAGGACATAAGTGGCAGCCATTATCCTAAAAGAATTAGGGTGAAATTGGTTAATGGGTACGCCAAAAAATTTGGCAACTGCAATGAAAAAGGGGTGAATCGGAAATCTAAGACCATTCTTAATTTGGTCCCGGAAAAAAGTAGTGTACCCTTGAGGGGGGTTTTTTGCCCTATCAGAGGACTCGGGTATTAAAATAGAAAGATTGGAAGGAATACTACCCAAGGTCCTAAGTTCTTCATCCGCCCCTGGGCGCAGGGTGCTACTCAGAGAGGAGAACCAGGGAAATCCCGGGGCCTCGACAGGAGGAGGGCTCACGGCCCGAGTTTTGCCCTTACCTTTTCTTTGGGCGAGAATTCGGGAGGAATTAGGAATGGAGGGTTTAGAAGAAGATGGTTTAATTAAAGAGGCTACTGGTCTCTTAGCAGGTTGGGTGACAGAGCGTTGGGGTGGGGGAGATTGAGAAGCATCGGAGCGTAACGCAGCAGATTCGTCGCTAGGAGAGCCTCGCGCATTGGCTCCCGACGTTGAAGAAGTAGAGTTTGACATGATAAAAATAGAGAACTTACAGGTTTTGAAGAGGAGCTTCGGAAGTGGGTGATTTTTTGCACGGAAGAGCTTCGAGGAGCAATTTAAGCAGGGCTTCGCCGGAGATTCGAATTTGAAAGTGATATTTTCAAAATAATTTAGGCACTACTTATAAGGAGAAGGACTCGATCTCTACCCTTGATTTGCATCTAATCGGATGGACGAGATGATCCTTGGGAATCGGTAAGGACACGCGTAATCATTATGGTGTCAGACTTATCAACGCCTCGAAATTCGAAACGTTAATAACCGTTGAAGCAAGAAAGGTACGTACTATCACGGTACCTTTTGAATTACCCAGTTTTTGGTAGCCCGGGGGGTTTAAGGCCGCGGCATGTTATTTGGGAGCCCGGGAGGTTTAAGGCCCCGGCATGTTATTTTATAAATCGGGAGGTTTGAGGCCTCGATATGTTATATGTTATGTTAAACCGGGGAGATTTTAAATCCCGGTTTTTACTTGGAAACACGTAAATTTGAGGGAAGTACACAAGCAAAATGCGCGAAGTAAAAGGCGAGGCCCCCGACAACTTGTTCGATAGCCCGGAAATTTAATTACCCGGGATTGTGTTTTTAGTCCAGGAAGAAGGATATCGCACCCCGGAATAGATTCCCAGACAGGTATATCGCGGAGACGTTTTCAGTTTTATAATTCGAATTATTACGATTGGTTGAGCATCTATTGTTGCGATGCACGTAAATTTATATAGATTTTCTGGAAAAGAGGCAATAAAGCAATAAAAAGCAATAAATTTCTCATTACATAAAGAAGCGGCGAGCAATTATGTCATCCATTACAACAGACACAGAATCTCGCCATTCTGTTATCCAGTTAGTCAGCTCGTGGATTCGAAGATTGACAAAGGTTTCATTGTGCATTATCTTGGTTAGCGCATGCCATTCTTTCCGCAGCATCATGTGTAGTAGAACCTGGTCATTAACCAGGTCTGTAATCCGAGCCACTGCAAATTCTCGGATATACTTCCTCGCTCTTGCTCTTTGTGCTCGAGTAAGAACGAGACTGTTGCGGTAGGAAAAATCCAGATCGTGGGCCTTATCTCGTACGGTCATAACTTTCCTCCACACGCTCTCCTCGATGCCTCTCTTCAGCTCCTCTAGATGAGGACGCATTGCCGGGGTCACCAAGACGTGTGTGCTGCTGCAAGCACTGGAACCGCCTGAACTCGACATGGTAAAATGGGAAATTGTTTTTTGTGTTCACCCTCTTACTTATAGGCAAACGTCCTTAAATGTGGGGGAAATCCAAGAGTCTCAGCCATGCGAAGCGTCTCCTTTATTATTCAAAGGCAAGAGTTGATCATAGCCATCAGATTTGGACAGGTGTATGATCAGGATGTCCCTCGTAAATTGCGCGGAGCAGACGAAAGGATCTGAACAGCTATCAAAACGTCAAGTCTGAGGTGCCTCGAAATACGGAACGTTTTTGTTTGGCAGGAGTTCAATAAATCTCATATTATTATGGCACCACGTCAGCAGACCGGGGGATTCTTGGTCCCTGTTTATTCCTTCTCTCGGACTACAATCTCGAGATCTCAACATAACAAACTGGTAGACCGAGACCTCATTGGCCTAAGCATTATTATCTAGGGATTATTAGTCATGTCAATTTTCATTATTTAATTTCGTTTAAGTGGGTTTCGCTATTTACCAGATAAGTGCTAGAACGAAAACAAAAGGACATTTCATTATTAAAAATGAGCACGAATTACACGGAGATGTTCATCCTCTACAGCAACCCTCCATTTGTGCAGCCAACCGCTAAGATCTCCGGTAGCGGTCTTGCCAAAGCTATCTGACCCGGCTATGTCTTCCAGGATCTTCAACTCCTTTTCTAGCATTAGTGCGTAGACACCATGGTGAGTAAATATGTCCACATACTCCGCAACACAAAGACGTTCACGGTACTTCTGCATACGAGCCACGTTCTCAGGAGCAGGAGCCCCTTCTGCGTACTGAGAAGATTCCAGCTCGTACAATCTTTCCCAAAATAGGAGTATTTTGTGGAAAACTTCGTCTTCCAAATCAGTCTTCCGTCTCTCTGTGACCGCACGCATAAATTCCCCCGCCATATCAGGAGCTTTCGAATTGCTTGAGCTTGCCATTGCATTGATAAGATGGAAGGATAAGCAAGGTCTCTATTTATAGGGTAGAGCGTTCATCTCTACCTTCGATTCAAATTTAATCGGACGATCGTAGGACGCTTAGGAAATCGTGCGTCCAAGTGAAGAGACGTGTGCAGTTATTGAGAGTATAGACTCATCATTACCTTGAAAAACGAGCAATTTTCAGTAGCATCCTCATTAATGTATTCGATCGATTCTCTCGAGAATAGTGATTATCAGACATCGGGGAGTCAAGGATATGGGATACGAGACACTCCAAAAGTTCCCTTGTTTAAATATTTGTTCACAATTGCAAAGAGTGCAGAAAGGATCAAATCGGGACAGCGAGTCAAGCTCTAGCCCGACTATTTTAGGGATGGGTGGTGATACCCCTAGTAGGATCCGGGTCATAGTCAGGGTCGATTTCAGGAGTATCCGGGTATAACTCCTCTTCCCGGATGGTATAACTCCTCTTCCCGGATGGTATAACTCCTCTTCCCGGATGGATTGGTGTTGTACGCAATTCTTTATTATTTACCCGGGCTCTCATAGAGTTGGTCGGGTGCTTCTCCCCTGACCGGGTAGTGTTTCCCAGTTGCATATCCACTTTGGCAACCTCGAAAATAGCGTTACCTCGACAAGTGAGCCACACTTGAGTATAATCATTACATGCCATCTAATCTGCCAGAGCAACTTGGGCTTGGAGTGTCCGAGAAGTCATCAGAAGCTAGGAAGGTAAACCGACTTAGTAGATGTCACGGAAATCGAGGAAACTACTCATTCCTCCCCTATAAATAGCAGGTATTAAATTCATTTAAAGGAGAGACTCTTTGAACTAAAAAGTATTGTTCACATATATTCGCATATATATTGCTTAATTTCTTCTTTGCCTGCTGATTTAATCATCGGAGTGGTCACGTCGGACACCCCTCCGGCGCCCATTCGCGAGTTCATCTTCTTGTTTGCAGGTCAAGATTGAAGCCATATACCTTGTTCATTTTCCTAAACAACACTACAAATACTTGATTCGATCCGGTGGAGCACCCGACCCTGCTCATCTATTTCGCCTGGATCGCATCAATAATGGAGAGGATGAGACACAAGGTTTTATTGTTAACGAATGAAGTTTGCTATTAATGTTTATTATAATGTTGGTCACCACCAGAAATATTTGTATTATTACGATTGTCTCCAAACAAGTCACAATTCATTCAAATTTTACCAAGGAAAAAAATATGACATCCAAGAAATGTCATCCCACGTGGGTGTAACTGACTTTATTTGTCTTACCATTCATTCTTCTCCTTTTTTTTTTTTTTGAGAAAAAAAAATTGTCAAGGAACACCTAGAGACTACTTTATAGCCGTATAACCAAACTAAGAATTGATTAATAAAAACGATTTGGCCAGTGTGACATTATATTATACCAACACTTTAGACGGACATCAAATTTCCAAGAAGGCTAATAAACTCGGTGGCTACTTTTGCGTGTAGGGAATGAAAAATAGACACCTTCCCTTCTTCTTCTAAGCTTGTTCTGTTCCTGTCAGCCATATCAGACTGATTTAACGTATCATTGAATTTCAAAGAAGAAAAGTGCCTTTGTCATGAATTTCGTTGGGGATGCATGCATGTCTGATATAAGTGTTTATCATGAAAATTTGTGTTAAATATGTCAAATCAAAATTTAAAATCTAATTATGTGAGCTTCTTTATAAACATCAAGAACCGGAAATTAATTTTAAAAAACAAACCAATCGAAAGTAATATCTATAAACAAAAACAAAAAAAATTTATTCTAATATAAATAGATATTTTTATAACTAGAAAATTGGAAACAAAATCTTAGGGTTAAGAAAAACTAAAATCATAGAAACCGGAAATAAATGAACTAGAATTGACGATATTTACAAAGCATTTTGCTTGATTTGTTGATTGATGAGCTGTGTTGACATCTTTTCTGATGATCATGTCTCATTTTTTTCATTCCTCCAAGCGGTTTCACCCATCTTTCACGACTAGTGATCGTGGATCGTGTGTCAACTTCCTCGATCATTTGCAGATCAATTTCTCAAACCGCACAATTCTTCTGACTTGGTGGAATTTATCATATTAGGCTTTGACCGACGATTTCGGTTGATAATAAATATAGCCGGACTAAGTCAAGTTATAGTAACTGGATGATGAGTCCAAGTATCGATCTCACATAGACTAATTTTAAATTACTATAATTTTTATCATTTAACTTAAGCTAGATAAAATAAATAAAAAGATGATATATGAATTATTAATCTACGTTATTAATTAATTGCGACTAAAAACGATGGATTTAAATATCAAGGAGGGATTCAACTTCAAATAAAGTACTAAGACATACAACAGTACCAAACTCTACTATATTGACACGTGTTAAAATTCAATTAATTATTTAATTCTCGACAATCACGGTGAAATCTTCAATTTATTTATTAAATGATTCATCGAGTTAATATACCTATTTAAATCTATCAATCCAATTATTTCTAATTGAATTTAATTAGATCTAAATGCATTAAATCTTAGTAGAATTTCAGTTTTCACCTAAAATCGCACACTGAAACCAAATACTATTTCTAGTCAGTTTAAACACGTGTTGATGTTGTTTTTTTGCTATATTTAACCAATCATTTTCTGATTCGTGATTAATCAACAGACATGTAAATAGTTGATCAAAGTATTAACAAAAAATATTAAACCAACATCAATTGATTATTAAAAGTATAATATATATATTGAAAAGAAATCAAATATCAACAAAGTATTGTATGGTCATATCATAGTCTTAGACTAAAGAAATATATTTCATAAATTCGGAACAAAAGTGAAATTCATATTTAGATTCATAGAAGAAAACAAAATAAAGAGGGTGTTCATCCTCTTCTTCTTTGCTGTTGTTTTCCATCTAGTTTCTGTTCACCTCTGTTCTTTTCTGTTTCCTTATTCTCTGTCTTCACGTCTCTTTCCTCTGCTTTCCTTCTTCTTTTCTCTTCTTTCTTCTCTGTTCTCCATTCTTCCTTCCCCTCCTTCCTTCCGTTCTCTCTCCTCTGTATGTCTCTCCTTTTCTCACACCTCTCTCCTCTTCTTCTTTATTCTCCTTTCTTCCCCCCTTCTTCCTCTCTGGTGTTCTCTTTTTTTCTTTCTCGTGATTTTCTCTCTTGTGTCTCTCTCTCTTCTCCTGCCTTTTATCTCTACTTGTTGAAAAGATTGTAGAGATGTAGAGATTTTATTTTTAAAATCTTGATGCTTCCTCTTTATCATATCTACATATATTTTCTTTCAAAACTTCAAAATAATAAAATATAAGAATATTTTACTTACTTTTTTTTGGATTCACGCCCTCTTACTCGACCCATGACTCCTATTCAGGTCATACACATATGTGCTTTCTGGATCTGCACTTTGAAAGTCGTCGTGATTCTTTTCTTTCCTTGATTGTGGCCAAGTTTCAATGGATTCTCAATTCTTGCAAATGTTTTTTGTATGTTTCTCTCCAGCTGTTCTTGACCCTTCAGGTCGTCGTCTTGTTTCCCACCGCCGAGTACTTCGAAAGTATTTATTTCATTTTGTTTTGTTTTCACCATTATTTGAGCCCATTCTCTAGATTTCTTATCTGGTTCTCATTTATTTTGCAGGAATGACCAATTGAAGAAGGTGAGGATTTGAGAACTTTAATGACCAATGCAAGAAGAAATACCTTAAAGGCTAATAAAAAAAATGAAGATAGGAGTGTCACTGACCAACTGCAAAGAAAACGATCAATCCTAAATGGAACATTTGCAAGTGGCTGAGAACATATCCATGCAATGTCACACACATCAGAAATAATTAAAAAACATAAATTAGGAGTAGTAGTTGTGCTAATTCACAATCTTTCATTTTTGTTTTGCAGTCTCAAACTTGTTTAGATGATGTTTTTTGGAGAGGGAATGTGGCATTGCCAACCAACAAATTAGTTTGGTTAGCTTCAAGATGATTTTGGATTTCACCAAGTATTATTGTACAATGCCTGCTTTATTATGGAATCTTTTTTAATTGTGTTGTCATTGTTATTTTTTCTTTTCGATATGTGACGTGTATAAAATTATAAGATGTACCATTTCAAAGAAAAATGTCAAACTTTTTATAAAAAACCGACCACATGGCCAGTATTTCATAATATATTTCACAACCAACGTATACATCTTTTTTTACACAATATCCCCTCCCTCAATTCCATTTCACCAAGCACATATGATGATGAGGGTTTTTTTTTAAAAAAATATTATAAATTAATATTCTCATTGTAAAAATGTGGCAAGTTGTGAAGGTTTGTAAAACAAATACAATCTGGTATCTACTGTCCCGGATTCATAATTTTTATTAATTTTTTTTTAAAAAAAGAAAGTGAGGCACGGATTCTCCATGTATCCGGATTTTAACTTTTTAAATTTTTTTTTAAAATAAAATAAAAGAGAGATCAACGACTGTTTGTACAAAACCATCATCTTATTGGAATTATAATACTATAATTTAGAATTGTTGAATTACCCAACACGAACGCATCATGGTAGTTTTAAGAAAAAGTAATAATAAACGAAATTCATAAAATTGTTTAAAAGGAAAAAAACAGAACTTGAAGAAATACCCTGTAGAAAGGTAGTGTATAATGTCTCAAGCCACAGCCATAGATCCAATAAGCCGGTATTTGACCATATAGAATGGCAGCTAGGAAGAGAGTTCTACCAGCCGCAGATGCCGCCAAACCCGACGACGGGAGATCCAAATCCGAAACCCCACAACCAGACCCTCCACTTCGTCCTGCTAAATTGTCTACGATACTCATATTTTTTGCAGTGTTTTCAATCCCATACTTCTGTTTGATTTTCTGTCGCTACAACATTGACTACGAACTCAAAAAATCGATTTTGATCAATGCATTCGTCAGCTTGTTAGGGTTTTTTATTACGATTTCCGTGATTCCCGTGGCTTCGAAATACGTTCTGAGAAGGAATTTATTTGGGTATGATATCAACAAGAAAGGTACCCCCGAGGGATCCATCAAAGTGTAAGTTAAATTCACTTTTGATTCTTTGTTTCATTTCGGGGGATCTTAAGGGTTTTGTTTGTGTACATATGTTTTGGGCGAATTTTGAAATGAGTTTGCATATTTTCTTTTAAGTTCTTTTTCTCTTGATTTTGGTTTATTTTCTAGATTGGCTGTGGATTTTTATTGTGCTTGGTATTATGCATGTGTCGATTATTTTTCCTTTGGTGGGAAGCAGGCGAGGTGTAAAATTAAGATGGAGAATTTTGAGCAGGGGCACAAAATTCTTTTCTTTTTTTTTCTAATTAAAATATTTATGTTTAAGTCAGATTTGGTTTATATTCTATATACCTTGGACTATTCTAGATTAGATGTGGATGCTTATTATAAGTTACTTTAGTTGTTAGTATTTGATATGATGCAGACCTGAATCTTTGGGCATTGTTGTGGGAATAGTCTTTCTAGTGGTGGCGATCTTGTTTCAATATTTCAACTTCACCGCAGATTCAAATGTAAGTATAAAATCTGGTATCATATGCATTTTTGCAGTCTTTGATATGCCTATGCTGGAGCATGGCACTCTTTGTTATTTTGATTTTAGTGTATTTGGCAACACTAGAAATCTTCCTTACTGTTTCAATTGTTTGTTCATAGCAGATTGTTCGTAATTTTTAGTAAAAACACAGTGACCTGATGAATGAGAAAGGGCGAGTATTCTCGCAACTATTAGTGAGTGAATAACTACCAAAAAGTCGATTGGTTTATTATTTGCCGTGCCAAGTTACAATATTGAGGGTATTTTCATTTTTCAAAATTTTCTAAATCTTTATAAGGGGCTTCTGAAGATATAAGAAAAGACGCAAGTTTGACTGGTTGAATTCTTCCATGAAAAGATTTGAAATTCATATTGGATAAAACAACAATAAAATGAGGGGACGTGGCAGCATAGTGTGGATCAGTTATGAAACTTTCTGAAGATGGAACTTGAAGAAATTTGGCTAATGGCATCAGCGTATTAAAGTTATGGAATTGCGTATATTAGTCTCAATATGCTGATTCACCATGATTGTAGAGTAAAAAAATATACATTTTTTGATAATTACAAGGCGGGATTATCAATTATGCATATACATTCCTAATAGAGATATGATGGTCTTGGTGTTTAGGTGTCTCATAGAAACTCATCAAAGACATGAAAATATTGTGACTTGAATAGCTAGGGAATATCATGTACTTAAATCTGAGACATTATAAAACTAAAGTAGATCTTATGTCTGTGTCAAGGCTTATTTTCTTTAACTTACATATCCTCTTTTTCCTTTTACATTTAACAGTCAATTTTTTTATTTGTTTTTCCATTTGATTAGTTTAGTTTAGTACCTTCATATATTCGGAGCATTAACATGTTGCCTTCTATTATGATAAGTGGCTTGTTGAATATAATGCGGCACTTGCGTCGATTTGCTTCATGATGCTTCTTGGATTTGTTGATGACGTCCTTGATGTACCTTGGAGAGTGTGAGCGTCTCAAATCTCATCTGTATTAATTTCAAATTTACTTCTTCGGTGGATACTTATTAAACTTATTAAATCCTGAAGACAGGAAACTAGTTTTGCCATCTATTGCAGCTCTTCCGTTATTGATGGCGTATGCTGGACATACAACGATTGTTATACCAAAGCCTCTTGTTCCATACATCGGATTGGAGATTATAGATTTAGGTAAGATGTTTTCAACAATATTTCTTTTGATACCAATCGCTACGAATAAAAAAACGGGAGCCATTTTTTGGTGGATTTGGTTTTTTTTTATGCATATAACGATATATTTGAAATTTTCCATAGTTTGTCCTCGTGTAACTTCCCTTTGTTCGTTTTCTTTTATGTTGTCAGGATGGATATATAAGCTTTACATGGGGCTCTTGGCTGTATTTTGCACAAATTCAATTAACATTCATGCCGGCATTAATGGCCTTGAAGTCGGACAAACAGTTGTTATTGCTTGTGCTGTATGAAAGAAGTATTTTTACATTATAATAATCAATTCAAATTTTTGTACCAAATATGACATATTTTAATTTCAGATCTTGATACATAATGTCATGCAAATTGGGGTGGCTACTGATCCCGAGTACAAACAAGCGCATGCATTCTCTATCTATCTTGGTCAACCTTTACTTGCCACCTCTTTAGCCTTACTTTCTTACAACTGGTAATGATTCTAGCATTCTTTCTTTAGGTGCCCATTAAGATTAATAATGTGTTGTAACTTCTGTGTATGTGCTTGCCTTTATGACAGGTATCCATCTTCAGTTTTTGTTGGTGATACCTACACGTACTTTGCTGGAATGACCATGGCGGTTATTGGCATTCTAGGCCATTTTAGGTCCGCTACTTCATTTTTGACTCCTGCATTATAAGACAAATTGATCTAGGGAGGCTTGCTCAATGTTGACGCAATCCGATGAAAATTATTGAATGTCAAATACTTCTAAGTTCAAACAGATGAAAGGACATGCACTTTCTGTTTACTCAATTTACCAGTTTCGAAATTTAAATTTGTTCCGCTATTAAATTGTTTGCAGTGAAACACTTTTGATATTCTTCACTCCACAAGTTCTCAACTTCCTCCTTTCGCTCCCTCAGGTTCTCTCTCTCTAACACACACAAAAATTAGGCAATGGTATGACAAGAAATGCCAAACTATGTGTTAATTCCTACTTACTTTTTTCAGCTAGCTGGTATTATACCATGTCCTCGGCATCGATTACCAAGGTTAGGTGTTACTTAGTTTCCCAATTATATTAATTTTTTCTCTCCTTCACTTGATATCTTAGATAAACTTCACTTGTTATACTCAGATTCGACCCGAAGACCGGTCTATTAACGGGGACAACTGATGGAACTCTAGTTAACTTATTTTTGAGACTGTTCGGTTGCAAGTCAGAGAAATCTCTGTGTGTTCTACTTTTGGCATTTCAGGTAATATTCTAAAAAGTTCCTTGTATCAAGTCAATAAGCGCCTATTCTCTCTTATACTTTTACGAGACTGCGCCAATGACAAAATTTACTGCTATATTTTGTTTCTTCTTCAAAATTTACTGCATGGTTTTAATGATTTGCAGGCCATTTGTTGCGGCTTCTGTTTCTTGTTGCGGTGGTTGCTCACAGGCTGGTATAAATAAACTCAAATCAGTGTGAGAAATTTACGTCAGTGCCCACTCTCTCTTGTGTGTCGAACCAATCCGAACCAAATTTAAATATACAGGAAAACGAGTGCTTTCCCTGTGGTTTTTATACCAAATACATGGAGTATTACCAATACATGGAGTAGCTTTGCTGGCCATATAACTTTAGTAGCATAGATAAACTTCTGAGCTGTGTACTCTGTTTCTTGTCGTAGCATACTGTTTAAATAAAAAGGTAACATTATCCCTTATTGTGTCAAATATAAATTTAAAACTGTTAAAACATATAAATAAATTCTGGCACATAATAGGAGAAAGTCGTACTCAACAAACAAGTTTTTTTCAAAAAACCAAATTATTCAAAATCTACTGGGCCATAACATATAGCTCGGAATTCATTATCATACGAAAGAACCAACAATATCCTTTCATATATTATTACTGTTAATCACTGTTTGAAAGAATCGTTGAACCGCATCATAGTGGGTACACGTCTTCAGAATTTTTTTATTACCAAGACATAATTATTAGATAAAAACTAAGATTATAATTAAATCATACCGAACTCCTATAAAAGTTTCCTCCCCATTGTTCAAGTTCGAAATACTTTATATTCCTAAGCTATTGCTTGTAATTTTAGTATGGGAAATAAACCATGCGCTAAACTTGCTTGTACACGTACGTCATTTTCCAGTGAACATTTCTGGACCACGAAACCGTGGGCATTTCCGCACAGCACTCATCAATATAAGTTACAGGGATTCTGCGAACTTTGTTGCTTCAAGATCAAGTTCTTGCTTCATGATGCAATTCATAAACCAATCCATGCTAAATGTCAAGATCCCCATCTTGACTGCTGCAAGGACTTCTTCCATGTCTTCTTCGCATGACAAAAATATTGTTTTCGATATATCCTCTACTTCATCTGATTCTCTGATCACCTAAATTTTTCCAAGAGAATGAAGCAAGTATTATAGTTGCAGTTCATGTCATTCAATGCCAAAAGAAACGGTTTGTGGTGGCTTACATTTCCTCCGGCCGACTTAACAATGGCTGAGAGGGTACTAGCTGGAGGTTGTACATGAGTTGCTGGCCATATATCAAGACCTTTAAGTAATGCATTGG
Source organism: Primulina eburnea (assembly GCF_022965805.1). Lineage (NCBI taxonomy): Eukaryota > Viridiplantae > Streptophyta > Magnoliopsida > Lamiales > Gesneriaceae > Primulina > Primulina eburnea. The sequence continues at coordinate 288,439 of NC_133111.1, forward strand.
GATTCACTTTAGCTCTAAACATTGCAGATTTTAGCTCGCATCTGTACTTAGTTACATAGTCATCATCTTTCAGAATAAATGGCATTTCATCTGCATAATCAGATGAAACCGAATTGTGTACCAGCACTAGATAAATGGGCGTTAAAATGATTCTGGAAAAAGTTGGACTTGTAACATACCTACGAATCTACCCTTTCTGAAGCTTTCTTTCAGCCATGCAGCGGAGATAACCCAGCATCTGCATTTAGTTCAACAAGTTTGTATATCACAGACGAACACAAGATATAATTAAATAACTGTAGCGCTACATTATATCTCTTTTAGAGAGAAGCCAAACCCTGAACAGAGAGCAATGCAAAAGTTAAATGTCTTTCTGGCTTCCCCTGAAACAACATGAGTGCTTTCACTTCCATTGGAGGTAACTACTCCCCCCATGTCTTCAATTATCTATATGAAACGGGACATATTGGTTCAAAATAAATATTATGCTATCTTTTTCCTGGCCAGAGAGGTGAATCATTAGAATAACTATGGTAGTGTATTAGCAGATTAGGTGGTACCTTGGTAAGAGTTAACCTCTTATCATCATCAGCAATGTTCATGAGCATAATTTTGATACATTTTTCCGCTTGTGGGACTAACAGGCAGCTATGATCATTGATGGACATATTTCCTGCTCTACATTCTTTGTATTTTCCGCAAGTGCTTTTACTCGTGGAATTTGCTAGTGAAGCTTCAGGCATAAGTTTGTGTTCGCTGAATGATTTCAGGTTTCTATCATGGAAATTCATTATACTTGCATCACTTGTCCAAACAGGACATTGAGAAGCCACTTGACAATCATTTGAATGAGTTCCCTTAACTTTTTTAGACTTCAGCGACGAGCTGGAAGTTTCCCATATCCGTTTCTTACCTCCTTGTACTGAACCAGAACAATTCTCCATGTCAGTTGCACCTCCAGCTTCTCTTACTCCATTGGTATTAGCCACATAACGCTTTGCAATGGGATGTGGATCAACGTTTGGGCAATCTATGACAAAAATAAAGTAGATTAAGAATATAGCTGAATTTGAAAGGTAAATGGTAAAACATTGGGCCATAGAATGCAGCGCACAGCATAAACTCAGCTATCTGAGACCACTGTTTTTCGTGTAAAACATAGTTGCACTTGACTAGAGATAAAAGTACAAACCTTTCAGGGTGCATTTGGATAGAGGTATTTGGGTTCGTGAGGAGACTTCAAATCATGTCATTGAAATGACTAGAGCAGCCGATTTTTTTAAATTAAGCAAAAAAAAAAGTATTATTGGACCAACAAAATGGATTTCATGTCCTTGATCTTAATACTGAGCTAAATGGATATAATAAATTTGAGATATGAATTTAAAATCAAATACTTTCAAACCCACTTATCCAAATGTCTCCTTGAGGAACTCAAATATCTTAAAAATGATGAAAGAAGTACAAATGAAATTACAACCGAGCTCAGTACTGTGCATGAGATACCCCATTTACTAAGCCGGAATTTTTGGTTTTTCATGAGCTACTACCTCCCGTACATGGTTATCAGCACTTCAGGCCAGTTCCATTTGCTTAGACTACTAAGCTCGTGAACTCAAGGACAAAGGACGCCCTATTTAGTATAATGTGATGATGTATAACAAATTTGGTATTTGATATACTAAATATAAGCAACCTCTTCTGGGTAATATGATTATTAACTTTAATATACATTGTGAACATGGAAAAAAAAATCAGAGGTACAAACATACCCTGGCATTGAAAATTGGCAAAAGACACGTACCGTAATTGGAAAACACTACAAGTCCCAATTGTTCAGATTCAGAGTATCCACTCCCAGTCCATTGAAGATGTTCTACTTCCTTGCAGGGTTTTTGGACGTGTGTCATGTTTGTCAACTCCGGATGCTTCATTTGTAGGGGTGGCAATGAGAGCTCCATAGCTTTGGATGAGCTATCCATGAAAATATGAGATACCATCAGAGTTGAACCAGCAGGAAAGCATAATGCCCGCCGAACACCAGCTTTAATAGGAAGTCTGCAAGCTCTTTCCTTTTTATTCGCCTTGCCAATCACCATGAACCCCTGCATATGACTTCAATCAAAAAAGTATGCAATTGCACATACACATACTGATTGTTTAAACAGAGGCAATAAAAAAGAAGCACGATGTTGTGAAAAAGCCATCCTTCTCAGACCATGCTTTGCTTCTACTTGAGTGCAATCACCTTAGAAATTTTTTCAGCAGTCATGACCAAAATTGAAACTCGATATCCAACACGAACCTGTTTGATCCAAAATCCTTCAGATTCTCTGTCTCCCCAACAGAGTAAGGTGCGAACACCTACACTCAGCAGCCTTTCTTTCAATTCCAAGAATATTAAACTGCCAATTCCCTGAAATTCCATCATTTATCAGTAATTCCAATCCAAAAGCCAAAAATGTGAAATATACATAACAATGAGCATAGAAAAACCTAATTCGGCAAGAGCATACAACATTTGGAAGGAAAAACAAAAGTATAGGAAGAGCTGGATTGACAAAGTATGTGTTATACAATTCGGATGCCATGTTACTGTATATATATAACAGGGGAGGAGATAACGCCTAGAACCTTGTTTTGGAAGATTGATCTAACAGCCGCTAGAGGTATTTCAGCATAAAGTGTATCAGCTGGAATTATTTGATAAGTAATCGCTGCAATGACCTGTTTAAAAATAAAATTGAACTGTAATCAGAGTGCATCCAATTTTTGCAGTAACATCTTCATAGGCAACAGAAACAGCAAAACTGGTAAGTTTATGGATTGCGACCAATGCAACGTACCTCTCCAGGCTGGTTTACATCCTTGGACTTCATTATTAAAGTACAATACTTCCTAGATAAAATAAGGCAACATTCGAAAGTTAAAAGAAAAAATTAAGGAGCACAAGAATTTGCAGGTCTCCTCACCCATTTGTAACACATCTTTGAAGAAACATGGATTCCTTTCCAGTATTAGCAGCATAATTCATTGCAGTTAACTCCTTAGTGTAAAGAGAAAATGCTTCCTGAAACATCAATTCAAATATTCATCATTAGTGTGAATCATATGCTTAGAATGCTGTACTTTTTTACCTGAACAAGGGACCTGCTATGGCTTTCTACATCGGTTGGTCTAGCTAGCACGAAATAATAGTCCCCTGGAAACATAGAAAGGGATTTTAACACAGCATGAATATGATTACCGCAACAAAAAGATAAAACAAAACAATTAAACTAGGTCGAAATCAGTTACCAAATGTTTGAATTCCGCCAGACTGGGGATCGGAATCAGATGTAAAATTATTCGCTTCCATTACGACCGTCATGACAATTTCCTTGGGGGGGGGGGGGGGGGGCAAGAAAGATTCAAAAACTGCAAAGTGGACTTAAACGCAAAGATTGGTAGGTTTTTGGTACCGATTGAGAGAGTTGAGAAACGAAGTGAAGAGCTTCTTCTTCTACGCGCCATTGGAATTCACCTACCCAGGTGTTATAAATTTTAATACTGGCGGGAAATATGAAATTTTTTCCAAGACTTTTACTTAATAATAATAAATAAAATGTTTTAAAGTTCCAAATTTCTCTAGAAAAAATACACGTCTAATCTTATAGGTTTGGGCCTGCAGCTGTCGTCCATATTATAATCACGCCATGGCCCAACTTATCTTGTATTTGGGCCTGGAAACTTCAGATGGTTTTCTACCAATTTTACATGTTCGACGAATTTTGGATTTTCTTTTTTTAAAAATATAATAATATATGTAGCAGTCATTACTCGCTACATTTTCCGACTTCAACGGCTACAAACCGTATAAAAATACGACGCCATATTAGAAAAAACAGTAGCTACCATCCAATCATATATGATAACGTTTTTTTATTTGTATTGGAATATGAAGATGTCAAGAAACCTTCACATGATATGACAATAGCAGTTACCTAGACCAGACATTGCCGCATGTTGATGTTTGATTAGCATACATCTTGATGATAACCTTGAAATTATAAAGTTAAAACAATTCCTTTTTTAAAGAGAATTAAATCTTATTTGTGGTGTTCTTCAAATCTAGATAACTGACATAATGAGGTAAATATTTGACATTCTTTTCTTAAAAATAATTTTGTTTCGTATTTATATTTTGATTTATGGCAATCTTCCTCAAGATACAACAACTATTTCTTAAAATAAAAGTACTATAAATTGAAAGAACAATGACCAAAAAATAAAGTATACTCTCTTTCAAAGAAGGAAGTATAGGATAAGGCACAAATGAAAGCAACGTATACATAAAGACTGATGATCCAAAAATAATCAATCATTTCTAGTTGTCTTGGATCATATATTTATATATCACAATTATCAGGGACGTGTTGTTTTGTCAAATAGGTGTCACTTTATCCAAAAATCTGATGAAAAGTGTCAAGAGACACCATTTAAATGCAAGATATTATTAAAACTCGCAATGTCAATCAGCGCCCCCAAGCGCCTAGGCACCATTTTACATGTGCCTGCGCACCTCCTTCACGACATGAAACTTCTAGCGCACTGGGCGCCTCCACTGCACGACAGGAGGCGCCTCTCATGTGGTCTGGACTCGGCGCCTCCCCTGGCTTCTGGTACATTCTTTTAAATTTTTCTTTGTTTAATTTTGATTCTTTGAGTCTTAAAACATTCCAACAGTCCCCTGTATAATAAAATTAATGCATGAATGCATATGGTGTCGAAAGGAGTGTACAAAGGAAAATTATCGTATCAGGATATGTGGTTTCGGATATTGAACCTTCCTTAGAAGAATGATATCAGATTTTCTGAGCCACAAAGTAAACTTGAAGTCTTGAGCTTCTTAACGACATATATAAGACTAGACAACAATACATGCACAATAAATTTCTTACAATTTCATTGGTTCTTTATTGGTTGTGTCCGTTTTGGTCATGTAACACTTCTTGGTTTCATATGAGTTTCGTTGAGACAGGTCCCGTCTTTACATTTACATACATGGTTTCCTTTTAAGAGTATGCTATCATACTCTTCCTTTTACATGCTAAGGAATCATTAAAAGCTCAATATTTAACCTCACTACATTGGTAGACATCAACACTCATTGTCCTATGAATGATAAGGGAAGAACTCATGAGTGTTAACTCAAATTTTCATAATTTAATTATCACATTGAATCAATAAATTGGGATTTTCAATCAAAAAGATTGTGTTTCCACTATGAAAATTTTATTTTATAGTTTTTAAACTTATTTCTCTAGACAAGTTGTGTATCTTATCTCTATTTAATTCTTTTGTAAGCACGACAATTTACCTTTTGATTTAACATAATCAATAGAGATAATTATATTTGAGATCAGTTTTGGCACTGTGTCATGTCTTCGATGAATATGTCAAGACCTACCATTTTAGATGCTTCTTTTGCCAACTGATTATCTCCAATGTCTCATTATTGCCGACAATCTTATCTTCAAACATGGAATATCATCTAGAAAGTTGCAAAGCCACTCCGTTTCTTTCACACCTTTATCAAGTGTTATGATTTCAGATTTCATTGTCGATCTAGCGATGCAAGTTTTTTTAGATGACCTTCAAGAGACTGCGCCACCTCCGATGCTAAATACATAGCCACTGCTGGGTTTCGAATATTTGGTATGAGAAATCCAATTAGCATCACTTTATCATTCTACCAGAATAGGATATTTTGTATAATGTCAAGCATATTACAAGGTGTGTCGTAAATATCTAAGCACCAATGTAGTGAGGTTATTGGTAATTATAATACTATCAACGACTTTATCATTTTCATGTATTCGTAATTATAATATTATCAATGAAATTAAACATTACCTCTTCGTATCTCTCCAAATGAAATGGACGATAAATTCAACAAATAATATTAATATATGATCGAAGTAGAAAAGATGGATTTTGCACATATAAATCGAATGAAAGAAATAAGTTGCGAGAATGAATATGACGAACAATTATTTTCGACGATGATGGAAAGAATACCTGCATTTCTATTAGTGACACGGCTTCTTAGAAGCCGTGACAGGATTACACGGATTTACCTTAGCGACGGTTTTTAGTTTAACCGTCGCCAATAGCGATGGTTTTGCACAAACCGTCGTCGATCTTCTTTTTATTTTTATTCTTAAAAAAATCTGTGCTCCACTTTCTTTTCTTTTTTTAAAAAAAAATAAAATAAAAATATGAATCCGGGACAGTAAGTCCCGGATTGTTATAGTTTTACAAAACTCCACAATTTGCCACATTTTACAATTATTTTATTAATTTATAATATTTTTTAAAAAAATCCTGTCTGGAGTCCCATGAGAAGTAGAATATAGCTCATTTCCGTGTGCTACCGTTTGTCGGCCACCCCACCCAGGGACGTAGCCAGAAAATATTTTCATTTTGGGATGAATGAATCGATAAACAACATTAAATAATATAAATCAAATATTTAAAACTCTTTCACGTGAAATTTCCAACCAGTAGGAGACTGACAGCTCTCATCATCTTGTTTCCATTTTGGGAGGACGACTGTGAAAGAAAACCCTCAAGAAATTGGCTAAATATTGGGATAAAAATTAAAAATACAAGGCTAAAATATATTAAAAAAAAAAAAAAAACTCAATCCATATTCTTAATTAGACCCAAAAAAATAGACTGGGCTGGAGCCCACCCAAGCCTTTGGGGTGGCTCCGTCCCTGAGTCCCCACCCCGTAAAGGTATGAAAAACCGTGTTCGAAAATATGTTCTGTTTCTTATTGTTTTCAAAAAAATTCTAGTAATTACTTCAATAATTCTCTTTCCCTTCCAAAAATATTACCTTATAGCAAAATCCGTATAAAAATATGTCGATTACTATAACTCGGTATCTTTATCTAATAAATTATCACTCAAACCAATGTGCAAGATAATTGATGCATGAATATAATTTAAGTGAACAACGAGTACATAGGACATTGGTTACTGACGCTTTGTTTAGATCGGAATTTTCACTTCAATATTAATCCTTTATATTTTGATAGATCCATGCCATAAAATGGAGATCCGATGTCTAGCTCTGTTGGTATAGCGCAATGCTCTTAGCTCTATGGTTGTGGGTTTGAACGATACAATGGTTGCTTCATATTTTACAATTCTTATTTGGCTCTCAAAAGGTATCCGATTTGGTGAAATGAGTGAATGTTTGATCGATAGTTAAGAGTTTGATTCCTCCTACTAAAACGTTCTCAAACTGTGTTAGTTTGGGGTTTACCAAATGTATACCAAATAATAACGGTTGCGAGTTTTCACATCATTTTTAAAAAAAATAAGAGGAAATTAAATAAATAATCATGAAGCTTGTTGGCAGGATGAAAAAAATTTTAGACATGAATTATTGTTTTTATTTATATTTGTAAAATTGTGGAGAACATTAATACATAGTAATAATTACAAATTCATATGTATATGATTGAAAATGATAAACAAATATATCACGGTTTTATAATATATCTAGATTATTGATCCTGGTTGCGGCATGTGCATGCAAAATCTTTGACATTCCAAACACCGTGTGTGTGTGAACTAATTATTATTAAGGATTTTTGTTCAAATCTTGGCACGAAATCCTAAATGTGCTATAATATATATACACACACACACCCACATATAAATATATGTTAAAGCACATTTAGGATTTCGTGCCAAGATTTGAACAAAAATCCTTAATAATAATTAGTTCTGCCTGGGTACTTAATGAGCTTCATTAGGACCTAGACCAAGCTTTTAAAAGAAAACTAGTATTTAACCCGTACGATGTACGGGATGATACTATTAAAAATTAGTGAAAAATGAATATATATTTAAATTGGAAAAAATAATATAATTATAAAAAATAAAAATAAAAACTATTTTTCGCTAATTTTTAAAAAAATTCTTAAATACAACGCATGTCGATTAATTTTTGGGCTAATAATCACTATCATATATCAAAATTTTAGATTGTATTAGCCTAAGGCAATGACATGATGCTTATCGTGTTTATTGTATTGATGTTGGCCACCAACCTTAATACATATTTAATTCTTAAATTTTCGAGAAGCTATATATTATTATTGTTTAACATGTGATGAAAAAATATTTTTAATCACATCCAATAAAATTAATGAGAAATAATTTTTTAAAAATTCAGTAATTTCGTCTAAATCCACATTCACCAGCAATTTTGTGACATGGTATGTGTTTGACACATTTGAATGATACCAATAATTGCTTCATCAATATATTTATCCAAATGAGTTGTAATTTTATTTACAAAATCTCTTCATAATATACACAACAACCTATTATTCCGAAAGAAAAATGAAACATGTGATCATAAGTAAATTATGTATAAATCAGAAAATTTATTTTATTAACATTTACTATGTGTATTCCAAAACAATGTCAATAAATTTTATAAGATGTCTTATAATAAGATGATCACTTTCTTTAGAATTCGTTTAATCATTTCCATTACGGGAATTTTATATTATTATATATCGCGAACTTTAATTTGTAATATAGAAGAAATTTATCACATTAGTAATACGTAAATTAAAATTTTGTATAAATAGATGAATAATATTTTTTTACTTCTCGATCAAAAAAGTCAGATTTCAAACTTAATGTCTCGTTGTTCTCGTTGTTTCCATATGTAGGTAGTTCATAATAACGAACAAATATAAATTTAAACGAACATTACATTTTGGAAAGATTCAACTCATATATGATACTGAAAAAAGTAGTCATTTCATAATTCAATTTTGGATTAAATAAATTTAGTAAGATAAATATAATAAAAATGGTTTCTAATATAATATATAATATTGCATTATTTATCATTTAAAATTCAAATAAGACATTCAAAGGAATAAAAATTATACATTGGATGCTTTTTGACAGAATTATAGCATACCTTAACTCTTTCAAATTATGTAAATCTCGAATTGCATGCATTGGGTGTCAAACATTTCTGATTATTGAGGGTAATATACATGTTTATTGAGAGTAATTTAATGTTCATTTAAAACTCTTTTGAATCTATCTATTTTAATTTTTTTGTGCTATCTTATTTGAAATTTTAAAAAGACAATTCATGATATACAATATACCAATGTTTTCAAAATCGGACCGGACCGGCCGGTCGGACCGGTTCAACCGTGAACCGGCCTCCAGACCGGTCCGAAGATACGTAAAAACCCGGAAAACCGGTTTAACCGGAAAAAATCGGTTAAAACCCGGTTAAACCGGAAAAACCGGTTGAACCATTTTGAACCGGTTGAACCGGTTATTTAAAAATTTGTGTAATTTTCATCTTAAAAATTAAGTAAAAACTATAAAAACATAAATAATCAATATTTTACTATTTTATTTATTATATAAAATAAATAAAATATTAATTTTATTGATCCGGTTCGACCGTTCGGTTCAACCGGTGGAACCGGTTGAATCATTTTTTAAGGCTTGACCGGTTCAATTAACGGTCCGGTTATAAAAACACTGCAATATACATATGATTTTGGAAGAAAACTACAACACATTAAGTCTTTCAAATTAAGGTGATTTCGAAATAATATGTATTTGGAATAAAAAAAATTATGATTACTAAATGGTAAATAATGTTCATTAGAAAAACTTATTGTAGTGATAAATTTTAACACTCAACTAATTTTATTTTTAGAAAAATTAAATAAACTAATTAAATATTGTTTTTTTTTTCAGTAAGTAATTTTGGGCAGGAAATTACTTAAAATAAAAAAATTTATTTTTGAATGATTTACCTCATGAGTGATACTGAACATTGCAATCATTTGTATTTTAATTTTATTTATATAGTTTTTAATTAAACTGATTGATATAATCAATGCAAAATTTTTACTATAGTTTATGTTTTCAATAGACTTTGGTTTTAATTCGAGTAAAAAAATAAAAAAAAAACATATAATACATAACTTATATTTGAAGTAATATAAAAATTAATAACATAAAAATTAATTAAATTCAAAATTGAATTAAATGAATTGATATAATCAATGCAAACAATAATTGAAGTGATCATTTATTGCAGTACACATATTTAAATATTTATGATAAACCTTTCTTTTTTTAGAAATGACATTTTGGCGGGAAATTACTGTTTTTGACAAAAACTCTGTTTATATATATATATATATATATATATATATATATATATATATATATAGGAGGAATAGGAGGACGGATGGCCTGCAGGTCGAAATGAAGGGTTGAAATCGGACAATTGGTCACTGGGTTCCTAGAGTTAATGTTGTAGTAGGCGAAAATTGGGTTCACATCAAGATTGGGAAAGCAATTGACGAAAAGGATACCCAAGGAGAAGGAAGTTGAACACCTTGTAGGTAATACTGTTTTTTCGCACCCAAGACATAATGAAAGTTTATAATTTTTTGTTTTGACGTTAAAAACGTTATTTGACTTCGTATCATTTAAATCATTCATAAAGTGTTTAGATTTGATTTACCTTTGCGTTTAAAATCGATGGACATCAAATCAATTTGAGATTAGAAGAGTTGTTCTTTCTTGCAAATTCGTACGAACTTTCTTCAACCTTCTAATAGATCTACAATAAGAGACTTTTTTCTTCGTGTAGACTGCATTATAAATCAACATGAAATTTGCGTTGAGATGATCAATCATCGAAAATAGTGTAGCACAATATATCAAATGGTATAGTACATAAAAGTATTGGCAAATAAAATCAGAGAAAATATAGTGAAGTAAAACAGTAGAGAAATGATAAAAATAAACAAAATCGAGGCCTATATGAAATACAATTTCCTTAAAACATATTTGTCCCCTCCTGTATGTGCTTCAAGGATCGTCTTGGACGTCTGCTTCCCAGGATACAACGAAACAACCAGCAGTGACTTAGCATGAGGCACTGCTACGGAGAACTGAAAACGTACATTTACTTTATCACCGAGATTTAACGGAGGTCAAATGGAAAAATTACAATTTGAAATGCAAGAAATTGCTTGAAAGAGATAAAATTTTCATGCATTTGAAATGAGGAAATGAACACACTATTTATAAGCCCCAAAATACATACCAAGAGTTATGCAAGATTAATTAACTCAATTAATCTTCTCATTAACTCAAGAATATGAAGAACCAAAAGTCTTCAAGTAACTCAAGAATGTGGAGAGCCAAAAGACATTCCCACATTCATGAGATACAATTTTTTATTCAACCTTTAAATTCTATTAAAATTTGCACTAGTGTGGTGGACAAAATTTTATTAAAATTTCCACTAGTAGGATTTCGGTAGAGTAACAGCGACTCTATGGCGAGTGGGGAGCAGCTTCGCCGTGGTAGAAGGGAAGTGATCGGTCAAGACCCACTAGTGTGGTGGACAAAATTGCTCTTGTCTGGAGAGAGAGAATCAAAATATGTGTAGATTTTCTAGTTGTGTGTTGTATTAATTTTGTATCATCAAATATTTAATAACATGTATTTAATAAATCAGCTTTTCAATCCAACCAGGATTCTCCTTGAATCACTATTCTATATTCCATTATTTAAAACTCTCATGTAGTATTTTTCATTTTTGAAAATATCTGGTATAATTAAATAATTATAAATTATTTATAATACATGATATATTAATAGTAAATAATTATTATTTAACTATTTAATAAATTAATTAATTATAGACGTCTTTTAGAATATTCCATGAAAATCTTATAGTAGTCACAACTACGCAATTACTATTTAATTAATATATTCTAAATTCACTAATTAAATAACCGTGAACTCATTATAACCCGGATCGATGATCAGCCAACGTCGATGTATCAAGGGCACAAATCTTGTCATAATGAAAGTACAAATTTTGAATGTACATATTTTTCACTATTCCATTTTTTTTTTTTTTTTTTTTGCATTTGCCAGTTTTGTGAACTCTTTCACAAAATTTGGAATTTGTACTCCCCTCACTTAATTAGCAGTTAAGCTAACTTCAACAACTTTCAATACCAGAATCTTATTATGAACTCTTTTATAAGCAATAAATTGATCTCCATCAAAATGCAGTCCCCAAATTCAACCCCTTGAATTTGATTATCTCACTGGGAACACAAATCCAATATTGTGTGATTTTCAATGATTCAGATATATAACTAGTCTTGGATTCACAATTTCATGTGATTCGAAATAACATTTGTTATTATTCGGGCCCACCCTAGTTAGCCGCATTCTTTTCATCAACCCCTTGATCAAGAATTTTAGAACCTAAGTGTGATTGCACCGATCGGGTCATAGTATGAGTGTCTAGTAGCATCGCCTCATGATCCCCTAGGTATCACTTATATTGTCGGCAAGAACCGGTAAATTATGGTTAAGATAATATCCCAAATGAATATGCAACCACTGATACATCAAGAGTTGAAAATGAATTCGATAACGATGTGATGTATCTTTGAGCAATAATAGTGAGATGATCTGTGTAACAAAGTGTGGGGACCCGGATGCTAATCAAGTTCTTAATCATCATTGGGACTAATTAATCAATTATAGTAATCAAAGTCTAATTTTTTTTTTAAAATGCGGAAGGTAATGGAATCAAACTCCTATACATATCAGTATAAAAGTATAAATCTCAAACATCATACAATAATTTACATCTCAGGTTCAACACCTAACTATCAAGTGTTTAAACCCTATCTCTAGTCCAAGTCCGGAATCACCACTCTAATCTCGATCTGTCTTCACCTCTGTGACCCTGTACCTGTCCCACATGTTGTCATGCACACATACAAACAAGACAACAGCCGGATAACTCCGGTGAGATATAAATATCCCAGTATAAACAATGTATTAAATGCAATCATATAAAACATATATAAAAGCATAAACAAACATCAAAACATGTATCTAGTCTGACTACATGAATCAATGACTCGTGATCTAATCTTATCTTATCTCAAATCTAGGGATCCCAATCTAATTTAGACTTTGGTATGTTGTATCGAGTGTCTGATATAGACGTCGATCTACATCTAAGGCTCTTCGATACACCGTAAGTCTAGAGTCTTATCGGTTCTGAGAAAGACTCGGCGGTTCTGCCCTAGCTAGGCTTATCTGTCCTAGACTCGGACTCTGACTCTGTTCTAAGTCAATAGATTAACATATCAATCTGATAATCTGTAAATATCAATGCAATAAAATAAAGTATGTGATTTAGGAAAACTCAAGTCAAACCTAACTCGAGTTGTGCAATCCCGAATCAACATTTATTTATATCTTTCTTCCTGTCGATCTGATACAATTAAAGTCTTGATTCGAAGTCTGTCACTGTTCAATCTGGTAATGACAATATCAATATACTGTATCAATATTCTAAATAAATCATAACATCTCTGTTTTATCGAATTCTGACAGTACAACAGTACAATCTTGCGATACTGCTAATACTATATCAGTCTGTACCAATTCCAATAATTTACAATCAACCTCTCTACAAATCTGATATCAATTCTAGTCAATTTCATTCTGAAATTCATAACAATTCCATCTTCAGTCCGTTTCTTAATCTGACTTCGATTCTACGCTGTCTAACATGTCAAGAACATCATATAGGAATTCCATTCAATTCTGACAATATCATAATTTCCAAACATGTCAAAACGTAATAAAACTTACGTCCCGTAGTAACCTGCGTTGATAGGAACATAGTACCGAAGTCGGATTTAAAATCTAACGGACGGATTGATCGTAAAATCAAATTCTAAACTCAAAACTAATTTCCTTCCTCGGCCTCGTTTTCTTTCTTCTGAATTCTGAGGGAATACGTTTCTTATATGTATATATATTGCATGCAACTTGCTACGTGTCAATCTCAAAATTCGTCCAAAGCCTCTCGCGCATATGCGCGCAACTTCCTCGCGCATATGCGCGAGGCTTAATTCTCGGCGCGTGTCTATACGGTGGCTCGCGCAGATGCGCGCATCTCTTCCGCGCATATGCGCGAGGAATTCTTCACAACTCTCGGGTTGTCTCGCGCATGTGCGCGAGTCTAAGACGCGCATGTGCGCCAAACCTTCTGGGCTTCTCGCGCATGTGCGCGCATCCGGTCGCGCATGTGCGCCGATGCTACTGTCCTCGCACATAAATTTTCGCACGCGATCTCATTTCGTGTCTCGGTTAGCCCTTTCATAATCGTCTCGATTAAAATCAATAATCGTAATTAACACGATATAAAATCTTGGGCATTACACAAAGAAAACACATTTTCGTAATGCATATGTCTTACTTTTACCAAAGATTCCTTGGATTATTAACTCATCATATCATATTAGATATTCACACTCGTGGACGAGCTGTGAATCCCCGATTACAATATATTGGCTCTTACGTATTTTAAAAATATACCAAACCTTGCCATCTGAAGACCCTCAATGGAAAATATATCAAAATATATGATAGAATGCAGAGCCTCCATGTTGTTCTAGGTCTAAGTACTAATGATGTACAAGCATAACCGTTGATTATTCCACTCTATAAATGATAATCAGTTGGAAAATCCGATCGACCGTTGTTCAGTACCTCATCAAATAAGCACACATCCGTATAAATAGACATACATGGGTTTACCAATAAAACGTGACATTACATCACAGATACTAGTATTAAGCTTGAGAAGCATTATATACTTGTCTTAGACAACTAAATTGATCAAGAACGAATTTAGAATATATAGTACACTTCGTAATTAAATTCATGAGTCACTCGACTCATGGACCTAATGTTGCTTATAGTATATTTAATGACTTTATCTATGTAACTTGTATAGAAATACATAAATTAAATTTCATAATTAGATAAAATCGTAAAATAGAATTAAAATAATTATTGTTTTTACATAAGAGTCAATAATGCTCAAGTCACATGTTAGCTTGCTGGACACCTTCTCTAACACACCTTTGTACGAGGAAACAAATAAATGAATTCAGACACGTGATGACTAAATTATAATAATCTCGAAACTGATTGTACAACAACAGAAATCTTGAACTCGCATTTCGAGCTCAGAGAAATAGCTACCTCACAAATTAACTCAGAAAATTATTGGGCATGAATACGATTGAGACTCGAAGGGAGGGAACTAGGCCCCAAATGGGCTATTGTCTCTGGGATATAGGTTTTATCCGAATAATTGGGAAAATATTGGACAGTGTTATAAGGGTCAACTAGTTTGCAATCATTAGTATGTCAGTCGGCACACAAATGAGCTAAAACTAATCTAACAATTCTAGTGATATGACATATATCTTAGGTCGTAGTATGAAATATAGTCTTTAATACAACATTTAATGGATAATTTAATGGATACATGTTACGATGTTGTTCTTAGCAGATTTGGGTTTTGCGACCGAAGGTCGTCATTATTTTTCTCCTATAAATACTAGGTTATTGTATTTATTTAATTAATTCAATATATAGCGCATTTTGCGTGTAAGTGCAAAGCGGCAATTGATTTTCCCATTCGTGAGGGAGATGAAGGTGGATCGAGCACTGCTGCATCGTGACCACTGTAGCCACAACCCCGAAGACGGTCTCAAAATGAGTCTCTCGCATTCATGGCACATCTGGACCACGTCAATGCTAACTTCAATGATCATTTTGCCCTATGTGGAGTCTCTGATGCACACCATGCTCATCCAAGGAGGCGATGACCAGAGACCATACCACTGTCGCCGTAGTTAATTCACCTGTTCTAGTTCCAATATGATTATCAGCAAGCACAGTGATGAATCTGGGGTACCAACTCCAGAACATGAGGAGGATGAACCTTGATAAGGAGAGTTTACTGTTTTTTTTTCTGTTTCATCATGTTTTTGTCATCCGTGTTTCATTGTGTCATATGCTCTACATTAGTTTCTATGATTTGCAACCGTGTTTAGTTTGTATTTGTTTAAGTCGTATGTTGCAATGGGGACATTGCACACTCTTAGTATGAGGGGAGTCGGGGGTCAGTCAGTTGTGTTTATTGCATGTTATCTATTATTGTTGAATCAATTATGTTGTTGGCCGATGATGATTTGGATTGATGACTTACAGGCTTATTGGTCTTGTTACTCGTTATTGATACCCCATTTGTTTAAAGCTTGAATTTTGATTTGAATATTGAATTTTCTTATGCACATACAATGAATGGGTTTCGATTGTTGTATGAATGATAGTTGAGTTTAAAAATTTGTGGGAAATATCTATGGAAATGAGTGACTAACCAGTAGCATGCAGTCGAGTAGAAAGCTTATGTGAACTTGAAGTTGGAATAACTTTTTTCTTAAATGTGCATAGAGCCTGAAAATCATTCTCTGGTCAGCCTGAAAATTATTCCCTGGACCAAATGAACTTACATGCCCTATATTCAGAGTCTAGAGAGTACACATGAGAAAATTATGTACTAAAAAGAAAAAAGAAAAGAAAAACAAAAAGAGACGTAAGGTGAGGGGAGTCAAAAAGGGGAATGAAATTTCATCCCTAGGCTGAAAATGTGGAGAGTACGAAGTTGAGGAGTGTCAGATTAAAATTCTGAAAAGCACATAATGAAAATGATCGGTGCACTCCCAATATTTTTGGATCGCTAGAACGTATTTGACAATTCCCCTCTGAACATTATTGTGAAAATATGAAATCCTATTGCATCATGTTTACCGGTTGGTCACGAATGGAAATGAAACTCAGGAGAGTGGGGTTATTTTCTTAGCTACACAAATCATGTCTTATTACTCAATGATACATCACATTGTTGTCGAATTCATTTGCAACTCTCGATATACTAATGATTGCATATTTGATCGAGATATGTGAGTTGAAGAGATCGTATCGTATGCTAACCATAACTTACTAGTTCTTGCAGGCACTATCAGTGATACCTATAAGATAATGGGGAAATGCTTCTAGACGCTTTGACCATGATTCGACAAGTGCAATCAGACTTAAGTTCCAATGTTCTTGATTAAATGGTTGATGAAAAATGAGGCTAATTAGGGTAAGCCCGAATAAGAACAAATGTTCTGAATCACATGAATTTGTGAATCAATATATCTCTGAATCACTGAGGGTCACACAAATATCGGATTCTATGTTATCATTGAGATAGTCAAATTCACATGGTTGAATTTGACCATTGTATTTTGATAGAAATCAAACGTATTGATTATTAAAGAGTTTATAAGTAGATTTTATTATTGGAAGTTAGATTAACTGCTAATTAAGTGAATAGAGTGCAACTGTCAAATTCAGTGAAGTAATTCACAAAACTTACAACTGCCACAAATAGAATAATGAAAAATTTGACTTTCGAAATTTTCACTTATTTATATAAATAAGATTTGTACCCTCGATATATTGTTTGTTGTCTAATCGTCGAACGAGGTTATAATGAGTTAAAAATTATTTAATTAGTGAATTTAAAATTTCTGAATCAAATAATAATTGAATAGTAGTGACTACTATATACGATTCTCATATAATATTTTAGAAGATGTATATAATTAATTGTTAAGTAACTAAATAATTATATCATGTATTATCAACAGTTGATAATTATTTTATTATATCTGGTTTCAAGAATAATAAAATATAACATGAGAGTTTTAATTAATAGAAAAATAGAATACTAATTCAACGAGAATTCTGGTTAGATGCACTTGCTTAATCTGGTAAGAGATTTTTTACACTAGTAACTCATGAGATCATATAGAATATCCATAATAATGGGTGAGCTGTGAATCCCGATTATAATATATTGACTTCTATGTATTTCAAAATTACACCCAATATTGTCACCCGATGATCCTCAACGAAATTAGTAAACAGATCAAAGTGTGTGTTATTACACAAATCCTCCATTATATCATAGGTCCTAGGACTAATAGTAGTACAACCATAACCAGATATTATTTCAGTTCGATAAATGATAACCACTTGGAAACTAAACTCTAAGAGAGAGTTGTTCATTATCTCATCAAATGTTCACTCATCTATATGAATGGACATTTTCATGTCCTTACTAAAAAACATGTTGTTTATATCACATATAATAGTCTCAAGTTTGAGCGATCTTCATCTTTGTTTTAGGCGACTGAATTGATTAGGAACGAATTTAAATATACGTAATATTTCCTAGTAAATTTCATGATCCACTAAACTCGTGGAACTCATGGTATTTATAGGATATTCAAACTTTATTTATACAAATTGCATTAGTATACATATAAATTAAATATCATAATTAGATAAACCCATAAAATATCATTAAAATAAATATTATTTTTATATAAAAATTAATAAAGCTCGAGGCATAAATTGACTTACTATATACCTATTCTAACCCACCTCCTACGAGGAAATGAAGTGATGAATTCAGACACTTGATGACTATATTATAAGAATCTCAAAACTGATTTAAGTTATAAAACAAGAAAAGAAATTTTAAAAATAATCTAAATCAACTGTCTATTTAAAAAAAAAGTGACCTTCTTAAATATATTTCAAATTTATAGATTTAGATTGCCCTATCTCACTCAAGAAAAAAATAATTTAAAACCTAAATTCAATAAATATACTCTCTCTACGAAACTTCGAGGAAGCTCACCAATGGCAGTGGCTACTCCATTTAACCCCCGGCTTCCTGAGTCTCACCACATTCACAGTTCACACCCCCGATTCTTATTCTTCTTCTTCTTCTTCTTGTCCTCTCTGTTGGGCTGGTGACTTCAGAATTCCGCCATGAAACTCAGTAACATCAACCCCGCAAAACTTTTCAAGAAACACAAGAAGTTACGCTCTGTCTCCAGATCCGAGACCGACCCGTCATCCTTCAGCTCCCATACATCTTCGTGCTCGGACGACGGGTACAAGAAACCCAACACCCCGAAAAGCGTCCTGCCTTCATCCTCAGAGGACTGGTCAGACGAAGTTTGCTTCGAGCTTAAACAAGCTTTCGAGATGATCGACAGGGACGGGGACGGGAAAATCAAGAAGGAGGAGCTCGAGGACTTGCTCAGCCGTCTTGGGGCGGAGCCTCCCATACGGGAGGAACTGAAGTTAATGTTAAGCGAGGTGGATACGGACGGGGATGGATGCATCAGTTTGGAGGAGTTCTACGCCATAGGGTCGGCATTCGCGCCGCCGTCCTGTGACCTGGAGATGAGGAGGACGTTTGATTTCTTCGACACCGATCACGACGGGAAGATCACGGCGGAGGAGCTCTTCCAAGTGTTCAAAACCATCGGAGACGCCGGGTGCACGCTAGAGGAGTGCTGTCGGATGATAAGAAACGTGGACATGAAAGGGGACGGGTTCGTCTGCTTCGAGGACTTTCGCCGTATGATGGTCCAGCAATGATGATCCATATTTGTTCCTGCATGTTTATTCAAATGTAAAAAAAGAAAAAGAAAAAAAGCGTCGTCGTCTGCTCCAACGAGTTTGGACGGGTTTTACTTTTTTCCCCATCAATGGTTTTGGGGGATGAAAAGGTCAATTTATGATCGAAAATGTTTATGTTGAACCGAGTATTAAAATTTTCAATTCTAATAGTACTTCGAATGAATTGGAACAAATTGCAGCAACTCTGAGAAGAAGGAATCTGACAAAATGAAATCGATATTGCAGGATACCCATTTTCCATACAATTCAATAAAGATTTTATGTGATATATGCCAAAACAATCCTGCTCTTCTACAAATTTGTTCCGATTCTGCCTCCAAATCGTTTTACCGACACTTTTCGAATTAGAGTTGGGTAAATCTCCCACCACTTATCCCACGTTTTCTTCAACCATGTTTATCCCTCGTTCAGTTTTATTTAAAACAAAAATTTGTGTTACACGATTTGACGCGTCGTATTTTGTGAGACGGATTTTTTTTTATTTGAGTCATAAAAATTTATTATTTTTTATTATGAATATCGATAGATTGATCCGTCTTTTATTTAGATAATTAATAAAAAATATTATTTTTTATTGTAAATATCGATAATGTTGATCCGTTTCAAAAGTGAGACTTATTCTTTATTTAATTGAGTTGTCTCATTTGTTTTCCTTTCCTTTTTTAGATTTTCATAGAATAAAATCAATTATATTTTATATTTCTCGATTAGGGAATTTTTAGTCGCCTTAGGACATTGTTTATAAATAAAAGTATTCCTATGTATTACTGTTAATTATATTGGATCCAAATGTCACACACTATAGTCATTTAAATAGTAAGCTCAAACATAAGAAATTCCTCCGCAAATTCTTGGAAAATCATAAAAATTAATGTTAAAATGGGAGTTGGACTGACATTATAATATGTTTTAATTAGTATTAGCATGCCTTGGCCCAAGGGCACGTTTGGGTGTAAAGTTGTGTAAATTTCCTTGTTGGAATAATCCAGATGGATAGCATAATGTGCGCCACTACGATTCCACCAGGACATTTCCATTTTATATTTTCAAATATTATTATTTATTTATAAACTATCTATTTACACTCACAAAACGACAATCAACATATAATATTTGAACACGTCTCATTTTTTATTTTATTTATTTTTGGTTTAAATTTCTTCATGGCATGCAATATCATTTCATTGCATCTTTCAAACCTTAATGAATACACTTATCTCCAAAAATTAATGATGCAACAAATTAAATATATGTAGTCAGTATATCTCAATTATCATCTGTACACATTGACGAGATGTTAATTAATAGTCCCACCTATTATGTTAACCTAATGATATATATAGATAAGACTTGGCATTCTAAGTAAAATTCATCTCTATACTATAGGTGGAAACGATTCATTAATGAATGTATCTGCACCAATCCATTCTCTAAGAGTGTGACAAGGTTGCTGTGCTTTAGAATTTTTAGGCAAAAAAAAAAAAAGAAGCCAGAGTTGAGAGTTGTAGTAGGTAATGGGTGATGGAACATATAAATAATGGAATTGAAATTTCATGGAAGTTTCAGTCCTTTGACAATTATTAAAAAATGATGATGGCGTGTGACTGACAAGCTTTGGATGTGTGTGTATGAATTGATTATTACTCTTTTTTGAAAAGAACCGGAACGGTGCAACGTGTGTCTGATGAATTTGGTGTCGCCCATAACTACAATCCAGTAGGCATGATGTGTTCCTTGTATTGTAACTGGCAGGTTCCTTTCCAATCTATCAATCATTAATATATTCACTTTTAATTGATTTTTCTTCCAATTAAAATATATATGAATTGTTACCAATTTATTTTATTTTGATGGAA
The DNA here is from genome assembly GCF_022965805.1 of Primulina eburnea. Classification (NCBI taxonomy): domain Eukaryota; kingdom Viridiplantae; phylum Streptophyta; class Magnoliopsida; order Lamiales; family Gesneriaceae; genus Primulina; species Primulina eburnea. Next base: position 309,813 of record NC_133111.1, read on the forward strand.
GCCCACTTATTTTATTTGATCATAAAAGAAAAATATTTACCTAACAATCCAGTTTTTTTTAGTCTAGTTTTGTTTCCTTCTTTCAGGTAAAGTCGATGGATGCTAAAATTACTCAATTCTTCGAATCCGTCACCAATTTCTTCACCGGCGGTGACAACATCCCATGGTCCTCTCCCGACGTTATTGACGTAAACAATCTTGATGATAGTGATCGTAAAACATTTCATTTTCTTTGCCTCCTTAATTCCCATACGGGCGTAGAATCATGGAATTTTTTTTTTTAATGTTCTATGGGTAGAAGACACATATTTGATTGGATAAATTTATATGCATTTTTTGTGTTTACTAAACGTGGTGATATTTTTGTTTGCTTTGTCTCCTTATTTCTCTTACGTGTATCCAGTTTGACGATTGTGTTTCTTAATGACATTGATGGTAATTTTTAATGTATTGTTTTTCTTGAGTAAGATCTTAGCTACATCTCTTGTGTTATTCTAGTGACAAATTTAAGGCTCGCAGCTTTTTGGTGGATCCCATTTAAAAACTATGTAACATGAGTCTCTACCACATCGATCTTCATCTTAGTTTTGAAGAAATTAGAACATGTGTTGGGTAATCAATCATCCGGTACCTTGCTGCAATCTCTAACATCTCCTTCTGTTCTACCAGTCTTATTCGGTGAACGTTAACATGATTACTTTTTCTTACTCCGTGTTCTAATTTTCTTTAAAACAGGGCTGTGAGAGAGAAGTTGTAGAGGCCACAAAAGAAGAGTCCGATGAACGAAAGAGTGAAAGCATCATGCGTTTATCATGGGCTCTAGTTCATGCCAGACAGCCGGAAGATGTGCAACGAGGGATAGCCATGCTTGAAGGTGAGAAATAAATCAGATACATGTAATTGTTCTGCGACTGTTGGCATTCATGAAGCCGGTGCTTCTTGTCATATTGGAACCTTTTTCCGTCAACTGGCACTAGTATAAAAGTAGTTGCAAATTTCGACTGTAGATTGTTCCTCGTTAATGTGTTTCATTGTTTGTTTGTTACCTATAATTCAGCTGATCAGTGTTTTCCTTTAAATGGCAAAGGTAAGGCTCGATCTTTCTTTGTGCTCTGCTCTGTATTCCGTATTTACATAATTGAGTGGAACAAACTATGGCAGCATCACTCGCCAACACCAATAGTCCACTTCAAAAGAGAGAGAAGCTATATCTACTAGCTGTTGGATATTACAGAAGTGGTGACTATTCAAGGAGCAGGCAGCTTCTAGATCGATGCTTGGAGGTTTGTTATCAGTTTCAATTCCATATGATACTGTAACTTATTCTTGTCCGAGTCAACCTCAAAAGTCTACCCTATCTCCATAGCACTACATGAACTCGACCCTCAAGTTCGAGCTTGTAAGTGCATAACAAAAAGAATAAAAATTGGATATCCGTTCATGATTCGCAGATCGCACCTGATTGGAGGCAAGCACTCTCTCTAAAGAAGACCGTTGAAGATCGAATTACCAAAGGTACGTAGTGTCTCTACTACGATCGATCTTTGGATACGCTTTCTGAATTCAAGTTAGAATATGAGCTCATTCTCTCGAACATGAGTGGCAGATGGTGTTATTGGAATAGGCATCACCGCAACTGCAGTTGGACTTTTAGCAGGAGGGTTAGCCGCTGCACTTGCTCGAAAGAACTGACCTTCTCGACTGGGTGCCCCTTTTTTACTCTATGATCGAGGTGATTCGAGAATAAAGGTTTTTTCTTTGCAGCGTTGAAACATATATTTTCCAGTGCCGAGAACATTTTCCGTATCCTTGCTTTGGTTGGTTGTAGTAGGGTTGTTAAAGATTCAATCAAAATACTGACGTTTACTCGTTAATTTTCCGTATATTACTACCAAAATCATGTGCTTTTTGCAGAGTTTCTCATAAAATTCTCATCACGAACTATCTCAATATGGATTCAAGTTTCCTCTTAATTGCTTTTTACATGCAAATGTGAAATGGTACAAACAATTGAAATGAATAGAAGAATGCAATAGCGTAATTACTTCAGAGCATACGCGCATTATACTAAAGATCGTTCCAGCAGGGGTTCTTTTTAGCCACGATGTTTCGTCTGAAAATTGAATGAGAACCTGCACATCAATACCAAAGCTTTTGGTTTTTTATGAAATGTTTTTCTGTTTTTCAGTCGACTAAATATGTACATATGAGAGGATGTCATCTGTAGGAATAAATCCGAAGGAGCAAAACAACAAATCAAGAACTCGGACTTGATTGCATATAAAACAGAGAGTACAACATAAGCTAAAAATAATAGTAAGAAAATGCAAAGTGGGTATCACTACTACGAAGCAAGAGCTGAATGCAAGACATCTTCAAGATAATTCTCCCCACCGCCTCTTCTTGTCCTCAATAGCCAATGCAGCCAACGCCTTATCCTGCATAGAATTCCGAACCTTGATATCAGTCTTCCGAAGGAACAGCTGGAAAATGCAAATAATGAGTGAGAAGAGGTAAATATGGTCGAAGGCAAATCTTGGTAGCTTCTCAGAGTGTCGAGCATCGGTTTTGTTTTCTTCTCTAGGTGTTTCCGGTGCTCGGCCATTTCAACTAATACTCCTTTACTTATCTCAGGGATGTAGCTCACACGATTGAGCATCGCGGATATGATTTCTTGTTCTTTATGTGAAATTTAATTTATGCACAAAAAGATCAACACAAGATCATCCATGTTTACCAAAAATATAGATCACAAAAGTTTATACATGATGGAAGACAAAGATGAAGCATAGCTATGAATCCTATGATCCTCAACATTATAGTTAGAATACTGCTGCAAATATACTTTCAAAATTTAGCATAAAACATGAAGAGAGAAGAACACACCTACTTAGTTCGGTGTCTCTAATATTCAACAGATTTGCCAAATTGGCAAGAACTTGAGAGGATGAGATTTGATGGATAACTCTCTTGCACCAGCCCCACGTGCTCCAATATCTCTCTTATCCTCACAGTTGTGGTCATAGGAAATAGTGCAAGCCTCATAAAAAAATTTAACACGTATGACCATAACTATAAAACAGTATATCCCAGTTCATTGAAAATCCACAGATCTCTACTCTGGAAAGTTAACAACACAAAGAAAATCAACCTTCTTCCAATTGTTTTGGCACTGAAAAAAGACCTACATTTACAAATTGCCACACAAGTAAAACTCATACACAAATATGACTACTGGATGTAGGACCTTGGGAGTGATACTCAGCTTCTTTTTGTCATAAGTCAATGGCAACAATGGTAGCGGCTTGAGGTCTGAAAATCCGGCACATATTTCCCAGCTGCATCAAACTGAGAAACAAGTTATGCTTTCACTTAAGCAATTCGGCTAGCATCAAAACCAGTGCCCCTCACTCTTTCACTCATTGTTTTATTCTTTCCTTGCTCTCAATAAGGCAGAGAGCCTAAACAACATAACATTCGAAATGTAAATAAATGCAGAAATCAATGAATCTAAATTCCAAATGGCACGAATCTTCAGAATGGGTTTTTCAATTTAATAAACACAACCAGATCCGACGAAAACACAACCAGAAGAACAGTGATGTATGAAAATTTTGAACTTAATCTACATTATTATCAATGGATCTTTTGGTTTCAGAAATAATTTGCTGCAATTGTTAGTTGAAATTTTAAAAATGTTTTTTTAAAATAAAAGTTATGATATGTTTGTGCTTAGATAAATATTTAAAAATATGTTTTTTAATTTATAAAATTTAATGAAAAAATGATTTTTTAAATAAAAACTCTCTTTTAATCCAAACACATAAAAATTATAAAAAAGATATTTTTTTTAAAAGCAAATTTTTTAGTCTAGCTTTTTAGCCAAATAGGGCTTACAAGAATCAAGAAGCGCGACAGGGATATTGGAAAGTACTTTATCTGCCCAAATATAGTGGGCCGTTAGGTAAAGCTATTGAGGCTAACAGAAATTGGGCCCATTTAATATTTATTTCCCGCTGTCGTAATTTCAATTCAAACTCCGAAAACTCTCTCTCTCTAACATGGTTCCATCTTTCGTGTTCCCCAAATCCCTCTCCTCTCTGGAAGAGGATGACGCTTCCGATTACGCCCCCCGACTCACTGTTCAAAATTCCTTTTCTATATCTTCCCTCCGTCCCTCGGAGCTTGAAGAATTTGTAAAAGGTATCTTCTGTCACACGCGCAGATTTTTGCAATTATCCATAATTTTTGAGCGTCTTTCACACTTTTTCAATACAGGGACTTGCTTTGATTTGTCGGACAAGGAACTCTTTTGTGTGGAAGAGCAGGATATTTTCGACAGATTGTACGCTTTGGTGAAGGGATTTACTGCCCTGAAGCCGGGTTGCAAGTTCAACTTAGTGGAGTCGTTGAGGTCCAATTTAAGTGTTTTGTTGCCAAATGTTGACTCTCTCTCTCGCGCACGCCGGTCCCTCTCACTGTATGATGGTGAGGGCGATGACTGTGCTGCTGATCAACTTGTGGTTGATAGGGTCGCATCTCATCGAAATGCGTTTAAGATTTACACATTTTTCCTTGTCCACATCCTGCTCATCGAGGAATCCTACTTCTACTTCTGTTACCAATGCTGCTAAAGTAACATGTTTTTTCCCATCACCTCTCAATATTTAATCATATTTATATGAACACACATTGAATATCTTGGTTTGTTTAGGTGGCAGCTAGCAGTAGGAAGAGACAACCTGTGAACTCATGGAATTGGGAGATCCAAAGGGGAAGAATAATGAACTTGATTGCTAACTCACTGGATATCAACCTCTCGTTGCTCTTTGGCTCACCTGACCCAGAGGAAAATTTCTTATCCTTCATTGTGAAGTAAGTTTTGTGCGATTTCTTTTTGGTTTTCAGATTTATTAATTATTAATGCTTTGACATCTGATATGACAAAATTGTTATTCGTAGAAATGCATTCGCGATGTTTGAGAATCCTGTTCTGTTAAAAGATTCGGACACTAAAGATGCTTTATGTCGTATAATTGGAACATGTGCTACAAAATACCACTATGTAGCTCAGTCATGTGCTTCTATATTGCACCTAATTCATAAATACTGATTTTTCCGTTCCGCACTTGGCTGATGCTGTTGCTTGGGCTGAAAAGAAATATGCTGATGGAAGCATGGCTACATCTCTCATAAGTGATATTGGAAAGACAAATCCGAAAGACTATGTCAAAGACACTGTTGGGGCTGAAAATATTGGGCGGTTTTTGGTAGAACTTGCTGATCGATTGCCAAAGCTGATTTCAACTAACATTGGTTTGTTGGTCCCACACTTTGGAGGAGAATCTTACAAGATAAGGAATGCTCTTGCTGGAGTGTTGGGTAAACTTGTATCTAAGGCCTTTAACGATATAGAAGGTGAGGTGAGTTCAAAATCTATACGTCTTCGAACAAAGCAGGCCATGTTAGATATCTTATTGGAACGCTGCCGTGATGTCTCTGCTTACACTAGAAGTCGGGTTCTTCAGGTATGGTCCTGAATTATGTGAGGATCATTCGATTTCAATTGGTTTGTGGAATGAGGTCTCAGCAGTTGCTGCAGGTAGGTTGGAAGATAAGAGTGCCATAGTGAGGAAGTCTGCTCTTAATTTACTTATAATGATGCTGCAGCACAACCCTTTTGGACCTCAACTTCGAATTTCTTCTTTTGAAGGCAACCTTAGAACAGTATAAGAAGAAGCTAAATGAGCTAGTACCTCAATCTCCGCCCAAAACATCTGATGATGTTCCTTCAGATAATGACGTTTCTTGTGGCGACAGTGGAGTTGAAGATGGAGACATTGAGGTGGATTCAAAGGAGCACTATAGCATGACAAATAGCTCTGTACCTTGTGAAATTGACTGCTCAGTTCAAACAACTTTTGTACCAGATGTTGGGAATGTGGAGCAAACAAGGACGTTGATTGCTTCATTGGAGGCAGGCTTGAAATTTTCAATGTGTATATCTGCCACCATGCCTACCCTCATTCAGTTAATGGCTTCATCTTCATCAAGTGATGTGGAGAATACTATTCTACTGCTCATGAGATGTAGGCAATTTCAAATTGATGGTTCGGAATCCTGCCTCCGCAAAATGTTGCCTTTGGTAATGCCTCACATCATCGTACTGTTATTTTAGGGCATATAGAGTTTTTCTTGCCAATTGTTATTCTTCCCCTTGAGCTCATGTTATTACCAACTTTTGACTATTGTCAAAACATTTTATTTTGATTTTCTAACCTCTTTATTATGTATGTGGCGAACAGGTATTTTCTCAAGACAAATCGATATATGAGGCCGTAGAGAATGCATTCACTACAATATATTTGAGAAAGAATCCTATGGAAACTGCCAAGAATCTTTTGAATCTTGCTATTGACTCAAATATTGGAGATCTTGCGGCCTTGGAATTCATCCTGGGAGCCCTGGTATCCAAAGGTGATATAACTGCGTGCATGGTGAGCTCCTTCTGGTGAACTTAGCAATATATTTGACACGAGTTTTCTCATCGTAAGACTAAATCATGTGTGTTACTTGGTGGAGAAGGATTTTGGAATATTGATTTATACCTTTTTAACATATCTACACACATGATGAGGCTTAAACCAAGAAACTAGTTCTTAGAAATCCAAGTGCTATACGACTGTTCTCATTGGTTGACCAGAATATTGATTTATACCCGATCTTGTTCATTTTACAAGGGGCAGCACTTTGGAAGAATGCTGATGGTCACATGGAATTGACATTTGCAGATCTTTTGTCTTTCTTCCCTTGATTAATTGCACCATGTCTGATTTACTGTCTGGGAAATATTTGGCTTTTCATTTGGTGTTAATCTTCAGTGTTAAGAAACAATATCAAATATTATAAAGTGGAAGATTGTTTGGTTTGACGCCTGGATGCTATAATCATTGTATATGCTGGTAATGGATATCATTTCACTTGATTCATTCACAATAAAGTTTGAGGACCAAAAATTTGAATATGTTAGGAACCTTCGTATTAAAGCAAGTAATATTAGTTGGGTGATTTTCAAGAAGTTTACATGAATATCATCCTCATACTCTCGAAACCTGAAAGCATTCATTTTATTTAAATGACCCCAAAACGATGGAAATTCAGCTGCTTTGTCAGAGATTTTTAAATTATAGAAAAACTGTTCTGAGAAGATGACTTTTATCTGCTGATTCTGTAGCCTTTCACGTAAGTTATGTTCAGTCAAAATTTCCATATTTCCATGTCCTGAAGTTGAAGGATTTTTGTTAATCCGATTGATTTCTATTCCAGTTATCAGCACTATGGGATTTCTTTTGTTTCAATTTCGGTGGAACAACAGCTGAGCAAAGTCGCGGTGCTTTATGTGTCCTGTGCATGGCAGCAAAATCTTCTGCTGCTGTTCTTAGCTCTCACAGTACAGGACATTGTTGATATCGGATTTGGTCGTTGGGCAAAGGTGGAACCTTGCTTGCTAGGACCGCATGCCTAGCATTACAAAGGTTGTCTGATGAAGATAAGAAAAAGTTGCTGTCTTCTAATGGCAGTCGTGTATTTGGTATTTTAGAAGGTTTGATCACCGGGTTTTCACTTCCAGAAAATATATGGTATGCAGCTGCTGATAAAGCTATAGCTACTATATACACCATTCATCCAACTCCTGAGACAATGGCTGCTGATTTAGTGAAAAAATCTGTCAAGTCTGTATTTGATTTTTGCGAAGGTGAGTTGGACGATAGTAGTTCCAATGTCCTTACAGCAGTTCCTGTTTCACAACTCAGTAGATCTCTATTCATTGTTAGTCATGTTGCCATGCACCAACTGGTCCGTATTGAATCTTGTGTGAGGAAGATTCAGAAAGAAAAATCCAATAAAGAGAAGATAAATGCTGAAAATAGAGCTAATGCAAACACAACAGATGATGCTCCACAGGTGATGACTTTGATATTAGTGTTTTCTGATTTTGGATCTGTTGTTTAGATCGTAAGCATTTATAGCTATTCGTTTGAAATTATCTCTTGCAGGACTTGGGCATCAACGCTGAGTTAGGTCTTGCAGCCTCTGACGATGCAATGCTTGATAGCCTTGCAGAAAAAGCTGAAAAAGAAATAATATCCTGTGGAAGTACCAAAAAGAACTTGATTGGCTACTCTGCACCATTTGTGTCAGAATTGTGTAGAAACTTTAGTTTGATGCAAAAGGTGATTGTTATAGTATATTGGTCTCAGCATATCAAAGATTTAGGATATCTTCAAGGTTTAGAGTGTTGTGCGCGTAGTTTTATCTAGCACATCATGAAGGCTTCTTGGAGTTTTTTTCCTCAAACTTAAGCTGATGATTGTTTGACTGTGCTGTCATTGTAGCCCATCTTGCCATGATCGATATAATCTGCATGTTGTGTTGTTTATAGCTAAAGGTTGTTAGAACATTACGAGTACAAATTTTCCTCTGTGTCTGCTGAAACAAATTTGGGCAACACAATTAGCTGGGGTAGCCCGTGCTAGGATTACCTCATGATAGTTTGATTTATTGCCTACCTGTTTTTTCTGTCGAATTTGTTTTGGTGAACTGGCTTAATTTCTCTTGTTGTAGCATCCTGAAATGCAGACATCCGCAATGCTTGCTTTATGCCGATTAATGATAATTGATGCTGCATTCTGGTAAGGAAAGACCCTCTGCATGTCCATATGTGTACAAACCATATATGCATGTTCAAACGTCTGATTAGCTTTCATCTTATTTTGTACCTGCTTCCCAGTGAGTCAAATCTCCAACTGCTTTTCACTGTTGTGGAGAATTCGCCTTCAGAAACTGTACGTTCAAATTGCACCATAGCTCTTGGAGATCTGGCTGTTCGTTTTCCCAATCTGTTGGAGCCATGGACAGAAAACATGTATGCTCGTCTCAGAGATCCATCAGTATCTGTTCGAAAGCACAGTGTATTGGTGCTTTCGCACCTTATATTAAACTGATATGATGAAGGTTTAAGGAGTCTTACTGAACTCTACTTGTTATTTTTTGTGTTCACTTGATGTTAGTATTGTGCTTGACTATCAAATGTCCAGGTTAAAGGTTATATAAACGAAATGGCTGTGAGACTAGAAGATGAAGATGAAAGGATCTGTAATCTAGCCAAACTTTTCTTCAATGAACTTTCGAAGAAAGGTAAAATCACTGACCAAAGTTTTAAAATTTAAAATCAGTGTCCATAATTTATATATCTTGTATTCTCAGTAAGGATGTTCTGTTGTAGGAAGCAATCCTGTATATAATTTACTTCCAGATATCCTTGGAAAGCTATCCTACCAGAACCTGAAAGAAAAGTCTTTCTGCAACATAATGCAGTTTTTAATTGGTTCGATCAAGAAGGTATTACACATTTTGGCTACTCATTCGGGATAAAAAATTTCTCTGAGGTGTAAGTTTACTGAGCCAGTTGAAGTTCTCCAGGACAAACAAATGGAAGCTCTAGTTGAAAAGTTATGTAATAGGTTTGTCGGAGTGGCAGGTAAAGTCAGCAATTTTGGTATAATTTTTTCCTTTCATAAATCTAATCAATATGCCAGTGACAAACAAGAAAAGCATTTTTGATTGCTCCTTGCAGTAAACTTTGAACTCAGTGGTAAACCTTTACCTGTGATCCTATATCCTTTGTTTTGATCAAAATATTCAAGACTTCTTGAATAAATTCAAATCAGTCTTGTCCACTGCAATATTGATGAGACCTGTGTTTTTGAGAAATCTATAATATGATATGTCCAAGAAATGTTGACTAAAGACCTTTTTCACAAATCTGTTAGTGAGGGCCTGTGTATTGAATTCTGATTGCATATATTAGTTCTCACGTAGCTGAAAATCCAAGATTCATTTTGTATTAAGACAGAAAATCATGTTCTGCAAGAGCTTAGTGTATTTTCAAAATATGTCAAATTAATAGTAGAATATATTGGCTTATACATTTCACTAGATTACACTTAATATTGTTCTTTTAATCTTAAATTACAGATGTCAGACAATGGGAATATATTTCATATTGCCTCTCTCAGCTAGCCTTTACAGAGAAGAGCATAAGGAAGCTGATGGAGTCATTTAAGGCCTATGAACATGCATTATCTGAGGACACCGTAATGGAAAATTTTAAGAACATAATTAGTAAGGTATTAATTGAAGATTGTTTAGTTAATGGATTAGGTTGCTCTGTCACATCCTATTTGACATATTTGAAAAGGTCCACACTTCTCTGCTTAATTTCCATACGCTCTCAGGGGAAGAAGTTTGCTAAGCCAGAACTAAAATCAAGCATTGAAGAATTTGAAGAAAAGATCAATAAGTTCCACACTGAAAAGAAAGAGCAAGAACTTACTGCAAAGAACGCACAAGCGCATCAACTAAAGACAAGTAGCTCAATATATTTTGATGCGATTAAGAAAGATGCAGAAGAAAGTGACAGATCTGAAATAACTGAAGGTAGGTTCCACTAATTCAATGATTTTGATTCTCTTTTTTCTTGAAGGGCTACTGGTTGGTGTCATGGCTATTCTGATTTTCATACGTGCTTATGAGTTTTTCTATCAAAATGGCTCTTACATTTCATGCTTGATGTGTTTGAAATTCCATTATCTGTGTTTCAATCATTTAACAAGCAAAAAAGGAAATTTATGAAGCTGTTAAATGTATAAGCTATCTAGGCCAAATTTGCGACATTTAGTAGGCTTTAATTTAGTTATGCACGGTAAATTAGACTTCGTAATATAGGTTCAAGCCATGTCCCTAACTTATGAGTAACAAAGTGAGAAAAAATATCAGAAGAAAATGAGTTGTCCTCGAACAATTTTGATATTGGCCGATGTTGCTTGGATGTTCATAGTGTGATTTACTAACCAATGCTTAAACTTGTGGTGTTGGCTCTGTTTCCCAAAATGTTTATCATTAAAATTCTCACCTCTAGCTTTCATGCTAGTTTAGCCAAGAAACTGTTAAGTTCAACTGCTAGCAGAACAATAGCCATCAATGTAACTCTGGGTAGGTCAATTAGATTTGATTGACTTCATAAAATTCATACAGTTTCTGCTAAACCATGTTGGTGCATTCCCTTTCTGACATGTTATGGGAATGAACATCGTCCTATTTTTTTGGCTTTTTTATTTTGTTTTCCATAATGTTCCTCTGCTTTGTCATTTAACTTGTATTGAAGCTGTCTGGATCGAGATAAACATAAAGTGTTATTGGAAGAATTTCTTGGTTGATTCAATATAATCTTTTCTTAATCTTCTCTTTGAAATGAAACAGATGGTGAAGCAAGTGACCATGCTATTCGAGAGACAAGAAGTATGCTCTTAAAATCAAAAACCACCAAGCCAAGAACACATTCACATGCATGTAGTGAGGTGGCAAACTTACAAATTGATGATGATGAAGTTCAGTCGCCTCTTATTCATAGAAGAGGTAATGCATGCTTCAAACTCGGAAACAACAATGAATTCTTCTTGGGTTCAGGTGGTGCTCATTTATTGTCGATGGTTGCAGGTGAGTCCAAATCCAGGGCGAAGAAAAGCAACTCCAAGTCTCAAAATGTTGATTCTTACAGCTCAACTAGAAGAAATAAGAAGTCAACAAGGAAGTCAGTATCTCTTTCCTTCTTCTCCCCGCCTTAGTGTTCAATTATGCCACACTGACACATTCATTTAGTAGTAGTTTTGGCATCTCAGCTTCATATTAACTAAATTTTGTTTGCTCACATTTACGAGCTTCATTGTTTTTCATTTTATGACTGCTAATTTGGCATCTCTCCACGATTCCATCTTCTCAGATTTTGAGTCCTTTTTTGGGTAAGCTTAATATCAGAAGTTTTTGGTGTCAAAGATTGTTAATGCCAACTAACCACGAAAATATTTTTTTTAAGATCTCAAAGAAATGTAACCCGGCTCAATCACAATATTGAGGTCCTTAACCTTGCGCTGGAAGCAGACCTTGTTTCATATTCAATAGTTGTTTTCAGTTAGTCTTTGTAAAAAATTTGTATTTTTTGCTATACTTAATTTCATGGCCCGTCTTAAATCTCAAAATGCGTTCTTGCAAAAAAATTGCAGGTGAGGATAGGACCAGCAAGGGACCAGATATATATATATCTATATGTATCTGGATATTTTTTGTGGTTTATTGACATTCATCCTCAATATTTTATTCACGAACGTGTGTATCTGTTGTTTCTAAGTTCGAACCTTCCCATTTTGTGATTTTTTTTTGTAAATTACTCGAAAATGTGTATAAATTAATACATACACCATCTCGATGTAGGACTAATGTTCTATAAAGCAAGATTAAGCGTCCAATGTGATATAAAATACAATGATCTACCCCTTAGTTTGCATTAATTGTGCTCAATGATTGATAAGATGCTAGAAATTTAATTTCAACTTAATATTATAATATATTGATATTTTATTTAAAACTTTCCTTATGATTTTTAAACAATCTAAAAAGCTTTCCATAAGAATTTGTTTTTTGGCTTAGTTATTTTTTTTTTCAAAATTCTTGACGAAAATGAATTTGTTTTGTATGAAGTTGAAGATGACTCAGATGAAAAGAATTAGATTAAATCGAAGTTCCAAAATGAGTTAAATAATATTCGATTCTTTCTGGTATCTAATATAAAATAAATTATCATTATATTATTTTTTTTATCGAGTTTTTGGTATAATCAAAATTATTTTAAAAACTAAATATAAGTGTTTATAGTTAAGCTTTTAACCTAAATTGAGCATTTCCAAATTATTTTATCTAAGCTGTTTGGTATATTTTATATGTTACTTAATAACGATTAATAAGAGCTGCCAAATATATTATGACTATCAGACTATCGTTTTATACTTTGTAATATCGCAATTATTAAAAAGTATGCTGGGCTTTAGTCTTTAGACCCAATCAAAGCCCAAATAAGCCCAAGATATCAATAATGGATCTGCTTTAAACTTCTGTTTCCCACCATCACCATAGCCCTACTAAAACCCCGTGGAGGCGCAAGAGCTAACTGCCACCGGTCACCAACAGCGGCCGCCTTACGCCACCACATACCGCCAGATTGCAGAAAGCATTGTACGAGAAAATATTTTCTTCCTATATATATTTGTATATCTGGAGAAGACTTAACGAGCTCAAAAAACATGGCGTATCAAGGGAGTAACTTGAAATCAACCTCCATAAATGGAGTGAAAATGTACTCAGTCGCCGCCAACAACCGCTCAGTAGCTACGTGGCTTCCTCCCAAGAAGCGTAGAGCACTTCGTAAGAACCCAGGTGAAGATTTAACAATTCGAGTTTTCATTGTCGAAGCTTTATCGCTGCTATAGCGCTCGGGTATTCCTTATCTTTTTGCCAGTTTTCTAGTCTATTACTGAACAAAATCGAATCTTTCAACCGAGTTACTTAATTTTACGAGAAATTGTTATTTAGGTGCTGTTCAGTGAGGTAAGAAATAGTTTGTTTTAATTGTATAAATGCCCTTGCAAAAGCTTGAGGATTCTAACTTTATTTTATTCTTGAGGAAATACGAGTATCAAGCTACTTTAAACTTGTTTTTTCATTGTTCCGGGGAGTGAACTTGGTCTTCTAGAAGCGAAAATTACATCTGGAATAGTTTTAAATTGCATCAATCTTTATCATTGTATGTTTTGTATAGTGATTGTTAGCAATAACTAGTTTCTACTTGAGTCTCCAGATTATCTGCAGAGGGTAGATTTGATTCAGGACTTGAAGTTTGAAACTGCAACGTCTAGAATTAAGGTGACCCCTGATGGCGAGTATTTGATAGCCTCAGGTGAATTGTTGATTTGATTGACCCGTCATCTTGATCTTCCGATGTATTGTATGATAGAAGGATACTGACTATTTTTTAGTAATTTTCAGGCATTTACCCACCACAAGTCAAAGTATATGAGTTGAGGGAGTTGTCACTGAAGTTTGAAAGGCATTTGGTTTCCGAAATCATTGATTTTGAGGTAATACTTTTGGCAAGAGTATTTAAATGAAGATTGTTTTGCAGATTGTTTTTTCAAAAGGTTATATATTATTAATCTGCGGCTGAAGTAGAGGACTAAAAGTAGGAGATAGATGTGCTCGACTATATACCTTCAGCAAGATATCTGCATGCATTTGCTTGCTTAAATGAAAAATAGAAATGAGGATGCACATGGACCATTCTTTTTTTCCATTTATATACTATTGGCAGTAATTCTGTATAGTTTGGGTGGGTTCAGGATGTGTAATTATGAATGTATCTCAAACTTCTTGTTTAATTGTCAACAGCTAGCTTTCATCATTATGAACTCTACCGGTTCCCATGAAAGCATGACCAATTTGACTCCCAATCCTTTGAACTGTGCTGTGTTCTAATTGTAACCCAACTGTCACGTGAAACTGAGTGAATTTGTAATTTTCGATCTCTTCCAGGTGTTGGATGATGACTATTCAAAGCTTGCATTTCTTTGTGCTGATCGTTCTGTTTGTCTCCATGCAAAATATGGAAGTCACTACAGTCTGCGAATCCCAAGGTCTCTCCTTCTCTCACTTTGTTTTCAATTAATGCATGCTTTGTGTATGTGACCATGGTACTGAGACTATGTAGTACAGATACTTCTCTGAAGTGTCGGACACGGGTATGACACGAACATGGATACGGTATTCCGATACGCGTGTCAGATACCACAAAATCCGTGTCGTTGACTTTTTGTAAGTTTGACGAATCGGATACGTCTTGGACATGACTAGGATACGCCATGGACACGGGGATTCTTCTTGAATCATTCATTTGAAGTTGTACATTATATATATATATATATATATATATATATATATATATATATATATATATATATATATATATATATATATATATATATATATATTGATAATTGTCGTATCCTAGCCGTCTTGTGAGTTATATTTTCAAAATTTGTCGTATAGCTGTATCGTATTCAATAATGTACCCATTTGAATTTGCATTACTATTCTAATCATGGATTCATGGTGGCACACTGAACATTTAATTTGTTAGAAATGTATAATATTTACAATGAGATAATTATATTAGGACATAGAGACACTTGCATTATTATTCTTAAATTTGCCATCCATCTGATTTCTAGTCATATCACAGCTTTGCTTCCGATTTACACTGAACATGGTTAGACTGCACTAATTGTTGACTAGGCAGTCGCCAGTCCTTGTTTTGGATAATAAACATTTTTAGCTAGATTCTCACA
Organism: Primulina eburnea; assembly: GCF_022965805.1. Classification (NCBI taxonomy): domain Eukaryota; kingdom Viridiplantae; phylum Streptophyta; class Magnoliopsida; order Lamiales; family Gesneriaceae; genus Primulina; species Primulina eburnea. The sequence goes on from NC_133111.1 coordinate 325,106, forward strand.
GTTCTTTTTCTTCCTCAATTTTTTTTTAAAAATTGTTTCTCATTTTCACCATGGCTTATGCTTTTATTCTTAACAGGATGGGCAGAGATATGACATATGATTGCTGGTCTTGTGATCTTATCTGTGCCGCTTCATCTCCAGATCTTTACAGGATAAACTTGGAACAGGTTTGTCTTGCGGAAATTTATGTTCCCATTTTCTTGAAAATGCTGTAACATCTGTTTTCATCGCCTTCTTCCCATTGTCTTTGAAAGCTATATTGATGAATAAGGTGTATCTAATTTTTCCCTCAAGTATTATTTTTATGTGTTTCAGGGTTTAGGTATTGGATTTATTTAATATTATCGGTCTTTCCTTTTAGTATAATTGGCTTAGTGTTAATTTGGTTTTTCCCCATAATTTTTTTTATTTGTTACATTTTATTGTTCTTAGGAGGCATTTCTCTACCCCAGTTCTTCATTTCATATGTGGTTTCCTTCTTGTTGAGTACTTTTTAATAATATTTGACTCAGCAATCAAGAAAGAAGGTATCCCTTTCCCATTAAGAAAAATTTGTTAGTTCAAAATGTTAATTTGGGGCTCTCTATTGATATCAGTAATTTGATTACTTGTCATATTTTGTTATTCCCTTTTTTTGATTCAACAACATGAAAGTTAGCTGTTTATTTATTCTTTGCTTCTGTTTAAATCTTCCAAGTTAGTGATTCTTTTCACAGGGGCGTTTTCTTTCCTCGCTCAACACCCAATCTCCAGCTTTGAACGTAGTTTCTCGAAGGTTTGTGAAACTTGATTTTCCTTCTAGCACTGTACTGCACCTTTTTTAGTTGTATTGTAGCTGGATGGTCTGTATAACATAAATTGTTCAATTGTTAATGCAGCAAGGTGCATGGATTAGTTGCTGGTGGGGGTGAAGATGGAGCTGTGGAATGTTTTGATATGAGAACGAGGTCTTCAGTAGGCAGGATAGATGTTGTTGCCTCCTCTGGCGACATAGATGGGGTAACTAATTCTTTTCTTTTCATTTCAATTTAAGCCGATGCGTTCTATAGATCTTAAACTTATTTAAATCTCTTTCCCCTGAAAGTTATCTTGTAGATACCAATATCTTGTATTTTGGTGTGAATGTTTTCGAGTGAAATTGAAATAACGTCAATTTTTCCACTTATTAGTTAATTGTTTGGATGTAGTTAATTGGTTACTCATGTCTGTTTCCTTCTAGATTGTCTCAATAATTTCAATATAATAATACTCCGTTCCAAATGAAAAAATGTTGTAAAGCTGCCTAAACTGTCAGAACTACTCCTGTTCCCTTTGTTAATATGATGATGTTGATTGTCTGATACATCTAGGAGGTTACTTCGATTGAATTTGACGGAGATGGAGGCCACCTCATGGCTGTAGGAAGCAGCAACGGGAAGGTTGTGAAAGTGCCTTGTTAACCTTGATTGCAATTATGTTGTGTTGGTCTCTTTCATTTTCCTTTGCTTTATCGTGTCTTCTGCATTGAGTTCGGTACATGCATGTCTCCAAAATTTTGTATTCTGAATATAGAGTTTTAATGGAAAAAAACCACAGAGATCACATAAGAACTCCAATATAATATTTCTACTTATTAACTACGTATTGATGAGTTTTGTGCTGGACATTTTACTATATTTATCATGTGACTCGCTAGCTTGTTCTCGGTCAATGTTTAGCTATAAGTCAAATACCAGGCATACCTTGACTTTCAGCTTCTGTTATTTATGGTCCAAATAATCTCACATGACAGCTTGAACTATACCTGCCACTGGTGGGACGTTGTAGTATGTTTGAAAATTTTAGATAACGTCTGCCCCTGTCAGCTTGAACTATACCTGCCAATGGATTTTCCATGAGTAGAATAAAGAGCCTTTTTCCAACGAATTGATACCATTTTAGTTATTTGTGATACAAAGATAATGTGGATATGACAGCTACATATTGCAAAAAATTGAAAAAATCAGCTGCTCAAAGCTAACACTCAGAACGAAGTAATTTTTGTTTTCCCTCTTTTTGAATGTTTTGTGTGCTGAATTTCTTTCTGTTGCATCTTTTAGTGCTAATTTCATTACCTCGAATATATTAATTACATATCAAGCCCGCTATAAATTGCAGATTCTTGTTTATGATTTGCGCTCATCTAATCCTGTTCGAATCAAGGACCATATGTGAGTTCCCGTTTTTGTTTTCAAATGAATTTAATTACTTGAGTTTCTTTTTTCAATCAGTATATTCAATTTGCTTTGCAGGTACGGAAGCCCAATACTCAACATCAGATGGCACAAAACTCTAAACTCTGAGCAAGCAAAATTAATAACTACCGACAAGCACATAGTCAGGATTTGGGACCCTGAGACTGTAAGACCCTCTACCACATTTTGTGATTAATAATTGACAGATGACTGTATCTTGCTCTTTGTATTAGGATGACTCATAGTTGTCAAGGGCGCAAGGCGCACCAAGGTCTTTTTCCATCGAATCATAGTCCTCAGAACTTTCTGACTTGTATATATTCTTCCCGGTTTTCATAATTTTCTTGATCAACATCAATTTCAATTTCTTCTTCTTTGTCCAATAGATGTGAAATCGGTCTTTTCCTAGTTGTTTTAGATGTAGATGCTTTCAACTCATTCTTCTGTTTCAGCGCTCTTTTTTTCTGATTCCAGCGTTGGAGCGTTGGGTTGCTAGGATTTGGATTTGGGTTTGGTTTTTGTTTTAAACACGTAATTAAAAAGAAATTCACTAAGGAAGCGCGACTGAGTGAACTTCCAAGACAGTCCAGAGCTCGCCTAGCGAATTGCTACACCTAGGATGACCCAAGGCGTAGGGTCGTTCATCGCCTTAAGATGAGAGGCGCTCGCCTTTGACAACTATGGGATGACTACATGCAAATAAGATTAACCACTAAGCATTATAGAGTTAAGGGATTTAGAGTTTGTGTTTTTAATGTATGGGAGCTTGAATTGTCATGTTACAAAACCTTATCAAGTCTAGCTATTAAGAGACTTATTGTTAGATCAGACAGTAAATATATTTCCTGACACTACATTTACATCAAGAAGGATAGCAACCAATTGTAACAGTAAAGATTTATCAGAAAATGGCCTTTCATGTCGCAGATTCTCATTAAAAATCACAAACAGTTGGATTTGTTGTTTTTACGCAACAAATATTTTCAGAAAAAGGACTGCTATAAGGATGAAAATTTGGATCTAAGAATCTCTGTTGCCCAATAAGTTACCATTGTTTTTTACGCTGCCTGTCCCAGAGAACGAATTAAGGCCTAGCCACTCTTGGAATGGACAAGAAATGAACAACCATGACTTCAACAAAATGTTGAAAATGTGAAGCTCTTGGATGCAACCAAACAACTTCTTTGTGCTCCTGTCTCGGGGATTTTCAAATATGCCCTTAGTCCCTCTTTTATAATTTTATTGTTGCATTATCCCCTACTCATAATCTTATCCTAATAATTACTTAGTTCATTGTGTCAACTTGTTCGGTTTGTTAGATATTGGGTTGTGTATTTTTCAGGGAGAAGGTATGACCAGCATTGAACCAACTGCTGGAAAAATTAATGATACTTGTGTCTTCAGCCAAAGTGGATTGATTTTGTTGGCTCTGGATAGCAGCCAAATACCATCTTACTTCATACCAGCTCTTGGACCTGCACCAAAGTGGTGTTCTTATCTAGAGAACTTAACAGTATGTTCATTAAGCTTGCTTTGACGATTATCTTGTACTTATGAGAGCTCTATTTGGTGCCAATAAACCTAATCATGCCATAGGAAGAGCTCGAGGAGGATGGACAAACAACTATTTATGATGATTACAAATTTTTGACGAAAGAAGACCTGGCAAAGTTGAATTTGACTAATTTGATCGGTACCAATCTTCTAAGAGCCTACATGCACGGCTTCTTTATCAATTACAAGCTGTATAAAAAGGTAATATTTGCATCTTCAAATGGGCCAGTTTTTTTTATTGAATCTTGATTATATTCATAAAATGAACTGTCTGTAATTTTCATGGACTGGTGTGTTAATTGTGCTGTTATATTTCTGGACAAATATTTTGTAAGGTCTTTATGATTTGAAGGATTAGTATTGAATATTCTTGTTTATATCTAATACATGGCCACGATGACTGTGAATACAGGCAGAAAGTTTGGCAGATCCTTTTGCTTATGATACATATCTGGAGAGGAAAAAACAGGAGAAATTGGAAGCTGAACGTGCCACTCGAATCACGGTAAGCTGTTTGAGATTCAGTTTGTGACTTTTGCAGAAACCATTCTGCATTTTACATTATATTTTAAACCTATTGTTTTGTTTATATTTACTTGCAGATCAAGAGGAAGCTTCCGAAAGTTAATCGAATTTGGCTTCCCGTCTACTTGAAGAAGATGAAAATCATGATGATCAGAAGGGCACTGATGGTACTGATACTCTGAATGTACCGGACAAGAAGACATCAAAGAAAAAGAAGGGTCTCACCAGTGAGGTTCTCAAAGATGAGAGATTTGCTCCAATGTTTCAAAATAAGGTAATTTAAGCAGGGAACCATTAATAGGAGCTAACAATTTAGTTTTTGGTTTGCTTTTTGTTTTATTGATATTTGTGTAAAATGTCCAAGTATCACGAATTGCTGGAAATTATTCATCTCAAATTTTGTTTCTTCAGTGTCTGATTTCACTATTTTATTCTTAAATGTTTTGCAGGACTTTGAGGTTGATGAGTTCTCACAAGAATATTTGGCTTTCCACCCTATGGCAGCACCTACAAAGAAACCATCATTATTTGACGAGCACTTTGAAACTGTTGCAGAAGAAGATGACCAGAGTATCAGTGGTTCTGATGTGCCATCAGATAGCGAATCAGAAGAAGATGGGAAAACAAATAACAATACCAAATTTACAAAGAAATCTCGAGTTCCAAGGTTCCCCATCCTTTTTTTTTTCTTGGATGGTCTTTATCATATTTAAGAAAATTAATAAGAATATTAATCTAGCCAGCAGATTGTTCATGCCTTCTATTTTGTCTACCCTTCCAGATTTTATGAAGTGAAGGATAACCGGCATGCAGAAGCATTCAGGAATCGTGAGTCTCTCGGACAGGAGGAGTTTCTCCCCTTGGGAGAAAGGTTAGCTCTTAGGAAACAACGGGAAGATGTTTCGAAGAGTGTAAAACATGGACAAGGAGGGTCCCGGGAAATCTCTTTCAATCCCAAAAGCTCGAAAAAGTACATGGAGAGCGATGAGGATGATGAGGGGCGACCTGGAAAGAGGAGGGGTGTACAATCGCTGAAACTACCTGGTCTTGGCGGTCGTGGCGGCGGCAGAAGAGGTGGTTTTCAAGGTCGTGGTGGTGGCAGAAGAGGTGGTTTTCGAGGAAGGAACAGAGGAAGAGGTAGGAGTTAAAAGTCTACTGTTGTTTCTCAGGCGATGCGATATTTTTTGCTGGGTTCGTACCGTATCATCAGCTTTCAACAATTTAGTGGCATAAATGCTACTACTATATTCTTGTTTTTACTGTGATTTTAAATTTTGTTTTTCAATTTTCAAAGTTTTTTTCACTGAACTTTTAATGTGATCATTCATTTCATAATATTTTGTCATTGCATATGCGAAAAAAATTCAATTGAAGAAAACTAAGTATATCGTATTTTTCATAAAAATGGAAAAAACACTTGTTTAAAAAAAGAAGAATAAAAACCATGTAAATTCACTCGGTGTAATTTTCGTGGTTATCTTTAAATAAATTGGATTAAATTAATTACTCTTCAAATCTGTCAACATTTTTTTAAATAATATTTCCTTTTGTTTTGGAAGGGTGATGCTATATTACTGGACCCGGTTGGTATTTGGACTTACTTTTAACAATTGCCAATTTACATGAATTCACGCACTTAAGTTACAAGGAAAAAAAGTTGGTGGAGATGCCTTTTCTAATTGCTAAATTGGGGTGATAATGACTGGATTTGGGCAGAGACATTCTATTGTTTTCTCCAACATTGAATCTTGATTAACAAAAACAAACAATGCATGATTAAAACGCAAACCAATCCCCACTCTCCACCCCCCCGGCCGACAAATATAATGAACTTTTTCTATACATATCAAAATTTTAAATTTCTCAAACTTTTGAAGGATATATCAAATTATTTTTAATTTCTAAAAGGAAAAAACATCAAAATTTGAATTCAAATGCGCCACAATTAGTTAGTTTAAACCCGGGTTCAAGTTAAATGGTAAAAGAAAACAAGTGATAGGCTCTTTCATAAACCGACATTATACAATTTTTAATGTCGTAACAGAAGAAGAAATTAATTCTTATTATGTTTCAGTTGAAAATTAATATAAGGAACACACCAAAATATTACTGTAAAAGCTTATATATTTCCTTAATTAATATTGTGACGTGAAAACTATATTAAAGCCAATGGCTATAAAAATGAGACGTTTTTTTCAAAATATTTTAAGGTCGGAACTTAGTAGATTGTTCGGAAGAATTTGAAATTCATATTGTAATAAACATAACATAAAGAAAAGGAACCATTCAATAATTTTTCTTGATAAACTTATTCAATCGATAAAAACCCACAATTTAATTGGTAAAATCCAAAAATTTTTTATAAAAGAGAATTTTGAAACCGCGATTTTCAAAGTATTAAGTGTATCAGGTTGATGATATAATGCAAGCATGGTTGCCGGCCGTATACATTTAATCTTCTTTCTGAAAGCTGCTGTGTCAGCTAGCCTACATAATCAATAAATTAATGTAATTATTTCACGTGCTACGTACAAATCAATTCTCTGACAGATATATAGATACATGCATGAATATATATATATATATACATTATTTCTTAATTTCAAAAATTAAGATTCATTTTATTCTGAGTTTATCCTAACATTAACACACTTCGAAAACATATTTTCACATATATAATATTTCTAAAAACTCACGAGGTTAAGGTTTTTTTTTTTTTTATTTCACTTAGTAGCTAGAGACACATGCATGTCGTTGCAAACGTGAATTATATATTCATTGATCCAAAAAATTCAAGATAATATGCTTTTGGTGTGCGGTTGATTATAGTATATAATTACGTACTATTGATGTTTATAATTATATATATATATATTGTATTTTTTGAAGATTATTTTGTTTCGTAACATGTTCTATATTTATAATTACACAAATAATGCATGATTATGATTTAGTTTTATTTCTTTTTAATTTATATTATTTAAAGTAGGGTTTTGGAAAATATTTAATTTTCTAGGGTAACGTTCCACGAATTGAAGACGAAGAGTTTGGCATGTGAAAGATCTATTATGCCCTTTTCAACATAACATTCTATCTCGTAAAAATCCTTTTTGTCGATCTCTTACTTTATTTATTTATTTATATAATAAACAATGTAATCCTTTTTATCATATGCATGTAAAATGAATAATATTGAATGCAAGTGAAAGACACAATTGCCCTCCGGGCTGGCAGGCGTAAACGTACCTAGGTAGGTAGATAGATAGATGCGGTCTCCTCAGATTTCTTCCCACTAGCAAAATATGTACACAAACACTGCTTTGTATGTAATTATATATATATATATACACACACACAAAGCATGAGAATGAACGAATGAATGAAGAAGATGATGATGCATAGAATCTACGAGGGAAGGCTTTCATTTGCGGAGCCAAAGTATATCACTGAAATTGATTTTGACATTCAAAGGCGGCCGCCATTGATGTGCAGGTACTTCAGCTTCAGGAGCATAGTTTTGATGGTACTTTTAACGGGGTCTCTCTTGTTTCTGCCGCTAGTCCTGCCGCCGCTTCCGCCGCCGCCCCCTCTGATCCTCCTCGTCCCCGTCGCCATCATGCTCATGCTGATTTTCTTGGCCTTCACGCCGCCGCAACAGCCCGACCTTGGTTTTAATCCTCAAGCCGTGTGACCCAATATAATTATGAAAACAAACGTTTGTAAGTATCCTTTTGATATATATAAAAGTGGATTTTGTTATGGAAAAAGGGAACTGATCAGGTGATCGATTGATCATGTTTTGATTATATTTTTATTTTAAATAATAATGGTTCTTGATGATCGATCAGTGACGTAGAATCTTGGCCAGATCTTCTAACGTATTTCACATTAGTTAATTAGCAGATTGTTTTTAACATATTAAATTGCAATTAATCC